>NC_134356.1:462800784-463153284 GCF_048569485.1 Anomaloglossus baeobatrachus
ATGGAAAAGAGAGAGAGAGGAGTCTAGGAAAAACTAGAGAAGTGAGAAGGAAGGTGGAGGGGTGAAAAGAGAAAAGGAGAAGTGAGAGCAGGTGTATGTGAATTTAAGTTAAGAAAAACATCCTTTTTTATGGGAGCAAACACATTAAAAAAAACCATAAAAGGGTATCTTGGAGGGATGTGGATGTAAAGGGGTTGGGAAAAAAAATCAAACAAAAGAAGAAAGAAGAGTGTTCACTCAATAGAAATGGGAAATGAAAAAAGATATGAAAAACAGAAGTGGAGAGTTGGAGAAAAAAATGAGAGAAAACACTTTAAAATGTTGTTTTGTGAGCACTAAAGATTCATAAAAACTCTTGAAAAACAAATTCATAATTATATTGTTGGGTAATGAAGCAAGAGCAGCAATGAATGAAAGTTTTTTCTAGGGGAAATGGGTTGAAAGAGAGATGTCGAATGGGAAATAGTGGCAGTTGACCTGAAAAGAAAAAATGTCAGAGTATAAGAAAGTTGGGTTGAACCTTAAACAATTATAAAAATGTAAAGTAAAGCAAGAAACATTAAGTCTACAAGGAATTAAAAAAAAAGTGAGTAAAGTCCATTAACTGACAGCAAATGAATAGAAATTTGGAAGTATTAGAGGAAAGCCTTTTGCAATAAAATGTGAAAAACACAAAAGTAGTGAAATTTTGACAAATTAGCAGTAATCCTGCTCAGTAGAGGGAACGAAAAGAGAGCAGTGTAGGAGTTGTTGCGGGAATGACAAGAGAGAAATACAACAAAATACATTGATTTCTTTCACATGGGTGAAATAATGACAAACATAATAAATACGCATTTTCAATAAGGTTTATTAACAAAGCAACACTAAAGTCACCTTATTTTTTAGGTCAGTGTTGCTTTATTGATAAACTGTATTGCACATGCACATTCTTTCTTTATGCTGTTATTTCGCCTATGGTTAAGAAACCTTCGGACAAATAATCCAAATCATGTGACCAATCTGTCCACTTTTTTTCTGTGCATGTGCTTTCTATAAACCTTCTTATCATATACTATAACAATCTATGCATGCTCAGGCTTTCTTTGAGAGCGCATGTGCTCTCTATAAACATTTTTGCCATAGATCACATAAATTTGCGCTTGCACAGATTTTATTTCAATACTTCTCATCAGTTAAAATTGTTTATCATGTCACTTGGACTAGGTTTTATGCTGTCACTATTAGTTGACACCATTGTGAACCTCCCGCCATTTTTTAATAGTGACATAGACTTGTTCCTCAGAGCATTGAAGCCTTTTACTATCAACCCGGTGATTCATTGTTTTTTACTTTATTTATTTCCATGTTTATTTATGATGCCTTACACAACATAGTTATTTAAAGCCTTGTATTGTTCTTTTTTGCAATTACCCCTGAGGAACCAACGATACACATGTGGTTTCTCAGCCATTCTCACTATTTTGACCTATGCTTCATCCATGTTAAAGTTATGTATACATTTTTTATGCACATACAGCATTTACTTCATTCCATGTTCACTATGCTTTATGTCTTCGCTGGCAATTTTTTATATTTATTAGTCCATATTATTGGACACAGAGTTTTCCATTATATAGCTTTATCATGGGCTAATGTGGGAATGTTTTAGCTTTTGATGTCAATTTAATTTTTTTAATGGAATTTTCTCCTTCTGTTTGTTACATTTGATGATACTAATAAAGATAGTTATTTGGCTGTGCCATGATTACTGTGGATGTATACCCTTTCACTTTTCTTCTCTTTTATCCTTTTACTTTACGTTTTAAAATCGTACTGATAAGTTCTCTTTAAGGGTTCAATTTACAATATTGTTCCAAGTGTCCTTTAAAAGTGAAACTAGCCTTTGAGTGTTCCCTTAACAAGTGCATCCATACAAGAAGAATGTTTCATCAGTGCATCAAAGAAATAATGATACCTGGGCCCCTCTGGATGTTGCACTCCTAAAGCTACCTGTGGCCCACAAAATGGAGAGTAGTGGGGTGTGGAGACCATACACTTAAAAGTGGTGGTCATGTATTTAACCCACAAAAGTGGGCTCAGATTGACATACCCTCTTGCTCATTGCTTCTTACTTCAGCAGTGCTTATATTACTGGTATAGCTTGAAAAAAATAACTGCTAGGAGAATTGCATTTGTGATTCAAACCTTGTTGACACACAGTATGAGTTCCCCTGTAGAAGTTGTGACACATGTAAATATATGTGTATACTTTTTCTTTTTTAGGAAGCTTTAGACTCTCTTACATACTCCGGCACAAAGTTGTACCCAGAATGGGAGAACATTTATAAACTATGCTCCTTTGATTGAATATTACAAAAGACGTATATTATTTGGTCCAAATGAACCAAAACATTACTGGAGATAAAAGTTATACTTTTTAAAATAATTGTACACCCATATTATTAAATCCAATGTACTATTACTATCCAGAAAATATTAATATGATTGTGCATTTTTACG
This sequence comes from Anomaloglossus baeobatrachus, assembly GCF_048569485.1. NCBI lineage: Eukaryota > Metazoa > Chordata > Amphibia > Anura > Aromobatidae > Anomaloglossus > Anomaloglossus baeobatrachus. The sequence goes on from NC_134356.1 coordinate 462,803,287, forward strand.
AGGCATCCAGTCAAATATAAAATATATTGTTTTTAGAACAAGTTGCAGTTCAAATTCATGGACATTTTTAGTGCTGGACTTACAGTGAAAACCTCTGGTGAAAGGAAAATTGGCAGCCATCACCAATTCAACTCAGCTTTCAAGGTATCTGGAGTGCTGTACATCAGGTAAAACAATTCCACTTGGAAACGTTCTTGTACTTTGCTTCCATCTAGTGGTTATTCTTTCTTGACGTCTTCTCTGAAGGCTTTTTGCAATAGTTCTCTATAATTAGGTTTTTAGATTTTGAGGGAAAATTTATCTTGCATATCTACAAAATCAAGACCCAAGTTACATGTGGCAAAGATTTAGTTTTATAGATTTTATACATCCAAGTACAATAGGTAATGTCTATGCACAAGCAAACAGCAAACAGCAGACACACTGAGTGTTAACTTATCCTAGCCAGACTTTGGTTGAAAAGTTGATCCTAGAGGTGTTTCTTCAAATAGATTTATCCCGCCAACGCTGCTAGGGAGAAGACCAAGAAAGATGACCTACGTACCTCAAGGTCTCTATTCCAAGTTGTTGCCTAATCATGTCTCCTCAGACACACTGTTAGCTTTTCTGATCATTGATGGTAAGGTCTCATCATGGAATATATTAGATATTGCCTCTTTAAATTGGACATGGTTAGAAGCCCCATATATTGACTTGAAGCTGAAAAAATTTAAAGGGAAAGTGTCGTAAAAAAATTCAGTAACTGAAAAAAATGTAAAGTATTAATGTTTTAATGTTTTGTTTAAATATTATTATTTGTTTTTAATTGAGCAAAAGATAAAAAAAAATTAAAGTTTGATATTTTCCACTCTTAAACACTAGGGGGAGCAGCTGCTGAAATCCTACAGTACAACTAGCTCATATTACAACTGCAGTAAAAGTGGGAAGAATCTGCTCTCATGTGTGTGATGTCACACCTTCCCCTCCTGTTCTGGGTGTTTCCAAAAGGATAAGGGAAGATCATAGTGCAGAGCCATTTTGTTGGGGCCTGCAAAGTGATCCTGATATGTCTAAACTGTCACCAAGGATGGTCGGCATAGTGCTCCACTGTATACTGTGCCCGACTGTATACTATGCCCCACATACTCTGCCCCCATATACTGTGCCCCAATATTCTTGTACCCCCATATATTGTTCATACATTCCTGTGATTCCATATACTGTGACCTCATATACTGTTCCCTGATATTCCTGTGACCCCATATTCTGTGTATAACTTAGAAGGAGATAACCAGTATGCCCAAGCAGAAGAAGACTGGATCCAAGTTTACATTTTCTTTGTTTTCTGGTATGGTATTTCGACCTATGGTGTTGTAAGGGGTGGACGGACCCCTTACAAAGAGGAGTAGTTTTCCCCCCCTGAAGATACCCCATGCTGGGGTAGATAAAGTTGTAATGTTAATGTTAATGATAAATTGTGTTTATACTGTTTTAGTGGGTTTCCCCTAGTGGCCGGGTGGGACGGCTGTCCCCATAGAAACAGTGCAGGAGAAAGGAGGAGCCGGCAGCAGAAGGGGGAGGGAGAGAGAGTGGTAGAGAAAAAGTTTGAGTTGGAGGCAGTCGAGTCCGGGACAGGAGAGAAGGAGCAGCGGGGGCAGGGTGTGGGAACTAGGTGAACAGCTAACGAAGGAAAGAGAAAGAGAAAGTGTCCTCTATGGTGAAGCAGAGTTGGGTGGCTCAAGTCTGTGGAAGCCGGAGTGGGAGCCCAGGTGAAGTAGAGTAGCCGGGCACATCCCCACGAGAGGAGACGACAAGAAGAGGTTTTCCCCCCAGCAGAAGTTGTGAAACGCCGCTAACCGATTGTTGCCACTGTTGTGAAGATGTGTGCAATAAACATGCCTTCTGATTCAACTGATCTTCGTCTGCAAAGTCTTTATACATCTGACAGCGTTTTCTGTACCACCACACTCTGCCCCACCAAGCAATCTCCTGTCCCAAAAGTGACGGCGGAGCCGGGGGTAAGCCTGACAGAAAAAGGGGTCACGACTACAACCCCCGAGGCACCCCCAGCACCCCGTTACATGTGGCGTAGTCGTCAGGATCCGGACTATCTGCGAAGGGTCCCGATTCCATATTGGGAAGAACAAGTGGTGCCTAAGGCGTTGGACCGGGCACAATATGGCGCTAAGATGGTCGCCGTCTTCACAAACACAGTGGGTGCGTGGAAGATTGGCGCCAAAAGAAGAACCCTGAGCTGGCCGGCGAAGAAAAAGAAGTACAGAGTACGCTGTCCAAAGAGGGGAGGTGCTGGCCCTAAGATGTTGCTGAAAACATGTGAAGAGGGCGGCAGTACAGGAAAAAAGAAGAGTCGCCTATGCTGGGTCGATTTGATGTGCGAGACTGGGGGTGGAGTGTATACAAGAGCGGGAAAAGAAGGCCCGCCTCCACCTTCTCCAGCATCTCCACTGTCCCCGGCGCCATTACAAGAAGGGCTGCAAGAAGCGCCAACTCAGAGACTGACTTCGAGTGAGATGGAGACCCAGAGAAAACAGCGAGCTGCAGTGGGCGCGCTGGTAGCAACCAGCCTGAGCAGAGGACGCCCGAAGCAGACCGCAGCCGAGGAAGGACTTACCCTTAAACTACCGGCTGTGCCAGGAGGTCCGGAGCGGCACACAAAAGTAACGTGGGTCACTTCCTGGGATGCCGCGACCGGTGAAACCTCTACTGAAGTCCGGGCCACCTACAAGGCGCCGCTACGGCCGGGAAGCGAAACCCTGGGAACACCTCTCCAGAGTCCGGAGGTGGTTACACCAGACAAGGTGGGTCCCTCAGTCCCCACAGAAGTTCCGACCCCGGTTTTAGAAGAAGATGAGTGGGGATTCTTTTGGGAGCCGGTGAAACCGACGCCCCTGACCCGACGACAGTCTCCGCCGCCTGAAACCGACCCAGTGCAGGAGAGGTTACTAGCCGAGACCGTGGCCCGTGAGATGATGGCCGGTCCCCTCAGCGAGGAGTTTGATCGGCAATGTACCGTTGGCACTGTGGTCAAATTCAACCAGGCTGAAGGCTACGGGTTCCTTGAGGACGAAGAGACCGGGGACCATTTTTTCTACAACCGGGTTAACCTGGACACTGAAGGCTTGCCACAACGCCTTCATACTTTGTACCCGGGAGAAAAGGTGAAGTTCCGGAGAGAAGTGGGATGACGGGGCCTCTTTGCCATGGGAGTGACCCGGATGCCCACCGAGCAAGAGGCCGCACAGTGGCAACAAGAGATTGAGTGGGAGGAATGCCAATACCGGAGACGTACTCAACCGAGACCGGTGCTGGCTGAGACTTGCCGGCCGAGAAATACGCTGGCGGTAACACCCGAAGTAGTTGCCGGACCGGCATCTGAGATGGAGAGGGGGACACCGGCGGTGTTAGCGATCCACCAGAGTATGGTAACACACCCGGTGGTCGTCGTTGGTAGTCCCCGGCCGTCACGTTCAGCTACCCCATCACCCCCGTCGGGGGTTGAGGAGCCCAAACCGGAGACAGAGGAGGTAGAGCCCCCGATCAACTATGAACCATTCCGGAGGCTGCGCCGCTTGCCAGGCCAATCCCTGTCCGACTATGTGAGAACTCAGCGGGCTAAATGGCAGCGTGCATACCACCCCGAGTGAATCATAGCGACCGGAGGTGGTGGACATACTTGTGTTAAGTACCGGAGTTATGGAGAAGAACCGGAGAAGAGTTAATGTTGTAACCACGTTCAAGGTACCGAGCCCGGAAGGAGCCTGATGCCGGACTGGGCAAGGACTCCCTCTGTGATGTTGAAGGAGACTTCTATTGTTTGTGTTCCCTGCCTGCAAAGACCGGGAGTGCTGTGAGAGCCTCCGGGCAGAAGATCAGCCAAGACCGGGAGCACCTGCTAACGGCCTCCGGGCAAATCTACTGCAAAGACCGGGAGCTCCCTTGGAAGGACTCCGGGCGCCGGACTTGTGCGCCCCTTGAGTGTGCCTTTATGTGAACATTTTAAGGTTTTTATAAAAGTGACTTTGCTGCTAAGTTTGTGTTTTGCAGGTGCGGGCCTTGCCGGGAGGCTAAGGCAGAAAGAGGGGAGGAATGTAAGGGCTGGACGGTCCCCTTACAAAGAGGAGTAGTTTTCCCCCCCTGAAGATACCCCATGCTGGGGTAGATAAAGTTGTGATGTTAATGTTAATGATAAATTGTGTTTATACTGTTTTAGTGGGTTTCCCCTAGTGGCCGGGTGGGACGGCTGTCCCCATAGAAACAGTGCAGGAGAAAGGAGGAGCCGGCAGCAGAAGGGGGAGGGAGAGAGAGTGGTAGAGAAAAAGTTTGAGTTGGAGGCAGTCGAGTCCGGGACAGGAGAGAAGGAGCAGCGGGAGCAGGGTGTGGGAACTAGGTGAACAGCTAACGAAGGAAAGAGAAAGAGAAAGTGTCCTCTATGGTGAAGCAGAGTTGGGTGGGTCAAGTCTGTGGAAGCCGGAGTGGGAGCCCAGGTGAAGTAGAGTAGCCTGGCACATCCCCACGAGAGGAGACGACAAGAAGAGGTTTTCCCCCCAGCAGAAGTTGTGAAACGCCGCTAACCGATTGTTGCCACTGTTGTGAAGATGTGTGCAATAAACATGCCTTCTGATTCAACTGATCTTCGTCTGCAAAGTCTTTATACATCTGACAGCGTTTTCTGTACCACCACACTCTGCCCCACCAAGCAATCTCCTGTCCCAAAAGTGACGGCGGAGCCGGGGGTAAGCCTGACAGAAAAAGGGGCCACGACTACAACCCCCGAGGCACCCCCGGCACCCCGTTACAGTGTTACAGGTGGCGGAGGAGTGGTCCCAGTGGTTGCCTGTAAAATAATTCAGGGAGTTTTGTCCTGCAGGAATTATTTGGTGCAACAGCATGCTGTGCTATCATGACATGGCTACATAAGATAACATATCGTACATAGGTATTTCTGTAATTATTCTATTTTTCTTAGTTCAGGCAATGGTAATGGAAGTTCTGATGTTTTTGAACTTTCACTTATTTGGAGTTATTGCAGTTAACGTTTCTTTGGAGTCCAATAACAATTCAGGTTCAATTTTGTACCCTAAGTTAGAGGACATTGTGGGACTAAACTTTTTTCTTTGATCGAAGAGATGAAAATACATTTTAGGGTACTGTTCCACTTGCGCATAGCTTGTGATTAGAGTTCAGCGCGGTTCGAGGTTCGAGGTTCTCCAGTTCTAGGCTCGAGTGATTTTGGGGCCTGTTCTAGATCGAACTAGAACTCGAGCTTTTTGCAAAAGGTCGATAGTTCTAGAAACGTTCGAGAACGGTTCTAGCAGCAAAAAAACAGCTAATTCCTAGCTGGCTTTCCGCTGTAATAGTGTAAGTCACTCTGTGACTCACACTATTATGACATTTCAGTGTATAGTGTGCGTGAACAGCGCCTTCAGATCACTCCTGTTTGTATAATGGCGATCGCCATTTTTTTTTTTTCCTTGTCTTTCTTCCCTAAGCGCGCGCGTGTAGTGGGGAGGGCCATTATGTCAGCCAATCCCAGACACACACACAGCTAAGTGGACTTTTAGCCAGAGAAGCAACGGCATGTGTGATAGGATGTCCATGTCACATGTCCCTGCATTATAAAACCGGACATTTTCCTCCAGGACGCCATTATCTGCCTTCTGCGTCCTTGGTGTCAGACATCACTGGCGCAGCTCCGTCCTGAGTCCTATCGTTGATACAGCTGTATGCGCTCCATACACAGCGCTGGACAGCATAGGGATAGCACTTTCCATCAGTCCTTTTAAGGGCTCGTACCGGCAGGGTCAGAGCCATAGGTGACAGGTCCTGAAAACAGAGACAGCGTCTGTGTAGCTAAGGTCAGGGATTTCGTCGCTGCATTTCCCCATTAGGAGGGAATAGAAAGGCAGGCTTCCATTCCTCTACCCAGAGCCCCACAATCCTGGCACTGTACCCTCCTGTCCTCTGCACACTCCAACTCATTATAACTAAGCCATTATACTAGCAAACACTCAGTGTACCTAGTGGCATCCTAAACGTGGCTATTGGACTTTGCTATAGTCCCACTAGTGCAAAGATATTTGCAGCACCTCTGCCTGCATTGCACACTCCAACTCATTATAACTAAGCCATTATACTAGCAAACACTCAGTGTACCTAGTGGCATCCTAAACGTGGCTATTGGACTTTTGTCTAGTCACACTAGTGCAAAGACATTTGCAGCACCTCTGCCTGCATTGCACACTCCAACTCATTATAACTAAGCCATTATACTAGCAAACACTCAGTGTACCTAGTGGCATCCTAAACGAGGCTATTGGACTTTTGTCTAGTCACACTAGTGCAAAGACATTTGCAGCACCTCTACCTGCATTGCACACTCCAACTCATTATAACTAAGCCATTATACTAGCAAACACTCAGTGTACCTAGTGGCATCCTAAACGTGGCTATTGGACTTTGCTATAGTCCCACTAGTGCAAAGATATTTGCAGCACCTCTGCCTGCATTGCACACTCCAACTCATTATAACTAAGCCATTATACTAGCAAACACTCAGTGTACCTAGTGGCATCCTAAACGTGGCTATTGGACTTTGCTATAGTCCCACTAGTGCAAAGATATTTGCAGCACCTCTGCCTGCATTGCACACTCCAACTCATTATAACTAAGCCATTATACTAGCAAACACTCAGTGTACCTAGTGGCATCCTAAACATGGCTATTGGACTTTTTTTCTAGTCCCACTAGTGCAAAGATATTTGCAGCACGTCTGCCTGCATTGCACACTCAAACTCATTGTTACTAAGCCATTATACTAGCAAACACTCAGTGTACCTAGTGGCATCCTAAACGTGGCTATTGGACTTTGCTATAGTCCCACTATTGCAAAGATATTTGCAGCACCTCTGCCTGCATTGCACACTCCAACTCATTATAACTAAGCCATTATACTAGCAAACACTCAGTGTACCTAGGGGCATTCTAAACGTGGCTATTGGACTTTTGTCTAGTCCCACTAGTGCAAAGATATTTGCAGCACGTCTGCCTGCATTGCACAATCAAACTCATTATAACTAAGCCATTATACTAGCAAACACTCAGTGTACCTAGTGGCATCCTAAACGTGGCTATTGGACTTTGCTATAGTCCAACTAGTGCAAAGATATTTGCAGCACCTCTGCCTGCATTGCACACTCCAAATCATTATAACTAAGCCATTATACTAGCAAACACTCAGTGTACCTAGTGGCATCCTGAACGTGGCTATTGGACTTTTGTCTAGTCCCACTAGTGCAAAGATATTTGCAGCACGTCTGCCTGCATTGCACACTCAAACTCATTGTTACTAAGCCATTATACTAGCAAACACTCAGTGTACCTAGTGGCATTCTAAACGTGGCTATTGGACTTTTGTCTAGTCCCACTAGTGCAAAGATATTTGCAGCACGTCTGCCTGCATTGCACACTCAAACTCATTGTTACTTAGCCATTATACTAGCAAACACTCAGTGTACCTAGTGGCATCCTAAACGTGGCTATTGGACTTTGCTATAGTCCCACTAGTGCAAAGATATTTGCAGCACCTCTGCCTGCATTGCACACTCCAACTCATTATAACTAAGCCATTATACTAGCAAACACTCAGTGTACCTAGTGGCATCCTAAACATGGCTATTGGACTTTTTTCTAGTCCCACTAGTGCAAAGATATTTGCAGCACGTCTGCCTGCATTGCACACTCAAACTCATTGTTACTAACCCATTATACTAGCAAACACTCAGTGTACCTAGTGGCATCCTAAACGTGGCTATTGGACTTTGCTATAGTCCCACTATTGCAAAGATATTTGCAGCACCTCTGCCTGCATTGCACACTCCAACTCATTATAACTAAGCCATTATACTAGCAAACACTCAGTGTACCTAGTGGCATTCTAAACGTGGCTATTGGACTTTTGTCTAGTCCCACTAGTGCAAAGATATTTGCAGCACGTCTGCCTGCATTGCACAATCAAACTCATTATAACTAAGCCATTATACTAGCAAACACTCAGTGTACCTAGTGGCATCCTAAACGTGGCTATTGGACTTTGCTATAGTCCAACTAGTGCAAAGATATTTGCAGCACGTCTGCCTGCATTGCACAATCAAACTCATTATAACTAAGCCATTATACTAGCAAACACTCAGTGTACCTAGTGGCATCCTAAACGTGGCTATTGGACTTTGCTATAGTCCCACTAGTGCAAAGATATTTGCAGCACGTCTGCCTGCATTGCACACTCAAACTCATTGTTACTAAGCCATTATACTAGCAAACACTCAGTGTACCTAGTGGCATTCTAAACGTGGCTATTGGACTTTTGTCTAGTCCCACTAGTGCAAAGATATTTGCAGCACGTCTGCCTGCATTGCACACTCAAACTCATTGTTACTAAGCCATTATACTAGCAAACACTCAGTGTACCTAGTGGCATTCTAAACGTGGCTATTGGACTTTTGTCTAGTCCCACTAGTGCAAAGATATTTGCAGCACGTCTGCCTGCATTGCACATTCAAACTCATTATAACTAAGCCATTATACTAGCAAACACTCAGTGTACCTAGTGGCATACAAGAAGTGGCTGTTGTACTCCATTAGTGCCCCACTGGTGCAAATCTATGTGCAGCACCTCTGCATGACACCCTCCTGCTCTGTTTTTAATAAGCTATAATGATAGCAAAAAATACTGCCATTTAGTGGCATCATAGAACTGGCTGTTGTACTCCATTAGTGCCCCACTGGTGCAAATCTATGTGCAGCACCTCTGCATGACACCCTCCTGCTCTGTTTTTAATAAGCTATAATGATAGCAAAAAATACTGCCATTTAGTGGCATCATAGAACTGGCTGTTGTATTCCATTAGTGCCCCACTGGTGCCAAGCTATTTCTAGCACCTCTGCATGACACCCTCCTGCTCTGTTTTTAATAAGCTATAATGATAGCAAAAAATCCTGCCATTTAGTGGCATCTTAAAACTGACTGTTGTATTCCATTAGTGCCCCACTGGTGCCAAGCTATTTCTAGCACCTCTGCATGACACCCTCCTGCTCTGTTTTTAATAAACTATAATGATAGCAAAAAATACTGCCATTTAGTGGCATCATAGAACTGGCTGTTGTATTCCATTAGTGCCCCACTGGTGCCAAGCTATTTCTAGCACCTCTGCATGACACCCTCCTGCTCTGTTTTTAATGAGCTATAATGATAGCAAAAAATACTGCCATTTAGTGGCATCATAGAACTGGCTGTTGTATTCCATTAGTGCCCCACTGGTGCCAAGCTATTTCTAGCACCTCTGCATGACATCCTCCTGCTCTGTTTTTAATAAGCTATAATGATAGCAAAAAATACTGCCATTTAGTGGCATCATAGAACTGGCTGTTGTATTCCATTAGTGCCCCACTGGTGCCAAGCTATTTCTAGCACCTCTGCATGACACCCTCCTGCTCTGTTTTTAATAAGCTATAATGATAGCAAAAAATACTGCCATTTAGTGGCATCATAGAACTGGCTGTTGTATTCCATTAGTGCCCCACTGGTGCCAAGCTATTTCTAGCACCTCTGCATGACACCCTCCTGCTCTCTTTTTAATAAGCTATAATGATAGCAAAAAATACTGCCATTTAGTGGCATCATAGAACTGGCTGTTGTATTCCATTAGTGCCCCACTGGTGCCAAGCTATTTCTAGCACCTCTGCATGACACCCTCCTGCTCTGTTTTTAATAAGCTATAATGATAGCAAAAAATACTGCCATTTAGTGGCATCAGAGAACTGGCTGTTGTACTCCATTAGTGCCCCACTGGTGCAAATCTATGTGCAGCACCTCTGCATGTTTTCATTCCCCTCGTCCTGAGTCCTCCGAGACAACCTCTTCCTGCCCTGACCGAATAGTAAAGTTGTCCTTCCAATCAGGTATCTGTGCTCCTCATCATGTTCCCCATTGTCTCCACCAGGAGGATTTAATTTTTGGAAATGAGGGTGTAGATTAGGCACAGCACCTTCTTCATCGGGGCCTGGATCCCAGTCACAAAGCTTCAGGCTATCTGCGCAGATCATTTCCCCTGTCTCATGGAACTCGCTACCTCAACACGTTAGATTATATGCTACACACGCAAGCTTCAAACTGAATCTGAAAACTCATCTGTTCAGAAATGACTATAACCTTCAATGACACCACCACCATACGTACTTGACGCTCAACCTAAACAACTCCTACTGTCTCCTCCCAAAAATCCTTTAGAATGTAATCCCGCAAGGGCAGGGCCCTCTTCCCTCTGTACCAGTCTGTCTATAGTTACTTGTATATGTATTCTGTATGTAACCCCCTTCTCATGTACAGCACCATGGAATCAATGGTGCTCTATAAATCAATAATAATAAAAATAATAATAACTTCCTTGTCTGTACTCATTGCAGCTTTGGAGCAGACCTCTGATTCCCAGGTTATAGTGCGACTGAACAGCTATGCAAACTCAACCACCTCTGTCACCCCATACTCAGCAGGGCTGGTGGAAACTTGAGAGCTGTTAGGAAGCAAGTGCGATTGGATTGACACCACAGAGGAATGGAGTATTTGGGATCTTGAAATTGGGGTGGAGGAGAGGCCACTTTATGGAGCAATTCAGATCCATTGAAGCAGCTGCTGATTTGGCCTCATCTACATTTGTTAGCGATGGTCGTGTCCATGAAAAAAGGGATCATATCAGATTATCCATGGGAAGAAGTACACCTGTTCTTTTTGATGTTATTTGTTGTTACAAAACGGTGACGCCTTAAACGCAAGCAGCCTGCTGCGGTTTCAGTTGCGCCCAGGCATCAGCTGCCATTTAGGCCTGTGCCTCGGGTTGTCCAGCTGGCTGCTTTCTCCTCCACGTCTAAGTGTGGAGAGGCAGCTAGTGCGCATGCGTGTGCCGATTTACCCCAGCCGCAGCCTAACTCCAGTGTTTCGCCTAGTGAGTATGCTCAGCCTGACTGTGCCATTCCTGAGGCTAAGTCTTCATTTCGGGCTACAGCGCATGCTCCCACACTTAGTGCGAAAAGCCTCTTTGCACAGGTACTTGCACTCCGTGCCGGGTCTAAGTCCTGTGTTGTGCCTAGACACCATGCTAAAGCTGATAGTCTTTTTTCAGAGACTGTATTTCATGCAACTGACCATGGTCAGGCACTTACTGCATCAGAAACTAGGTCCGGTAATGAACTCTTTGGCCCTGCCCCTGATGTGGGGGGCCCATTTAGACCACAGGGCATCAGGTGCCCTGACGATGTGGCCAGGCCACTCCTAAATGGCTTGCAGAGGCCCGCCCCTATGACTTGTCACCTCATTATTGATGGTCAGATGATGACTGGTGAGGTGCTTGGGTCATGACAGCCATGAGGTCATCATTGAAGTTGCGGTTCCAAATAGGACGCTAGTTATGCCACTCATGACGTATCACTCTGCTTTTGTCTCCAGGAGGTGCATTGTGGTCCACCCTGGTTTGTGGCGGACCCAGGTTATAAAAGGGGCTGGAGACAACAAGGAGGTGCGCAGTCTTCTATTATGCTCCGAAAGAGCACACCTCCATGTGTTGAACCCATTGCGGCTTTAGGCCAGAGGTAGGCAGGGATAGGGCGTCGATGCAGGCCGCCACCACAGTTGGTAACGCAGAATGGTTAAGACCAGCTCCTGTCCTACAAGTCCTGCTTGTGCAGCCCAGTGGCATTAACAGGCCTGCTGCTGCTGATGCGCCTGCTGTTCACAGGTGTGGCCCCAATGCACACGGTCAGCGTACTGAATGGCCCCTGTGATGTTAACAGGGAGTTCCTGGGCTGGGTGGGCGTGTGGACCCTGTTACTCTAACAGGACTCCCAGTCTCAAGATCCGAGTGGCGTCTAACTTGGTTCAGGCTACTATTAGTTTCATAGCCACACAGCTCTGTATCCTCCACCGAACCTTCCAGTTGCCAACCTCTCCTTTTCCATCTGGGAGCACGGTGGACACTGACTGCTGATGGGGATATATACCTTTCTCTTTCTTTTCTTATTAATTTTCGTTATATAGCGGTGACATAGTATATACCACCTTATCCAAATCTGCCAGTCCCACCGTAACAGATGGTGTTTCTTCATCAAATGTTACTTTTGCTTAACCACCAAACCCACGGACCAAAACTTTCCCCTTTCCAACACACCTGTTCCCCTTTTCACCCGCATCTGTCCTTTTTCAACTCATTTTGTAGATGACCAAAAGTGCAACTCTGCAGGGACACCGTACTCAATGGCATCTCAGCACAACAGCCAGCCCTCGGTCCCTCAGATGTGGACAAGTAAAAGACCATTTCCTCCTATCCATGACAAAGCATTGAGATTCACTCTGTGCAGCACTGGTGTTTAGTGGAAAAGCAGATCTAAGATTGCGTAACACCTTCTGAAGATACTCCTGTACACGTGCGTCCCTTTATATGGCAGGAATTATTTCGCCAAATTTTGTCTTGTACCGGGGATCTAACAGTGTGGCAACCCAGTAGTTAGCATTACTTCGAATTCCTACAATCCGAGGGTCATGTTGTAGGTAGTGCAGCAAGAAGACGCTCATGTGTCTTGTGCATCCAGGAGGACCAAGTCCTTGGTGTGTTGGTGGCAGAGAGGTGAGAATCGTGCCTCCTTCCTCTGCCCTCTCCCCCCAACCTCGCACAACCAAAATGTGAGCAAGCTCTCACTCATCTGCTGAGTCTTCCATGCCCATCGCAAGTTCGTCCTCCATTTCTTCATGGCTCCTGCACCTTCCTCAACAATTTTTGCTGATACTATGCGCCCTTGTTAATCCCTATCCCCCACCATAACTGCTGCCTAGGTGCCGCTTACCGTATGGACCTTGTAGATCTTATTATCCCTTCTGCATATGACTCCTCCTGTACTTCCTCACCTTCCTCTTGGACCAATACCTGACTCCGAATAATGCTTACAGTGTGCTCCATCATGTAGATGACCAGATTTGTCACGCTGAGAATGGCATTGCCAGTGCTAAACATCTTCGTCGACATTTGTAAACTGTGTAGAAGGGTGCATAGGTCCTTGATCTGACACCACTCCAGCAGTGTGATCTGCACCACCTCTGGATCAAGTTAGCCCAGGGTATACGTCATACCGTATTTCAGCAGGGCTCTGCGGTGCTGCCACACACGGTGCAACATGTGCAGATTCCAATTCCTGCGTGTCGGAACATCGCATTTCCGGCGTTTAACCGCCAGACCCTAAGACTTCCGGAGCGATGACAGTTGTTGAGCTGCTGGGTGCGAAGGATGAAAGTGAGCACACAGCAGCGTGCCCGCTGCACAAGGCCATGTAGGCCGGGATGGTATTTTAAAAATTGCTGGACAACCAGGTTCAACACGTGAGCCACACAAGGCACGTGTGTCACATTGCCCTGAAGAAGGGTCGCAGACTGGTTTGCATCATTGTCACACCCGACCTTCCCTGACTGCTGGTTGACTGTAGACAACCATTGATGAAACTCGGTCTCACTCTCCAGAGCTAACCGTCCACAATTCCTCAGCGGTGTCTCACATTTCCCCTACATTTCAAAGTAAACATTTGACCGCCTGATGGCCTTGAGCTCTGCTGCCAGCATAGTAAGGAGGTGTGTGGGATTCCTTGGGCGCAGTTACAAGGAAGGGTGGACTGACCACACAGGGTTTGGGCCGAGGTGGAGGACCCACACGAGGTTGAGGAGGCAGAAGCAGTGGAGGAACTTGTACATACAGAGGAAGGATTGACACACAAGTCGTGGGGACGGCAAGACTTGTACAGCAAACCCTTCTCCATCTCTCACCATAGTTACCCAGTGCCCAGTCAGCAACATGTAACTCCCGTGTCCATGCTTACTGGTCCAAGTATCTGTGTTGAAATGCACCCTGTCACACACAGAGTTTCTCAAGGAATTGGTGAGGTTGTGTGCGACCTACTGTGGTAGCGCGGGCATGCCTTTCTTGGAGAAGGAGTGACGACTGGCCATCGGCTCTTGGGGCACTGCAATGGGCATAAGGTCTCAAAAATCCTCGGTCTCAAAAGGGTGTAAAGGCAGCCTTTCTGTTGCCAACAAGTTGCAGATGATGAATCTCAACCTCGTAGGCATGTCATGCCCTTCGAAAATCATGTAAAACATAGGAAGGGGACTCCAACCACAGTCTCCCTTGTTGCCACTAATTGGGCCACACACACCCCACTTGACTGGCATCAGTTGACCCCCCTTTTGAAAAAGAAAAAGATGCTTTGCATGAAGCACTCTCAAAAATATGCGTGCCTTTCCCGTCCCCTGGCTGACCCAGGGGAAGAAAAGTCCTCTGAGAGCCATGACTTGTTCATCTTGGTTCTTTTAGAAACACAGCGAGGGGACTCCAACCACAGTCTCCCTTGTTGCCACTAATTGGGCCACACACACCCCACTTGACTGGCATCAGTTGACCCAATTTTCAAGATGAAAAAGATGCTTTGCATGAAGCACTCTCAAAAATACGCGTGCCTTTCGCCTCCCCTGGCTGACCCAGGGGAAGAAAAGTCCTCTGAGAGCCATGACTTGTTCATCTTGGTTCTTTTCGGAAACACAGCGAGGGGACTCCAACCACAGTCTCTCTCGTTGCCACTAATTGGGCCACACACACCCCACTTGACTGGCATCAGTTGACCCCCCTTTTGAAAAAGAAAAAGATGCTTTGCATGAAGCACTCTCAAAAATACGCGTGCCTTTCCCGTCCCCTGGCTGACCCAGGGGAAGAAACGTCCTCTGAGAGCCATGACTTGTTCATCTTGGTTCTTTTAGAAACACAGCGAGGGGACTCCAACCACAGTCTCCCTTGTTGCCACTAATTGGGCCACACACACCCCACTTGACTGGCATCAGTTGACCCAATTTTCAAGATGAAAAAGATGCTTTGCATGAAGCACTCTCAAAAATACGCGTGCCTTTCGCCTCCCCTGGCTGACCCAGGGGAAGAAAAGTCCTCTGAGAGCCATGACTTGTTCATCTTGGTTCTTTTCGGAAACACAGCGAGGGGACTCCAACCACAGTCTCTCTCGTTGCCACTAATTGGGCCACACACACCCCACTTGACTGGCATCAGTTGACCCCCCTTTTGAAAAAGAAAAAGATGCTTTGCATGAAGCACTCTCAAAAATACGCGTGCCTTTCCCGTCCCCTGGCTGACCCAGGGGAAGAAACGTCCTCTGAGAGCCATGACTTGTTCATTTTGGTTCTTTTAGAAACACAGCGAGGGGACTACAACCACAGTCTCCCTCGTTTCCACTAATTGGGCCACACACACCCCACTTGACTGGCATCAGTTGACCCAATTTTCAAGATGAAAAAGATGCTTTGCATGAAGCACTCTCAAAAATACGCGTGCCTTTCCCGTCCCCTGGCTGACCCAGGGGAAGAAAAGTCCTCTGAGAGCCATGTCCACATTGTCAGTGGACAGACACGTGTGCTTATTTGCCAGCAGACCCCCAGCAGCACTGAAGACAGGTTCCGAGAGAACGCTGGCTGCAGGACACGACAAGATCCCCAAGGCGTACGTGGCGAGCTCAGGCAATTTATCAAGATTGGAAGCCTAAAATGAGCAGGGCTCAAGTTGCACAATAATGGAATCGATGTTTCCTTGCATATACTCATATATCTGTGTGTCCTCCTCTTTTTCCTTGTCCAGCTCTTTTGTTTTCGCATGAGTATATGTCCTTGTCACTTTCCCATGTGTTTGTGTTGTGTTGTGAGTTGTTTGTCACCTTTTGGACACCTTTGAGGTTGTTTTCTAGGTGTTTTTATGTGTTTGTGAATGCCTGCCATTGTTTCCTATGCGGTTCGAGTTCGGTTCGTCGAACGTTCGACGAACCGAACTCGAACGGGACCTCCGTTCGGCGAACCGACCTCGAGCCGAACCGGGACCGGTTCGCTCATCTCTACTTGTGATGCAAGATCATCAGAAGCGATATGCCAATGACCCTCTACTGCATGCATCAGCTGAGGGTCATGCGACTGTGATGTGATCCTGTGATCACATCACAGCTGCAGAGAAGAGGCAGGGAGCACTTTCTCCCCATCTCCTCCGCTGTCTGTCTCTGCGTTCATGTCACTGCAGGAGGATGACATGCGAGTGCACAGTGATGTTTCACATGCTCCCATAGACTTGTATGGAGGTGCGTGAGCTGAGTCTCGCTGCCAAACGCAACATACTGCGATTCATTCTGCATGCCGCTATGGCATGAGAAATCAGTCGCAGATGGACTCTGCCAAATAGTTTTACACTGGTGCGAGTGCAAACTGAGGTTTTATCGGATTATACTCGCACATGGAAATCGCAAGTGGAACCGTACTGTTAGATGGAAAATGGTACCCTGGGCAGGTTATGAAAGGTTCTTTGAAGGGATGTTCTGAAGTTATTTAATTGCTTTAATTAGTTAGACAGCTTGAAAATAGGTAGGTTTGCAATTGACTTGCTTTTTCTATCTGCTTTCATTCTCCTGCAATTAAAGCGTTTATCTACCTGGTTTTGGTGGAGCTTGCGCACTTGTGACTGCCCAAACCCTGGCTGAGAGTGTGCAGTAGTTACATCTAAGGAGAACAGTTCACTCCTAAAATACCTTTTAACTCTTTTTATGCCATTGATTTCTATACACCATTTAGCACCTGAGAGGTGACACTGATCTATTTTGGCTTTCTTAGGGAAAGAACATCAGTAAAGTTACCACTCTTCAGGGTCGCCATGTCACCAGGTCACTTTGTGTCATGCTGTGCTGTGTGAAACTTGGCAACTGTGATGAGCAGTAACGTTAATGATGTCACCGCTCATCAGAGTCGCTGTATCTTATGCAGGCTAGCAAGACTCGGAATGACCTGGTAACCCGGTGAGGCGGTGACTTTGAACAGCAGAAAAGTTACTGATGTCACCGCTCATTGCAGGCATTGGGTCTCATGCAGCGCAGTGAGACATGGAATTTCCTGTAAGCAAAGTCTATAGAGTATCAGAAGGATGTTCCACAGACTTTGTTTGTCGGTATCCCTGGACTACATCCGACCAGCTGGGATTTTTTTTTGGCTTGTTTTATTTTTCTGTGATTACATATTTGTGTTTTTTTTCAGATCTACTGTTTTAGATTAAAATGCATTTGGTGGACTATAGTGGATTCTCTGGACTATGACGGCGCTGTGTTTTTTTATATATATACAGTACAGACCAAAAGTTTGGATACAACTTCTCATCTCTAGAACAACTGTTAAGAGGAGACTTTGTGCAGCAGGTCTTCATGGTAAAATAGCTGCTAGGAAACTACTGCTAAGGACAGGCAACAAGCAGAAGAGACTTGTTTGGGCTAAGGAACACAAGGAATGGACATTATACCAGTGGAAATCTGTGTTTTGGTCTGATGAGTCCAAATTTGGGATCTTTGGATCCATCCACTGTGTCTTTGTAGAAAAGGTGAATGGATGGACTCTACATGGCTGGTTCCCACCGTGAAGCATGGAGGAGGAGGTGTGATGATGTGAGGGTGCTTTGCTGGTGACACTGTTGGGGATTTATTCAAAATTGAAGGCATACAGAACCAGCATGCCTACCACAGCATCTTGCAGCAGCATGCTATTCCATCCGGTTTGCGTTTAGTTGGACCATCATTTATTTTTCAACAGGACAATGACCCCAAACACACCTCCAGGCTCTGTAATGGCTATATGACTAAGAAGGAGAGTGATGGGGTGCTACGCCAGATGACCTGGCCTCCACAGTCACCAGACCTGAACCCAATTGAGATGGTTTGGGGTGAACTGGACCGCAGAGTGAAGGCAAAAGGGCCAACAAGTGCTAAGCATCTCTTGGAACTCCTTCAAGACTGTTGGGAAACCATTTCCGGTGACTACCTCGTGAAGCTCATCAAGAGAATGCCAAGAGTGTGCAAAGTAGTAATGAAAGCAAAAGGTGGCTACATTGAAGAACCTAGAATATAAGACATACTTTCAGTTGTTTCACACTTTTTAAGTATTTCATTCCACGTTTTAATTCATAGTTTTGATGCCTTCAAAGTGAATCTACAATTTTCAGAGTCATGAAAATAAAGAAAAGTCATTGAATGAGAAGGTGTGTCCAAACGTTTGGTCTGTACTTTATATATATATACATACATAAAAACACAGCGCCGGGAAAGCAGGGGAAAGTATTGAGGAGTGTTAATTCAAATAATCCTCCCTCTTCCAGGCCTCACATCACAGCACAGTACGCGTACGACTCAGGAATCTGATATGTGAAGACCTCGGCAGACTCGACCATGTCTGATTCCCCACAGTCAGTTTGCAGGTTGGAGATTTGTGATGCAGGTGCAAACAAGTGTAACTGGCATGGAACCTCTGGGATGTGTATTGTGTACACTGGCCTACCAATTTTTTGAACAGCAACAGTAATACATGGCTGTAAACAAAGCAGTGTTTTTGAATTTTTTCTAAAGGCAATTACAATTGTCAACATGTACTGTGTACAGACTGCACTAACAATACCTATTAACGTGCTGCTGGCCTCAACCTGTGTAATCTGGAGCAGGCACCAAGAGCTATTTAGTTACCTGCAAGTCCCTATTTCTGATTTCATGTGCCAATTTGTGGCACAACACCTCTCCCTACACTGCATGTCCCAATTTTAAACTATCGCTTGACTAAACTGTTTCTCATACACTACAAGTACCTACAATCTTTCTATGATTTCATGTGCCTATTTGTGCCACACCACTCCCTACACTGCACGTCCCTATTGTAAACGATCACCGTCCTATATAGCTTAACTGCCTAGCATTAAACTCCTAATCTTACTATCTACGAGGAGGAGCAGCAGCTTCACTAATGAGCAACATTCACAAAATGACACCGAGGCAAAATGGCTGCTACTTATATCCACATTGACATGTGACTTAGCAAGCCAATCACAGAAGCCCTTCTGTCTCCACCTTGATAATGTTTCCTGCGCCATGATTGGCTGCAGGAAGATTGAGAAATAAAGTTCAGAAACAAAACAGCCACGCACCCATAGCTTTGTCCCACTGTAGATTCTTGGCCTCCTGCACTAATTTTACACATTCCCACATGAAACAGCACTGCAGTCGTACACAAATCAAGAAAATGCTAGTAAACAAAAATTATGGAAACGTGGCCAGCGTTTCGGGGCCGGCAAATGAACTTAAATGAGCATTACCGAGTTTTGGGGGGTGGACTCGTGTTTGCTGAGGCCGATCGCACACGCCCAGGCTCATACCAAAGCTGAGATTGGTGAGCCTTTATCAAACAAGTTTGCACATCTCTACAGCTGAATGCTTCCAAGGCATGGTGTGCAGATGCTTGGTGACACTGCTGGTGGTGATGCTGTCACATCCTCTCTTTGCTGGGAGCCAGGTAGCCCTATTGCTCGGGAGGGGGAGGAAGAGGCTGAGACCAAAGCAAAAGAGGTAGCAGGAGGAGCCTCAGATCTTTCCTGGTTTTAAGGTGTTTAATCCACTGCAACTCGTGCTTTGCATTGAGATGCTTCATCATTCAGGAGGTGCTGAGGTTAAGAACATTTATACCTCGCTTCAGTCTCTGAAAGCAAAAAGTGCAAACCAACCATGTCTTGTAGTCAGCATATTGCCTAAAGAAATGCATGGCAAGAAGCTCCTTGGAGCTGCCTTTTGTGTGCTCAGTCCGTCAGTGCGGTGAGCATTAGCAGCCAATGTATTGATTGGGGTCCTGCTGCTGTGCTTTTGCACCCTGTTCCCTATTTGGCTGTGCTGCTGGGGCAGTGTGACCACCACCTCTTCATTCGAACTAGGCACGTCACTCAGCCTTGACTCCATGAGGGTTCTAGGACTGCATCACCCCCCACATTATCTTCCACCCACTCCTCAACCCTGCCCTTTTTGTTGGTTTGCACACTACAGAAAGTTGCAGCAATTAGCACCTGTTTTTCATCATCATCAGAGATTGCTGCTGTGGTCAACTGACCCTGTGCACTATCCCTTCCATGTCCTTATTCTTCAACACAAGTGGTTGGGCATCAGTGCACTCAATGTCTGCCACTTCTGGGGCAGGGAAAGTTGGATGACTCACGGATCCCAAGATAGTGGAATCAGGAAAAAGCAGAAGGGACTGCTGCATGACTTGGGACCAGAGATGAGCGAATTTGTTCGATAAGGGGTTGCCAATCTCTAATTTGGTATGACCCTTAGCTGGTTCAGCTTGGTAATCGGACCACTTTCTCCAAAAGTCAGCAATGTTCGTTCTTGTTCGTTAACTGTTTGCAGTTTCCAAAATGCTTTGCTAATAACATGTTATACTTTTGGATAGGATTGTGGTGCTTTATGATGATTTTGGGGATTTGTTTAACAAGTTGAGGGGTGGAGACTCTTTTGTTCTTAACTTTTTTATGTGGATGTTCCTGCTGCCAATCACGATGCAGAAAACATCCTCAAGGTTAAGAAACCAGGGTTTCTGTCATTGGCTGTCTAAGTCACATGTCTTTCTGCATATAAAATGCAGACATGCGGCGTCGGCACCATTTTGTTCTTGTTACGGATTAGGGAAGGTGCTGCCACTGCTACTGTGTTAATGCCTGCTCAAAATTAACCAGTAAACCACATTTCTAGACATTGGTACTTATTAGTGCCTGCTCAAAATTTGCTAGTGAACTAGCTAAACAGGTATTAGCACATTTTAGTGCCTGCTAAAAACTAGCCAGTGCACCACATTTTTGGGTATTGCTACTTATTACTGCCTACTTAATATTTGCCAGTGAACTACCTAAATAGGTATTGGTCCTTTTTATTACCTGCTCAAAATTAGCCAGTGAACACGCTAAATAGTATTGGCACTTTTTAGTGCCTGCTTAAAATTTGCCAGTGAACCTTGTAAGTGGGTATTGGTACATTTAGTGCCTGCTCATATGTACCAGTGGAGTAGCTAAATAGGTATTACTACTTTGTATTGCCTGCTCAAAATTGCTCAAAATTTGCTAGTAATCTAGCTAAATAGATATTGGTACCTCAACATTGCACACAGTTCATTCCTCAGAGGTGCCACCACAATTACACTTGTTTCCCCCGCATCACAAATCTCCAACTGCTAAACTGACTGTTCACACATTCTATCACATGGGCATCAGAGGTCTGCTCCAAAGATTCAGACTCAAGAGGAGGAAGGCATCTGCATCAATGCCCAAAATCTTTGTGAGTTGGATCCTGGCCCGGACAAAGTAGGGTCCAAGCAGGATCCTGACCCTCGCCAACTGACAGATTCTGACCTTCGTCAACTGACATTAACCCCCGGGGGTGGAGGTGATGATGATGTGATGATGAGACTCAGATACCTTCTTTCACATATCTTTTGTAAATACAGAAACTTTTATCTATCTTGATGTTTTTTTCTATGGCATGAGTGTTTAATGGAGCGCCGGCTGTATCCACGCTCCCAAAATTTATTTTTCAAATCAGTCTCTTGAAATTCAAAATCTTCATCGAATTAGCATATATGGTGTATTCTTAAAAATTGCCTGATGGGAAATCCTTTGAAGGTAGTTGCCAAATGAGAAGATAATGCGTGAAGGAATGCATTGACAGATGAAGATTTCTGAAAAATATCTGCTTGTAGACAATTGTTAATGTCTCGTCTGACTTTAACATCCAGAAACATGAGACATGAATTTGTGCAACTTGTCCACACTATCCTACCAGATCATGAAGATATTCACAATGTCTCGTGGAAAATGACGTGTTCCATTGATGGCATGTTGTCTGAGAAGAAGAGGTCTCGCTCCTACAGCCCCAGGAACAGGTTGGCATGTGATGGGGCGAAGGAAGCCCCTATAGCTTTCTTCTGGAGCTGTAGGTAGAAAGACCCTTTAAAAATGAAGGCATTTTGAGACAGAGAATTCCAGTAATAACAGAATAAACTCAAGCACCTCAGCAGATGAGTTTAATGCTTAAAGAAAAAATCTGGTAGATCGCAAGCCATATGTATGTTTAAAGTTAGTGTAGAGTGACTCTACATCAAACGTGACCAATAATGCTTCTTCTGCGATACACAACCCATACATTTTTGAGAAATCTACTTTGTCTCTTGTAAATGATGGCAATATTTCCACCAAGGGTTGCAGTTTGTCATCAATTAATTTATTCTCATTTTCCAAAAACTTACATCTGTCAGAGATGATAGGCTTCCATGGTGGAACATCACAGTTTTTGTGGACCTTGGGTAATAAATAGGGTGTCGGGATGGTAGGTTCAAAATTTTCAAGTGCTGTTTGTTTCTATTGTAATTATGCCATTGTCATAAGCCGTTGTTAAGATCTTTTGAAACTGGGCATTGAATGAATTCAGAGGTTTAAATGTTAATTTTTTGTAACATTGCTTATTGCGAAGTTGTTTAAACTCTTGTGTTTCATACATGGAGACTGCCCAAATTACAATATTGCCACCTTTACCAGTTGCTTTAATAGTATGTCAGTTTTTTCAGATTATTTACACAGACGCGCTCGCTTCTATTTATCATTATATATGTTATGATATCTAAGTGAACTCTTTACTGACCATCTGGACAAACAAATCAATATTGATACAAGATGATAAAGGGGGACATTTTTTGGAATGATGTACAATAGCTGAAGGAATTTTACTATATTCTGGAGTGGAATGGTTAAGAGCCGGTTCATGGAGTGTGGTTAATGCTTTGCGTTCCACCACTTTTGGAAATAAATAAGTAATATCATGGAAGTGGGTTTTTTTGAAACGTAGAGCTCTTGCAAATAGGTGGAGATATTCAATAGCCATAAAAGGATTGTATTTCATTTTAGGACAAAATGACAAGCCACTGCTCAATAGCAAGATCTCCAGTGGAGATAGAACATGTTGACTTAAGTTAATTACCTTGAGTTCATTTCTGTGGTTCTCAGAATCATATACATGTTTTCTGGAACCTGATCGAAGATTGTGCTTTTGTTTAGTTCTTGAGCCCATGTTCAATCAAGTGGACACTGAAGACATATTTGATAATTCGCCATTAGACATAACTGATAAATTTAATGCTGCTTGATTCCTATCAGCATTGACAGTATCAGATCTTCTCCATCTGTAAATTCTTTTCATTTGAAAATCCTTCTGGTCTCTAGCTAATTTGACTGTGTCTCCTGGAAGATCTTAACGATTGTCTCAAGGTTTTTCTCCATTTGTGTATCAATAGCTTTGATTTTTTTTCTTGATGTCTTCATAGTTATTGTCAATTTATTTATCAATTGAAGTGATAGATTTACCATTGAGGTTGATAAGTAACTCCATACATTTAATAGAGGTATTGGTACACAGATCTTACAATGGAGAAATAAATTAAATTGCGTCAATATGGAACAAAGGTTTAACTTTAATGCGTAGTCCCCTGAGATTCAATTTCATTGTAACGTCATTTTCAAGGAACATTTTGTTCCATCAATTTTTTTATCTTTTTAGAAGACTCTTGATGTTAGAGATATTGGTATCAACCTTAAGACTAGAGATGAGTGAACCGGCCGCGGTTCGGCTCGAGCTTGGTTTGTCGAACGGAGGTCTAGTTCGAGTTCAGTTCGGCGAACCGGTTCGGCGAACCACTCGAACCCATAGGAAACAATGAGAGGCAAACACCAACACATAAAAACACATTATAAATGTACACATACAGTTAATAAACATTGCCATAACACTTACCGGTCCCCGAGACGCGTCCTGCACTCTGCCTCCTGCTGCTATTCCATCCGATGATCGCTGAATCTTCCCGGTAACCAGCACTGCCAGCAGTGATGCAGGACCTATCGTGACGTCAAAAGAGCCATGTGACCAGTCACGTGTCTGTTATTTCATTGGCTACAGACTGGTCACATGACTATGACGCATCATGTAGGACCTGCGAGTGCATCTATACAGTACGTGGTGATCGTTTGTGTATCGCCGTGTACCGAGGACATGCTCTGGCACGCGCTCAAGTTCCCGGTCTGCTTCCCTGTTCCGTTATAAACCGGCTGCCACAGCCGGTCGATAACGGAGATCACCGTTGCTATAGCAACGCGCTTGTCAATGGTGACGTCACCACTCACAAGCAGCAGCTCTGGGAATAGCACCGCCTTCTTCCTATGCAGCGCTGATGTAGTAGAGCTGCATGTGTTGAAGGAGAAAGAACACAGAGGAGCCGGATCGTGGAAGGATGCAAGGGAGTAATAAACATGGAGTCTCTAATGTGTCTGTGTATTTATTTCTATTAAAGTATTATTTCTCTGTGTGGTGTCTTTTTTTAACCCTTTATTGGAGATTCTTAATGGCCGGGTCAAACTTGCCTGACATTAGGAATCTCTGGCTTAACACTAGCTAGTAAAACAAAGCCAGTATTAACCCTTATTACCCAGCAAGCCACCATCACCAGGGCTGTTGGAAGAGTTGGATACAGCGCCAGATGATGGCGCTTCTATGAATGCGCCATTTTCTGGGGCGGCTGCTGATTGCAAGTCACAGCAGATGCGCCCAGAAACCTCGGGCTAACCTGTGCCGCGGATTCCAATCCCCAGCTGCCTAGTTGTACCTGGCTGGACACAAAAATATGGCAAAGCCTACGTCATTTGTTTTTTAATTATTTCATGAAATAAGTGAAATTAAAAAAAATGGGCTTCCCTATATTTTTAGTTCCCAGTCGGGTACAAATAGGCAGCTGGGGGTTGGGGGCAGCCCGTAGCTACGTGCTGTACCTGGCTAGCATACAAAAATATGGTGACGCCCACGTCATTTTTTTGGTGGGCAAAAAACTCCTGCATACAGTCCTGGATGGAGGATGCAGAGCCTTGTAGTTCTGCAGCTGCTGTCTGCTCTCCTGCATACACTAGTGAATGGAGTATGCTGAGTCCTTTAGTTCTGCAGCTGCTGTCTGCTCTCCTCCATACAGACAGACAGCAGCTGCAGAACTACAAGGCTCAGCATACTCCATCCAGGACTGTATGCAGGACTTTTTGCCCCCCCCCAAAAATAGTTTGGGCTTCGCCATATTTTTGTATGCTAGCCAGGTACAGCAGGCACCTACGGGCTGCCCCCAACCCCCAGCTACCTATTTGTACCCGGCTGGGAACCAAAAATATAGGGAAGCCCTTTTTTATTATTTCATAAAATAATTAAAAAACAAATGACGTGAGCTTCGCCATATTTTTGTGTCCAGCCAGGTACAACTAGGCAGCTGGGGATTGGAATCCACAGCACAGGTTGGCCTGAGCTTTCTGGGCCCCTCTGCTGTGAATTGCTGTCCGCAGCCACCCCAGAAAATGGCACTTTTATAGAAGCGCCATCATCTGGCGCTGTATCCAACTCTTCCAGCTGCCCTGGTGACGGGTGGCTTGCTGGGTAATAATGGGGTTAGGGCTAGCTGTATATTATCAACTGGCCCTAAGCCCAAAATTCATGGTGGCATGCCAATATTAGACATGGCCACCATGAATTTCTAGTACCAATAAAAAGAACCACAACGCACAGAAAAATATTTTTATTATAAATAAGACACAACACAATTAGTGACTCCATCTTTATTGAAATAAAGAACTCCCCTCCACAGTAATCCTGGGTCAAGGGTCTCGCGCCGTCCATTCCGGATCCAATATCATCTGATCGGTTTTCTGGAAGGCAAAGCGATCAGATGATGTGTCAGGTTCAAGGGACTGACTCACATGACACAGCAGCTGATTGTATAAACGGCTTTTATACAATCAGCTGATGCATCAGTGCAAAAAAACAAAAAAACAAATACACACTTCAGTGCAGACTACTGTCCGACAGCATCAGCTGATAGTTTAGCCGGCCGGGCGGTAAAAAGCCGGCCTCACCGCTCGACTTATAGTGTCAGCTGATTCCATCAGAGAGAAAGAAAGGAGAGAGAGAAAGAGAGAGAGAGAAAGGAGAGAGAGATAGGAGAGAGGGAAAGGAGAGAGAGAGCTCACAGCTGATGCCCGGCTCCTCCCCTCAGTGCATAATTAAATTATATTTATAAATATATTATAAATATAATTTATTAAAAAAAAAAAAAATTACTGGATCTAGAACTCGCGATATGCAACATAGGTGAGCACTCTATCGACTCAGCTATTGCTTCTAATGTGAATGATAGGCACATTTGGTAGTTTTGAAGTCTGCATTGCTGAAGTCTCAGCTGACCACGTGATTCATTTAAAACTATGTGAAACTCATGCAGAGCACTCGTGTTCTGTAGCAGAGATGACAGTGTCGTGTGGATTACGTCGGACCTGGAGGGCTATTGGAGGATTTTAATAAAATGGTGAAACTGTGTTTTTTTGTCTTTTATTCCAAATAAAGGATTTTTCATGGTGTGTGTTTATTTACTTTCACGTAATAAATAGATAATAATTATAATTTGAAATTATAAATAACAAAAAAAAAATCTTTAACAGGACTAAAACTCTCGACGTTATGCTTCTTAGGCAGGCGCTTTAGCCACTAGTCTATTGCTTCTTACAAAAGAGATAGGCAGATTTTCTAATCTTGAAGCCTGTTGTACTGACTGAAGTCTCTGCTTCATTGCTACGGAGCCACTACATCCCAAGAGAGCAGAGCTGACCTTGTCATGTGGATTACTTCGGACCTGGAGGGGTATTTTTGGTATTAATAAAGGGGTGAACCAGGGCTGTTTTTTTGTCTTTTATTCCAAATAAAGGATTTTTCGCGGTGTGTGTTTCTTTACTTTCACTTACAGGTTAATCATGGTAGGTGTCTCGGGGAGACGCCTGCCATTATTAAACTCATTATTACCCCAATTGCCACCGCACCAGGGCAATTTGGGATGAGCTGTGTAGAGTCCCAGGACTGTCGCACCTAATGGATGTGGCAATTCTGGGCGGCTGCAGGGTGATATTGTTAGGGTGGTGGGCTCCCCATACCGTGGTGTCCTCCATCCTGACAATACCACCCTCCAGCCGTGCGGCTTTATCCTGGCTGGTATCAAATATAGGGGAAACCACATTTTTTTTTAATTTATTTATTTATTTTAATGCACGATAGAGACCCGCCCACCGGCGGCTGTGATTGGTTGCAGTGAGACAGCTGTCACTCAGCTTTGGGACGTGTCTGACTGCAACCAATCATAAGCGCCGGTGGGCGGGGAAAGCGCGGAATAACTAATTGACTAATGAAGCGGCAGCCATTTTCTAAAGAGGAAAAGACGCCGCACATTTGTGACAGCCGGGGAGCGAGACGCCCGTGATCGGTGAGTAGGAAAGGGAGAGGGATTGTGCTGAGGATGCAGGGCACATGCAGATAGCAACATGTGCACATAGCCCTACTGTGAAAAGCCACATTTATAGTGATAGAACCGTTCTTGAACGTAACTCTTGCTACCGAACTTTTAGCAAAAAGCTCGAGTTTGAGTTCTAACTAGAACACCCCCCAAAATCACTCGAACCGCGAACTGGAGAACCGCAAACCACGAACCGCGCTCAACTCTACTTAAGACCACCTGCATCATGTGTGATAACATCTTTACTAAACATCTGGTTAAATCGACCAAGCCAGAGAAGTTTGCTGGCCCTATAGTCCATGTTTTTTGATGTAACCTGTGCATAACACAGAAAACTCGAATGAGAAAAACAAAGAAAAGTACAGGCACACTGAAATGGTTAAATTATATTCACATCTACTTTAGGTAGGTGTACAGTGTAATAAGGGCCAGGTAGCAAGAACCAAATGAAGCAAAACTAAAGACCAATCGGTGACATAACCAAGAGAGAATCACTGAAAAACTGACGTGGGGTCATCATGTTAAAATCTAAAAACAAAATTTTATTTGATTAATAATAAAAATGAGGTCAAGAAAAAAAAAATGCACTAACACAATATAAATTATAAAAATGCGCGTCGGGTGCATGGTGCACGTTTGCTGGACAACAATCAGGTAGCTGACTTTTTGTTTACTACCCATAACTTATTTCACCCTGCACAGGTGGCCTTTCACATCATGTAGTTTTCTGCTATGCGTGCTCCTATATATTGGCATGCACTAAATCATTATGATCATCATTCTCATCAATGCTGTTTTTACTGAGTGGCTGTCTTTGCACTACATCTATTAGTTTGTAGTGTGATAACCACCTCTTTGCTGCTATACACTTGGAGATTATCCCTCTTTTTCATTTGCCACTTTGCTTTTTACCAGCTGCTCATACGAGTACACCCCTAA
Organism: Anomaloglossus baeobatrachus; assembly: GCF_048569485.1. Classification (NCBI taxonomy): domain Eukaryota; kingdom Metazoa; phylum Chordata; class Amphibia; order Anura; family Aromobatidae; genus Anomaloglossus; species Anomaloglossus baeobatrachus. The sequence goes on from NC_134356.1 coordinate 462,831,551, forward strand.
TTTATTATTGTTATGTTGCACTATTGGCACTTTGCTTAGTTAGGACATTTCCAAACATAATTATATATTTTTTTCCCATTTTATTATTATTATTATTATTATTATTATTATTATTATTATTATTATTATTATTATTATTATTTCCGCCATTAATCATTCTCCCATAAAATAATTGTTTCTCTTTCTGCTGCTATGCAATTGTCATTTTTGTGTCAGTATAGGCATTATTGATTTGTGATAGATATTGGTCTCTTTTGATTGTTCTTTATACCACTCAAACAGACATTGCCCTCTTGTGGTTATCTTTGCACATTACTCATCTGTGTACACATCTATTTTGTGGATTTTTCCATTTCCCAATTCCTTTTTGCATGTATAATGTTTTGTGAGCGACCCACTACCAGCAACTATTATGATTTGTGCCACTATATCTAGATACATATATGAATTGTAGTTATTGTGTTCATTTCTACCTGGTGGCAGTTCATCTTCCACCATTTAGTGTTGTGCATCATTTCTGTTTTTTTCTCTTGACCTGGTTTTTAATATTAATCAAATAAAATGTTGTTTTTATATTGTAACATGATGACCCCAGGTAGGTTCTTTTTAATGATTCTCTCTTTTCATACCTAAAATAAAGCCTAATCCGTAAGGCATAGAATTATTTTTTTATTTGTTTTCCAGTGCATTGATTATGCTGATGCACTCTACCCTATATGTGATATAGCTAAGTTTGGAAAAAACAGAGAAAAAGGAGTGCTTTATATTAAAATATCAAAATTTTATTTAAATAATCAAGATATCAATATTGAAAATCACAAACACGTGCAGAAAAAAAACAAAAACAAAAAAACTAAAAATCAAGGATGTGGCAGGGTGAGATATGGAACTGCACCAAAAGGTTATTTATGCATATGTTATATACTTCCCCATGATTAAGCAATAGAGTTCCATGCAAAACGGTCGTCAAGGGTCTTCTTTTGGAATTACATCTCTGTGAAGCCGCACAAGGCACTTTAATAAGTATGTATTAACTTCCAAATTCTTGATTTTTCTTTTTTGGAATCTCTGTATCACTTGGTTTTACTAATTTCCCGGTATTGCTTCACAGCCACCTGGGAACAGAAATCCTTTGTCTATCACTATAGGTAAATATTTTTTTCATGCAGCAGAGCTGGAAGCGATGCTGGACCACCGTGGAGTACGCCGGACATGGAGGGCTTTTTCGGGCTTATTAAATTGGTGATGATGAGGGAATTTGTTAGTGTTTTTTATTTCTAATAAATGATTTTTTCAGGTGTGTGTGTGTGTTTATTTACTGTAATTTACAGATTAATCATGGAAGGCATCTCGGGGAGACGCCTGACATGATTAATCTAGGACTTATTGGCAGCTATGGGCTGCCAAAAACTCCTTATTACCCCGATTTGCCAACGCACCAGGGCAAATCAGGAAGAGCCGGGTACAGTCCCAGAACTTTCGCATATAATGTATGCGGCAATTCTGGGCGGCTGCTGACTGATATTGTTAGGCTGGGGAGCTCCCCATAACGTGGGGCTCCCCATCCTGAGAATACCAGCCTTCAGTCGTATGGCTTTATCTGGCTGGTATTAAAATTGGAGGGGACCGCACGACGTTTTTTTTAATTATTTATTTATTTTACTGCACAGTATAGACACGCCCACTGGCTGCTGTGATTGGGTGCAGTGAGACAGCTGTCACTCAGCGTGGGGGGGTGTGTCTGACTGCAACCAATCACAGGCGCCTGTGGGTGGGGAAAGCAGGGAATACGAGATTGATTAATGAGCGGCCGGCATATTCAAAGTAATTGTTGCCGTGTATTCTCTGCACAGCTGTTCCTCGCCGCGCTGGTGATCGGGGAGCGGTAAGTATGAGAGAGGGCTGCTCACTTCAGTCACTCGGGGGATTAGCAGTCACTGGTGAATCCTTCACAGGTGATCGCTAATCAGTATGCGGCACACAGACAGAGCCGCGGCATGACAATGAAGTCGGGTGAAGTTCACCCAAGTTCATTCTCATCGCGCAACTCTGTCTGCTGTCAGCCGACATGTATCAATGACATTGTGCAACACACAAACGGACATTCCACACAGACATTCCACGTACACATACACAGGTATTTTACACACAAACACGGACATTTTACACATACACACGGCTCGCATACGCCATCACACGGATGCCATACGTACCGGAGAAACGGACCAAAAAAACGGACCGTGTCACACGGACGTTTTTTTTGCGGAAGTGTGTTTTAGGCCCAAAATGTAGAAATAAACATTTCTGACATGCAAAAAAAAAAAAAAAGTGACCAATATAGCCACCTTTTTTATGATAACACTCAACAGCCTAGCATCCATAAATACTGTCTGTTGCTTGATCTGTTTATGATAAACATTGCATGCAGCAGCCACCACAGCCTCCCAGACACTGTTCCGAGAGGTGTACTGTCTTCCCCCCCTGTAGATCTCCCATTTTATGAAGGACCACAGGTTCTCTATGGGGTTAAGATCAGGTGAACAAGGGGGCCATGTCATTATTTTTTCATCTTCTGGACCTTTACTAGCCAGCCATGCTGTGGAGTAGTTGGATGCATGTGATGGAGCATTATCCTGCATATTCTGTCTCTTCCTAGAAGCTGTGAATCCCATACTCAACGAGTGTCGGTAGAGGTATCTCTACGGTATTTTCAAGAGATGTTACCACAAGACCACTGGCTCTTCTTCCACAAGCTTCTGAGATGCTGCTGCAAGTACCTAGTGTGTAAGGGTAGGCATTTCCATTTAATCCGAACAAGTCGAAGAGTTCGGACCTGGCCAGTGACCTGTTACTCTGGTCGTCCAGGATGCTGTACACCTTCACGGCCCTTTCTGGGTGACCTTTGGGATATACCTTTACTAGGCATATTTTCGCACAAGACTTGTCCCAGAGATCTTCTCCACAGACTTCGGTGCACGAGGAGGATACTGTAAGGTGGTTTGCAGCTTGGCTTGTACTCTCTCCGCCATGACTTGTGGTAGGAGAAGATGCAGGTGCAGGATCAGGCTGAGATGGGTGGAGCACTTGTACGTGATCTGTGCTGTCACACTCCATGCACTTAATTGTAACCTTACAGTCCTTGGCAAGGTGTTCTGTAGAGGCGCAACACCTGAAACATACCCCAAACCTTTTCAAGAGTTCCTTTCGTTCTTGAAGGGGTTTCTTCCTGAAGCCAATGCACTTCTTCAGGGGGTGTGGCAGTTTGTGAATAGGACACTGGCGGTTTGGATTTTCTGCCTTCCCGCCTTCATTGCCCTTGTCTGGTGCTGACGTTGGTGTAGGTGGTAGAACGTCAGTCTTTTTGACTGATACTGGGCCCCTATGTTTTCTGTCATTTTGATGACTGCTCTCATATCTGGGAGCTGGTGAAGTGGAGCCGGTGGGTTCTCCACAGGGGAAGCTGGGGTCTGCCTTACGGTCCGCGATGCCGTTGATGAACTCGCAGAAGTAGGAGAATGGAGGGAAGGAGACTTGGTGCTCTTTTTTATAGTTTGTTCCTACCGTGGTCCACCTTTCCTGCACGTTGTAAGGTAACTTGGCGACTATGGGTTTCACCCCACGAGCAGTGACCAGGTAGCTGAGGCAAGGTAGGTGTGTGTCTGTTTTGGCCAGCTGGAACTCGGACAGCAGGTCGCTGAGTTCCTGGTACTTTGAAGCATCCTTGCCAGATATTTTGGGAGGGTCATATAGTTGTTTCAGCAATGCATCTTCAATTACTTCATTACTGCCGAAGCCTTTCTCTAGTCTGTCCCATGCGGTTGCGAGACCAGTTGTTGGGTCGCTGATGTAGACGGATCTGAGTCTTTTGATTCTCTCAGTAGACCGTGGCCCTAGCCACCTGATTAGCAAGTCCAGCTCTTTGTCAGCCATAATGCCGAGGTCATGCATTGCGGTTTTGAAGGCACACTTCCACCCTCTGTAGTTTTTGAGCTGGTCATCAAACTTTGTAAGACCAGTGCTGGTGAGTTCTTGGCGTATCATGTACCTCGCAAAGTCGGACATGTCTGATCTTTCCGACATTGGGGGCACATTTGCTGACTGTGTGGTGCTGGTTGCATGGTTCTTAGCTTCTTGGTTCGGGAACATGGGAAAGTACGGAGTGGCATAGGCGTTTAGACCAGTGATCGGTTTGGTGTGTACAATCTCTGTTGTATACGGGATTGGAACTACACAGTTGTTGGGAGTGTAGCGACTTGCCGGCATGTTAGGTTGCATGTAGACATGGGCATACGGAGGTTGCTGATGCACAGGGTGTGGCTGTGCATTGGAATATGAAGCAAGTTCAGGCTTGAAAGTCTGAGGTGCATTGGACTGACCTGGAAGGCTAGAAGCTGGAGGTGGATCCATGTTTTGAAGCTCTGGAGAAGTGTTAGCACTGACGGGAATGTTGATGGTAGTTGGCAGTTCGTCAGCTTGGCCCAGCAAGTAATCTCTTGTACGCTTAAGTGAGTCTTCAGTGTTGAGATCACACAAACTGGCGCTGCCTTCTTGGCTCCCACCCAGAGCTTGCTCAAAGACCTTTAGCCTTGCCATGGCCGCCACATGTTCACATTCCTTCTGAAGGGCTTCAATTTCTGCTTCCTTGCATGCAGATTCTGCATTGTCTCTGCTTCCTTGCGTGCAGATTCTGCTTTCATCTCTGCTTCTCTGCGTGCAGATTCTGCTTTCATCTCTGCTTCTCTCTGGGTGAAGATGGCTTGTACTTTCGTTGTTTCTGCTTCAGCGCGCACCTTTATGAGCTGCTCGTTGAGGGTTGAGTACCTTGATGAACCTGATTTGAGTGAGTGCCTTGAGCTCTTAACAGACCTGGAATTGTAAGATGCCACTCTTGACATTTGCGCCATTTTTGCTTCAGTCTCGCTCACAATGTCGTGCACGGTGTGGTCTCGTTCAGCATTAAGCTGTTGGAAGTCCTGTAGTTCTTTTTGAGACTCAGACGTATTTGATCTCAGCAGGGTAGAGGAATATTTTTTTACAAATCTCTTTGTAAGACTGGTATGCTGAGTACAGTTGTTCCAGGCCTCCCTCTGGTGGTAGCTCATGAGCACTGGGCGCAGATAAAACAGTCACTTGTTTTTGCACTCTTTGCCACAATAATGTTGTGGGGTAAACAGTTCACTTCTGGCTGTTTCTAGGTTCTCTTTAACCTTCCATGTTGGTTTGGTCAACCGCTTAGATCTTTTACTGTAATTTGATTGTGAGTCCATGTCTTCCTCTTGTTGCTTTAGAGCAGTTAGTGAAATTGTTCTCTTTACCTCCATCAGGAAGGGTGAATGCTGCTCTGCACTGGTTGTCAGGGAAACCAATACAATGTTGCAATCTGATCTGTGAGCAGCCTGTGTTTGCAGAATGTATTTGCAGAGTCTCTGCTGCAGCCACAAAATGCTTATGGGTGATTCTAGGTTTATAGCTGCACACAGTTCTGGTAACAGGTTAATACTTTACAGGGCACTTTCCATCTGAAGCTGCTATAAAGTTTTATGCTGTGGCTTGTTTTCAGCCCCTTGGGGTAATCCTTTCTCTGGATTGTATGCAGTATAGCACTCCTGGAAACAGATTCTTTTCTGATATATGAATACTAATCCCGGTCACAGCTAGTCCTTTTTACTATTCTGTCTCTTCCTAGAAGCTGTGAATCCCAACTGCTCTAATTATCAGTCCCTTAGATAACTGTATGATTGCACTCACTCCTCAAAGCATCAACAGATAGTGTTAACTCAGCCCAAGGATGACTTGTAGAAAGACAAGGAGAAACGCTGTAGTTTTCTTCTAGAATCTTGTATTAAGTACAAAGTAAAGGCAGGTGAAAAGCAATAATCTGTACAGGGTTGTAGACATGTATTCAGCAATGGTTCCTCTCTAGACTAAACTGAGGGAGAAGGGAGGAGCTTTCTATACAGGAGCCAACTAAGGGAGGAACATAGGGGCAAACTTCATACAGTCTAATCTACCTAGTAACAATAAGGAATTTCCCGATGGGAGGAAAAATATGCAATGCAAGAAATATGTACAACAGGTTGTTCCCATTCATGGTACACAACACTGCATGAAAAGCATGTTTTTCTTGAGGCAACTTTCACACTTGTGTTGAACGGCATCCATTGCATTGTGTTGTGTGACGCATGTGACGCATGCCTTGCAAATAGTGTGATAATAAAGGCAACGGATTTTCTAGCCATGAGAGAGAGAGAGACCATCATCACTGCACACGCAGGCACTACCGCACTCATCATCATCACACACATCCCGGCACTACCGCCCCCATCACCACCGCACACACAGGCACTACCGACCCTATCATCACCGCACATGCAGACACTACCACACTCATCATCACAGCACACACCCTGGGACTACCACACCCATCATCACCGCACACACCCCGGCACTACCGCACTCATCATCATCACACACACCGACATTACTGCACCCATCATCACCGCACAGACACAGGCATTAACTCAGTGACGTTCCTGCTGACAACGCGACTCCCTTCAGTTTCTGCGTGAAGCTTACAGCGAGCAGCAGTGTTCTACTGCCACTCCTGTCAGCTTCATGTAGCAGAGCTGGATGCGTCGTGGGACCTCGTGTGGATTACGCCGGACCTGAAGGGGTATTTGGAAAATTTAATAAAGTGGTGAAAGAGGGTGTTTTTTTGTCTTTTATTACAAATAAAGTATTTTTTTCGGGTGTATGTGTTTATTTACTTTCACTTACAGGTTAATCATGATATGTGTCTCATAGACGCCTGCCATGATTAACCTAGGATTTAGCGGCAGCTATGGGCTGCCACTAACTCCTTATTACTTCGATTGCCACCGCACCAGGGCAATTCGGGATGAGCCTGTAGAGGCTGCTGACTGATATTTTTAGGTTGGGGGGTTACCCATAACATGGGGCCGCCATCCTGAGAATACTAGCCTTCAGCCGTGTGGCTTTACCTTGGCTGGTATCAAAATTGGGGGGGACCGCACATCATTTTTTTAAATTATTTATTTATTGTACTGCACGATATAGACGCGTCCACCGGCGGCTGTGATTGGTTGCAGTGAGACAGCTGTCACTCAGCATGGGAGCGTGTCTGACTTCAGCCAATGATAGGCTCCGGTGGGCGGGGAAAGCAGTGAATACAAGTTGGAATAATGAGCGGCCGGCATTTTCAAAAGCAGGAGAAGCCGCCAGAGGAGTGTGACAGCTGTGCAATGCCGTGCCGGTGATCGGTGAGTATGAGAGAGGGGGTGAGAGGGAGGAGACAGACCAGGAGTGATTTTAAATGATTTAGATTGTTCTCGCATGCGCAGTAAAACGTGATGGAATCTGTCAGCGGATTCCGCCGCTTAGTGCATTGCGGTGGAATCCGCCCCCATAGACAATCATTAGACACCTTGGCGGATTCTAACGGAATCCATCAAAGTGCGTTATTTTAACGACCCAAAAAACGCTACATGCAGCGTTCCCTCCGCCCGATGCTGCATCAAAATAACGACGCAACATCGTCCAGCGAATGCAACGCAGACACTTGCGTTATGGTGCGTTGTCAATACAAGTCTATGGAAAATAGCGCAGTTCGTTAACGCACTGCGCTATTCTCCATAGTGGCGGATTTTGCTGAATGCAAGTGTGAAAGCAGGCTGAACGATACCAACTTCTTCCTGTACCACTGCTTGAAGAAGTTGTCTTCCAAAAACTGGCAGAAGGCCTGGGAGTTGAGCTTCACTCCATCCACAACCCGAAAAGGTCCCACAAGTTCATCTTTGATGATACCAGCCCATACCAGTACCCATACCAGTACCCCACCTCCACCTTGCTGGCATCTGAGTCAGAGTGGAGCTCTCTGCCTTTTACTGATCCAGCCTCTGGCCCATCCATCTGGCCCATCAAGAGTCACTCTCATTTCATCAGTCCATAAAACCTTTGAAAAATCAGTCTTAAGATATTTCTTGGCCCAGTCTTGACATTTTATCTTATGTTTCTTGTTCAAAAGTGGTCGTTTTGTTTACCTTCCTCACCTTGGCCATGTCCCTGAGTATGGCACACCTTGTGCTTTTTGATACGATACTCCAGTAACGTTGCAGCTCTGAAATATGGCCAAACTGGTGGCAAATGGCATCTTGGCAGCTTCACGCTTGATTTTCCTCAATTCTTTTAAATTTTTTGCCCAACACACTTCTTGCGACCCTGTTGGCTATTTGCCATGAAACGCTTAATTGTTCGGTGATCACGCTTCAACAGTTTTATTGAAAAGAAGAAAAGGGGTATACCTATTGAGGGATCACCAGGAGATTAAATCATATAAAGTAATATTTTATTAATTACAAAAGAAAACAATACATGGATCTTCACACTGGAGGTGAAGGCACACAAAAAGACAATAAAAACACTAAAAACAACAATCCCCTGGCCAATAGCCATAAATGAAATATGATGTATTGCAATAGAAAAATGTATTCAACACCCCTCTTATAGATGTATAATGCAAAAATGCTAAGTAGCCTGCACAAAATAATTCATCAGAATACCTGTAAAGGCATTGGCAGTGTACACATTAGATCGGCCTCTGTTCGTGGAACGAGTGGAAAGGCTGTAGGGCACCTGTGATCGAAGAGGGGTCACCAGCAAGTAGGACACTCGTAAGGCGTCTGGATTATAAATTATGAATTATATGCGGCACCCAATAATATGTATCAGACCCCAGAGAAAACGGAAACTCCTGGGAAAATATACAGACGGCACCAAATAATGTAAACCAACCCCAGGGCTAGCATGCTAAAATGTGCACATCAGACATAGCAGTGGACAGCGAGTATAGGTACCCCATCTAGAGCTTATCAATTTTTGATCAAATAAATCAACTGGGTAAAAAGGTGAGCACAGTCCATATACAGCGCCTGCAAGGTAGAATATAACATGCGTATAAGGCAATACCTTGGCACTAAGTGCTGTGCCTGTGCAGGCTAGCTGAACAAGAAAATATCTAAACGGCACCGAATAATATAAATCACCCTAGGGCTAGCGTAGTATAATGTGCACATCAAGCACAGTAGTAGACAGCAAATATAAGTACCACGTCTAGAACATATCTATCTATAGAAAAATAGGTCAACCAGATATAAAGGTAGGCACAGTCCATATACAGCACTTACAAAATAGAGTATAGTAAGCATATAGGACAAATACTTAGGCACAGACTGCTGTGGCTGTGCAAGTTAACCGGACAGTACTCTATTGAGAGTGCAGCAACAGCTCATACTCACTGTCCTAAAATGTGATAGAGTGCAGGCAAAGCAGAGTACCAATATAGTAAGAGGGGTGGGATACTTTGGCAAGGTTACCCCACGCGTATCGTTCCCATACAGGAGGCTTCCTCAGGGGAAGAAAAGCAGGCGCCTGGAGGCGATACGCGTGGGGTAACCTTGCCAAAGTATCCCACGCGTATCACAGATATGTTCTAGACGTGGTACTTATATTTGCTGTCTACTACTGTGCTTGATGTGCACATTATACTACGCTAGCCCTAGGGTGATTTATATTATTTGGTGCCGTTTAGATATTTTCTTGTTCAGCTAGCCTGCACAGCCACAGCACTTAGTGCCAAGGTATTGCCTTATACGCATGTTATATTCTACCTTGCAGGCGCTGTATATGGACTGTACTCACCTTTTTACCCAGTTGATTTATTTGATCAAAAATTGATAAGCTCTAGATGGGGTACCTTTACTCGCTGTCCACTGCTATGTCTGATGTGCACATTTTAGCATGCTAGCCCTGGGGTTGGTTTACATTATTTGGTGCCGTCTGTATATTTTCCCAGGAGTTTCCGTTTTCTCTGGGGTCTGATACATATTATTGGGTGCCGCATATAATTCATAATTTATAATCCAGACGCCTTACGAGTGTCCTACTTGCTGGTGACCCCTCTTCGATCACAGGGGCCCTACAGCCTTTCCACTCGTTCCACTACCAGAGGCCGATCTAATGTGTACACTGACAATGCCTTTACAGGTATTCTGATGAATTATTTTGTGCAGGCTACTTAGCATTTTTGCATTATACATCTATAAGAGGGGTGTTGAATAAATTTTTCTATTGCGATACATCATATTTCATTCATGGCTATTGGCCAGGGGATTGTTGTTTTTAGTGTTTTTATTGTCATTTTGTGTGCCTTCACCTCCAGTGTGAAGATCCATGTATTGTTTTCTTTTGTAATTAATAAAATATTACTTTATATGATTTAATCTCCTGGTGATCCCTCAATAGGTATACCCCTTTTCTTCTTTTCAATTGGTCTATGTTATGGTATACTTGGAGATCCCTGAAGGTGGTGCCCTTCCCTCTTTAAATTTTGCTTCAACAGTTTTGCAATTTCAATAATGCTGCATCCCTCTGCAAGACATCTCACAATTTTTGACTTTTCAGAGCCCGTCAAAACTCTCTTCTGACCCATTTTGCCAAAAGAAAGGAAGTTGCCTAATAATTAAGAACACCTTATATAGGGTGTTGATGTCATTACACCACAATCCTCCTCATTACAGAGATGCACATCACCTGATTTACTTAACTGGTAGTTGGCTCTCAAGCCTATGCAGCTTGGAGTAGGACAACATGTATAAAAATTATCATGTGATCAAAATACTCATTTGCCTAATAATTCTGCACACAGTGCATGTATGTGTATATATATATATATATATATATATATATATATATATATATATATATATCTATCTATATATATATATATATATATATATATATATATATATATATATATATATACATACACACACACATAGTTATGGACAAAAGTGTTAGCTCCCTTGAAGTTGTTCCAGAAAATTAAGTATTTCCCTCAAAAAATTAATAATACACCCCCTACATGGCACCTCTCCATAATACACCCTCTACACCACCCCCCTCAATAATATCTCTCCCACACTGCCCCTGTGTATAATACCCCCACACACACTGCCTCTCTCTATAACATACCCCCACACAATGCCCCTGTGAATAATGTTTCTTCCACACACTGCCTCTCTGTATAATACCCCCCCACACACACTGCCCCTCTGTAAAATTGCCCCCACACAAACACTGTTCCTCTGTATAATATGCCCACACACTGCTCCTCTGTATATTATTTTACTCCATCACATGCATCCAACTACTCCACAGCGTGGCTGGCCAGTAAAGGTCTAAAAGATGCAAAAATAATGACATGGCCACCTTGTTCACCTAATCTGAACCCCATAGAGAACCTGTGGTCCCTCATAAAATGTGAGACCTACAGGGAGGGAAAACAGTACACCTCTCGGAACAGTGTCTGGGAGGCTGTGGTGGCTGCTGCACGCAATGTTGATCATAAACAGATCAAGCAACTGACAGAATCTATGGATGATAGGCTGTTGAGTGTCATCATAAAGATAGGTGGCTATATTGGTAACTAATTTTTTGGGGTTTTGTTTCTGCATGTCAGAAATGTTTATTTTTAAATTTTGTGCAGTTATATTTTTTTACCTGGTGAAAATAAACAAGTGAGATGGGAATATATTTGCTTTTTATTAAGTTGCCTAATAATTCTGCACAGTAATAGTTACCTGCACAAACAGATATCCTTCTAAGATAGCCAAATCTAAAAAAAACCCACTCCAACTTCCAAAATTATTAAGATTTGATATTTATGATTCTTTTGGGTTGATTGAGAACATAGTTGTTGATCAATAATAAAAAAAAAACTTTTTAAAATACAAGTTGCCTAATAATTCTGCACACAGTGTATATAATATACATACATGTTTTTCCAAGAGTAGTGATGAGACTGTGGAAGGTTTGAGGGGTGGACGCGGAGTTGGGGTGGAGCATGGGCAGAGTCGGAAGGGAGCCCAAAAAATTTTGTCAGAATGAGGCCCTCAAATTCCTAGTGGCAACCCTGGGTGTAAGAAATATGTATTAATGATGAGATCTGGAAAATGCACATAAGTTTTTACTGCTGAGTTTAGGGGTCTGTTTATATTTGTATCTATTGATACATTAATTCTGAGTAGGATAGTATTTATTTTTCTGTTTTGCTTTACAGGTATGAAGAATGGTACAGACATTGGGCCGTGGGAGTTCCGCACTCCTCTGCCAGAGACAATCAGTGTGTGTGCATGACTTCAGGTGGGGTGTGCTACACTCACTGCATTTTTGGGTTAATATCTATCTCCCAGCAGCCGGTCCCTGTTGTAGATGCAGTAGACAAACTTGTGACACTGAAGTACTCTTGGTAAACCAAAGCTTGAAGCTTGAACAGTTTATTATTACCACACTATGACAGACATGGCCTCACTCATGATGGTTCTGTGGTTGCTGTTTCTTTGAGGTACTCTCACTCAACTTATCCCCGCTATTATGGAACTAGTCCGCAAGCTGCCGAGCACCGGTTTCTCCGTTATCCTATGCTTCTCACAGCTATCTGCTTCTGAGTCCCGACGACTGTCTAGTCTCATGACTTTCTTGAGCCCGCTTGGCTGAGCCATAGGCTCCAGACCTTTAATAGGTTACCTTAGGGTTTCCATAGTTGCCTCTGACACCGAGCCACGTCTTTACTCCTTGAGCCCTTTTGCAAAACTTGCTCTCAGCTCTCCCTGTAACCAGGACGTGACTCTCTGCTCAACACTAGTTCCACCCCCAGTGAGCGGAACCTGACATTAACTCTTTCTACTACTAACAAAATCTATCTACATACTGTAACATTTCTATGCTAACATTACTTCTTATAATTGACATCCTAAACCTTACCTCACACTACATCCTAACTAACATTCTCCACTCTGCTATATCTGACTAATACACATTATTAACACATTACACTTTACACAACCATAAACTTTACATTATAGGGGTCTCGACCACCCCTACAGATAAATAAGGACTTTAGTAAAGGTTTTGCAGTACTATCAAACCTATGGAGAACCAAACGTGTTAAAATCATAATACTTAAGTCACATTGTAAAGTGTTCCACTAGAGTATGTTGATGAACTATATGGCTGTGCATGGAGAGCTATAAATCATTGTTTAGCTTCTACAAATGATTTGATACTCATCACGGGAGAAGCTGGTATTGCACAGGATGACATTGCATAGATAACTTTCTCCAAATTAGCCATGAGAGAGAAAAGAACTTTGTAGGCTGTCAAGAGTGAAGGATGATGCATACATTTCAGGTATTCCTGTCAAAAGGAACATAAATGCAAAGAGCAGAGGAACCAATTAAAAGAGATATCTCAGACAGGCCAGGTAAAGAGTGGAAAGCTTTGTCGAGAAGGCTGCCATGCACAATATTACTCTTGTTAAAATAATAGCTCCAAAGGGCAAACAGATGAAGTCTTTTGAGAAGGTTGGAACTCAGTAAATGCAGTAAGAGTATAATGCGGTGAATAAAACCCTTTATGTGATGTATCACTTACCAGTAACAGATTTATTGACAACAGAGAAATGAAAGATTTATAGACAAACTATCGATTAAAAGAGCTATTAGATTAATAGAGAGATGACTGACTAATAGAGTTGTTCCCCTGATTGCTGGGAGTTGTTGTGTCCCTGATTGATAGACAGTTGGGACTAGCAGGATTATTGTGATGCTGGCCTGATCTGTGCGCACATCAATACAGCAGGCAAAGGCAGTTTTGTCTCTGGATAGTTGGAAGAATATATTAGCTGGCCAGGATGCGGCACGTGCTTCAGCAACCTGTCCAGCTTCAGAGTACTACTTAGGCCTCATTCACACATGAGGTTTTTTTGAACAGTGTTTCATCAGTATTTGTATACCAAATCAAGGAGTGTTTCCAAAACACAGAATAGGTATCAGTCTTTCAATTATAGTTTTTCTCTGTAACGCCTATCTTTGGAATACAAACATTAATACAAAAATACTGACGTCTGAATGCGGCATTAGGGATCGTGCACGTGATCAGTGTTAGCAGCGTTTTGAACGCAGCATATTTTCACTAAAGGGGGCTTTACACGCTACGATATCGCCAATGCGAAGTCGTTGGGGTCACGGAATTTGTGACGCACATCCGGCCGCATTAGCGATGCAGTTGCGTGTGACACCTATGAGCGATTTTGCATCGTCGCAAAAACGTGCAAAATCGCTCATCGGTGACATGGGGGTCCATTCTCAAATATCGTTACTGCAGCAGTAACGAAGTTGTTCCTCGTTCCTGCGGCAGCACACATCGCTCCTTGTGATGCCGCAGGAACGAGAAAGCTCTCCTTACCTGCCTCCCGGCCGCAATGCGAAGGAAGGAGGTGGGCGGGATGTTATGTCCCGCTCATCTCCGCCCCTCCGCTTCTATTGGGCGGTGGTTCAGTGACGCTGCTGTGACGTCGCTGTGACGCTAACGAACCACCCCCTTAGAAAGGAGGCGGTTCGCCGGTCACAGCGACGTCGCCGGGCAGGTAAGTATGTGTGACAGGTCTAGGCGATGTTGTGCGGCACGGGCAGCGATTTGCCAGTGTCACACAACAGATGGGGGTGGGTACCCACGCTAGCGATATCGGTACCGATATCGCAGCATGTAAAGAGGCCTTTAGTCCAAAACGCTGCATTGTACAGTACAAGCACAGTGGATAGGATTTATAGAAAACCCCTGCCCACTGTGCTTCTTTTCTACACAGCGTAAACTAACATGTGGCACGGCTTTCCGACACTCAGCATGTCAAGTTATGTTTGTGGAGACAAGAGTGTTATCAGCCGGAGAACACAGCAAAAATCTGCTGTGCCTAGAATCCTGATCGTGGGCACAGATGCTGCATTATCCCGTGGACAACAGTCACGTCTCTGCAAGAGGAATGACACTACGTCTAGAACAAAGTGTCTCCTGATCGTGTGGATGCAGCCCTAGGCCTCTCTTTCACACGCCTGTGAAAATCACGCATGTGTTTCACGGACGTGCCAAAGATGCGTATTGCCCTCGGTGTGCTGTGTGTATGGCACACGTGTGTTCTCCGTGTGTTATCCGTGATAACACATGGAGAACGGGAACTTTCTACTCACCTGTCCCTGGCGTCGCTGTCCGTGGAGCTGATCTTCGGTCTCCGGTCCTGCCGACTGCCGCTGCTGCTGCTTCCGGCCGCAGTGAAGTGAATATGCAATGAGCATAATGAGCAGCGGTCTGCAGCAAGTGACAGCAGCGGCAGAGACTGCAGGGCTGGAGAGGGTGAGTAAAGGTTTGTTTTTTTTTAATAGACACATGTCTTTTCTCCGGTGCGTGTCACATGGAACACATCCGTGTGGTCAGTGTGTGTTATGTGTGACACCCAGAAAAACGGACATGTTGGTGTGTGGAGCACACGGGCACATGTAAGTATGGAACGGACACAAGTTCCGTGCAAAAATACTTACGTGTGCCCGAAACTATAGGAAAACATACGTCAACGTGTGCCTGTGTCTCCGGTACATGAGAAAACTGTCCATACACGTACCGGAGGCACGGACGTGTGAATGAGGCCTAAGAAGAGATATATAAAAGAGTTTGTAAGTAACGTATTTTTGTGAGTATAAAACACACTTGCCAAAATATACGTGCGTGTTATAGTCCGTAGTCAGTAAGGTTAGCAGTGCCAGACCTCCCTAACTGCCTCCTTAAATCATAGGAGCAGAGCGTTTCTGAATGCTCTACCCAATCACTGAGATACCTAAGTGGCAGCATAGTTCTCTCTCAATCTATGTACGTAATGAATACTGAGCTGTCCTGAGCTGTCTAGGACTAATGGAATGAACGTTTTGTACACAGGCTGAAAAAAAAAAACTGTCATACATAGATAACAAGTTGATTCACACTTAGCAGAAGAGCCTAAGTTCCCAACATTAAGGCCAGTCTCGTGCAATTCCACTTGTTGCTCACAATAGGTATCGATAGGTGCTGGGCAAGAAATGGAGCTGGAATAGTAGAGGCTTTAGATTTACTACTCATTTGGATATCAATAAAACAACTGATTTCTTAACATTGGAGGAAGGAACTGCTGTCGCGGGCGGGGAGGTCACCGTTGCTGCTGCGCTCTCGCTAACGCTTGGGTCTGGCACTGCTGCGACGGCTGCTCGGTGGCTCGAGCGGTGGGCCGGATCCGAAGACTCGAGCGGCGCTCCTCGCCCGTGAGTGAAAGGGGTGGTTGGTTTGGGGGATTTAGTCCGTGACGCCACCCACGGGTCGTGGTGAAGATGGGCACCACCACTGCTGGTTGACGGGGATCCCGGGAGCGATGGTAGAGAGCAGCTGGCATGTTGTTTTACCCCCCTCCATGGGTAGGGGTCGGTGGTCCCGGGGCCCGATGATGTGACGGGGAGGCAGGGTCGGTGAGGTGCAGGGTTGCAGGGACAGCGCGGCGCGGTGCCGGGTGGAACGGGTGTACTCACTGAGCAAGAAAGGTACAAAGTCCTCGGTAAACCAAACGGCTGGATGGACGGGTCCCACAGCCGGCTGCAGTGTCTCTCCCCGGACAGGTGATGGCGGCTGTCTTTCCATGCACCTTGATGTTCTTCTTCTGACTACTATGGATTCCCAATGGTAGTCCGCTCCCTGGTGTATGGGTACCGGAGGGGCCCGTTTGCCCGCAGGCACTGGCCCTTGGGTCTCTAGCCTTAGGCGATAGCTGTATACCCTCACGGTGTGGTCGGTTGCCTTCAATCGGGACTTTTGCTGTTGTGAAACCCCTGGGGTTCCAGTCACATTCGGATCTGACTATTGTCGGCGGCTCCAAGCGTGGTCGGGGTCCGATGGCCCTGCCTGTGTGTGCTGGCTTCACTTCGCTCCCCGGTCGGTACCGGCGGGCCGTCGCACGACCCCGGTCCTACGGTTCCGTGTTGCTCCACCACTCCTGTAGACGGCCACCACCGTCTGCCAACCTTCCTGTCAGTGCCTGGGCCACAAACCCAGACACCCAAGTATTTACTCCTCTCACTTCAACCTCCTACACTCAACTACCACTTTCAACTCACACTTTTCCCGCCTCCAGGCCTGTGAACTCCTTGGTGGGTGGAGCCAACCACTTAGCTCCGCCCCACCTGGTGTGGACATCAGACACTGGAGGGAAGCAACATGGGTTTTGTGTTTGGCTGGTTTCCATGTCTGGTGGGGGGGTGGGGGTGTTTGTATGTTATCTGTGATGACCTGGCTAGGCCAGGGCGCCACACTGCCATATAAAGGTATTGCTGTACTTTACTTTGAAAGAGCTGTATGCACCTTTTAAACTACACCTTAGATGGCTATTGATCAAGCAATGGTTCCGCTAATTGTATGGACATCTATCTTGGTTATCCCTTCAATATAAAAAAGTATGTACTACTGTGTTCTATGTGTACTATGAGAGAGCTCCTGATCCAAAACCCTGGTGGAAGATTATCTCAGGGAGAATAAAAAGATAGTCAGTCTGAATATAAACATGCCCCATACTTATTAGACTGCCGACAAAACTCTCTGATATCAATGACTAATGCTAAGGTGTAAAGCGGGAGCTTAAAGCTCACCAATCACCAGGATTTTCCTATATAACCTAAAGCCAGTGCTATACTGGCACTATCATGCTGTTTCTATACATACCTTTTGTGCCGCACCGCTCGCAGCAGCCAAGCTGCTCGGATACGGACCTTCTGTGGGTGGCTCAAGGGTCTCCGGGCCCGGGAGTCTCGCGGTCACTTCGATCAAAAAGGTAGGGGGTTGTAGTGGTGGATGTAGGACGTATATGTACGGGCTGAGCCGTATTACGTTTGTGACGCCACCCACGGTATGTGGTAAGGTTGGACACCACCGCTGCAGTGACGGGGCACCCGGGGGAGATGTTATGCAGCAAGTTGTTAACGCCTCTGTGGGCAGGGATGGTGGCCCTGGGACCCATTGGGGGTTTGGTGCAGGGAGATGGGCGACCGCAGGGTGCTGGTGTACTCACTATTGAAGGAAACACACGAATCTCTGGTAAACCAAGGTGATGGTGGTCAGTGCCTGCAGCCAGCTGCGTTCTTGTCCCCCACCCGTCTTTCTCCTGCACCTTTATGTAATGGTGGACAGCCTGTGCTTGCAACTTCAGGAGTCCGCTCCCGGCTGGATGTGGCCTAAGGAGCGCTTGCCCGCAGATGCTGGCCAGTGGGATCTCTGAGCCCTGGCGGTGGCCTTTTATCCCCCTCGGTGGGCTGTTGTCTTCTAATAGGGACTTTAGGTGTGACAGGACCTCTAGTCCTGGCCTCAATCGGTAAATTAACTGGTTCCAGTCGCTTCTGGTCCCGGCTTCAGGGTCCGAGTACCCCCTTGTGTACGCCGGTTTCCGAGTCAGTTCCCCAGGTCGGTACCGGCGGGCCACTACCCTGTCCCGGTCCACCTTGGTTCCACCGAGCCGTGTTTCCAGCTCCTGCAGATTGAGACCGCCGTCTGCTTCCTAGCCAATGGCACCAGGGCTCCTACCCTGGCGCCGCTCAATTTGGGGTATTCGCCTCTGCTGGTGCTGCACACAGCTCCAGCCCCCTCCTCTCCTACTTGAACTCTAACACTGCACTACTTTACTTTCCCGCCCCCGGGCTGCCTAGACTCCTTGGTGGGCGTCTTCCAACCACTTGGTTCAGCCTTCTGGTGTGTCCATCTAGCCCTGAGGGGGGTGACTAGGGTTTTAAAGGTTGGCTGTTGTCACCTGTGAGTGAAAGGTGTTGTGCAGGGGCCTACCTGTGACTACCTGGCCCGGCCAGGGCATCACACTCCCCCTTGGTTAAACACAGACCGTCCGCGAGCTGTCCGACCACCACCGGTTTATTTTGTAACTGCAAAAGGGGATAAAAAGGGATAAAACATTTACAAGCATAATAACATATTTACATTTTACGTATAATTTGGTTTCTTCCCTTAATGGCAGGCATTTTACTTTAACATTGCATAAAACATTTTTATTAACCGGGAAGGGATGGGACCATGTCCTTTTCACCTTAGCCCACACAAACAAACCTAGCCCTGGTGCCACCACTATGCACTGGTGCGCACCCCTTTTCCCCAGTCCAGGAAATGGGTTCGGGTCCGGGTGGTGCCCACACGGGCCGGGTAATAAGTTCCTTACCCGACAGTCTCTCTCAGAGGCCCCACATCCAGGGGACCCCTGACCCGGAGGTAGTCACCGGTTTCCATGGTGACAGGACCTCGGCCTACTCCGCTGCAGGCCCTTCCTCCAACCAGCCTCTGCGGAAACTGCAAGACCCAATAGTTTATGGGTTGGCCTGCAAGTTCTCAGCCATGTCTTTTTATATATAAAAAACGGGAACATCAACCGGGTTCCAACGGGGACTTTGCAGAAAAGGTAGCCGGGAACCACTACCTCTTTAACATTCTGAATCAGGTGAGAATCTCGGTCAATTGGCATTCATTCATACATTTATTCACACAATTAACATGCAACTCCCCTAGATTGCGGTCTCCCTGTATCTAAGCGGGGGCTGACCAAAATTAGGGAATGTGGACCTTCTGGGCCCAATACTCTCATGAGGGACTGGTGGAGGATGACAGGTCCCTCTTCCTGAATGTCGGGTATGGCCGGCAAAGACCTGCGGGGGCGTGATGTAGGTGCATCCTTGGGCACTCGTTCTGGTGTTTCACTGACGGACCTCTCTGGCTCCATGTCTTCCACGGGTTGTGGGAACATTATAACGGGAACAATTACCGCGCCATTCTGCATAGGCCAATCAGCCGGAAAATCACCCATCACTGTGTGGATCACCTTTTTCCTCTTGTCCACGATCGGCGTAGGAGTGAGAACTTCTTCCACAAACTTCAGGGGCTCTGGGCACTTCTTCAGGTGGTCCCTGGAAACAGTGGCCGTGGTCTTCCCCTGGTCACGACTAATCAGATATGTCTTCCTTCCAGTAGGCTGGATAACGTAGGGGGTTCTCTCCCACTGGTCATCAAGCTTGTGCGTTCTCTTTTTCCTCTTCAGCACCATATCTCCGGGTCCGAAAGGGGCAGCCTGAGCCCGTTTGTTGAAACATTGCTCTTGCCTCTCCCGGGTCTGGCGCAAATTCCTTTTCACATACTCTTTGATCTGCCGATGCTGCTTCTGTCGCTTGATATCCCAATTGGAAGTGGGGGGAAGAGTTTCAGGTACTGTACCTCGATGTCCAATTCTAGATCCACCGGCAACCATCCAGGCCGGGCTCTCATCAGGTACGCAGGCGTGCACTTAGTGGAGCTGCAGGGGATATTATTGTACATGTCCACAAAGTCGGGCAGCTTCTCGGGCCACAAGTTTTGTTCTTCCAGGGGCAGGGTCTTGAGGAGGTTAAGAACCAGGTGATTCATCTTCTCACACATCCCGTTAGTCTGGGCATGGTAGGCCGTGGTTCGGATTTTCTTGCACCCGTACAAGTTGCAGAACTCTTGAAACACCTCTGTCTCAAAGGCCGGGCCCTGGTCCGTGAGCACATTCTCCGGTTAGCCATGCGGCCGGCAGAAGTACGCCTGAAAGACTCTGGCTGCAGTGTGGCCTATTAAATCCTTGACTGGGACCACCACCATGAATCTTGAGTAGTGGTCTACGATGGTATGGACATATGTATATCCACTTCGGCTAGGCGTGAGCTTGACATGGTCCAGAGCGACCAACTCCAACGGCTGGCGGGTGACAATCGGCTGCAGCGGGGCCTTCTAAATGGTCTCATCCTGTCTTCTCAGCGCACAGAGGCCACACTCTCTGCACCAGGCCTCTACGGACTCTCGCATTCCACTCCAATAGAAGCGCTCCCTCAGCAGCATCTCTAATTTCTTCCAGCCGAAGTGTCCAGTTCAGTCATGGTAAGCCTGCAGAACTTTGGGTACGTATGCCTGTGGCACCACCAGCTGGCAGACCTTCTTGTGCGTTTTTGGGTTGATCAATCCCCTCTACAGCTTTCCTTGCTGCAGGTAAAGGCGGTCCCTATCTTTCCACGACCGCTGAGCTTCGAGGGGGGCTGTAAGTTCTAGTCGAGAAGCACCTTGGGCAATCATCATTTTGACAAGCTGGACCGCGGGTTCCTGATCTTAAGCTTCCTGACACCCCTGGAAGGGTAGTGGGTCAAAGTTCGCTTGCTGCTGGCCGACATAGGGCTTTTTGTCCCTCGGCTGATGGAACGCGGGCAGCTCGATCTCTTCCAAACCATCTTCCTCCACCGCTTTGTCGGATAGGTGCGGCATTCAGGACAGTGCATCCACGTTGGTGTTCTTGCGGCTGGCCCTGTACTTAATGGTGAAGTGATAGTTGGCTAGCCGGGCCACCCATCGCTGCTCCAGGGCCCCCAGTTTTGCCGTGTCCAGATGCATCAAAGGGTTGTTGTCCGTGTAAGCGTTGAACTTCGTTGATGCCAGGTAATGTTTGAACCTTTCTGTTATTGCCCAGACAAGTGCCAAGAACTCCAACTTGAAAGAGCTGTAATTCTCGGGATTCCTCTCTGTTGGCCAAAGCTTTCTGCTTGCGTAGGCGATCACCTTCTCCCTGCCATCTTGCAATTGGGACAGGACAGCACCTAAGCCCACGTTGCTGGCATCTGTGTAAAGAATGAACGGGAGTCCATAGTCGGGATAGGCAAGGATTTCCTCCCCCATCAGGGCCGACTTCAATTGCTGGAAGGACTCCTCGTGCTTCTCACCCCAGGCCAACGGGGGTCCGGGTGTTCTGCCATTCTTGGTCTGTCCCATGAGGAGGTCTTGTATGGGCGCAGCCATCTTGGTGTACCCCTTGAGAAAGTGACGGTAGTAGCCCACCAGGCCCAGGAACTGCCTCACCTCTTTCACCATGGTAGGTTGCGACAAACTCTGGATGGTGGTGATTTCTCGGGGTCCGGGGCCTCTCCTTTCGCATTCACCACATGCCCGAGGTACTGCACTTTGGGTTTCAACAGGTGGCACTTAGAGGGCTTTAACTTCATCCCGTACTTGGAGAGAGCTGCAAACACTTCCACCAGGTGCTCCAGATGGGCTTCATATGTCTTGGAATAAACAATCACATCATCCAGGTACAGCAGAACGGTCTCGAAGTTGAGATGCCCCAAGCAACACTCCATGAGCCTCTGGAAGGTTCCCGGGGCATTGCACAGCCTAAAAGGCATACTGTTGAACTCGCAGAGTCCCATTGGGGTAGCGAACGCAGTCTTCTCGCGGTCTTCTTCCGCAACTGCCACCTGCCAGCAACCACTAGTGAGGTCAAGGGTAGAGAAATAATTAGCAGTCTTCAGCGCGGCTAACGACTCTTCAATGCGAGGTAGGGGGTATGCATCCTTATGAGTTATCTGATTAATCTTCTGGTAATCCACACACATTCTCATGGTACCATCTTTCTTCTATACCAGGACCAACGGAGCTGACCAGGGACTACGATGATCAGATCTAATAATCAATCCAGAATAGCTACAAGGAATTCAGATTCTTAATCCATTTCCTACACATTATGGAGGTCTCTCTGCTCTCTTTACATCTTCATCCCCATGAAGTGACCCTCGGGTTCCGTGACCTTTGAGATCCAGTGATGTCACGTCAACTTCCAGTTGATCTGACTTCACTGAGCCCGTCCCCATTCTATGTGAGTGGAAGTTGATGTGACATCACCGGATCTCAGAGGTCACGGAGCCCGAGGGTCACTTCATGGGGATGAGTGGACCGTGATAGTGCCGCTCAGAGGCAGAATTGGCTGAACAAGGTATTTAGAAAAAGCCTTCCCTATCAGTTTTACAGAAATATGGCCCTTATTGCAGAGTTATGAACCACCTCTTTAAGTAATAGCAAGTGATGTTAGGTGGTGATGTTAATATTACTTAATAGGACCTTAACATTAAGACTCCCTTTTTTGTAATAAAAAATGTTGTGTCCTATCAAAAATAAAATAGTCACTACAAAGAATGCAGTAAGGACTAAGTTTTAGTCTGACACATGTAGCCAATTCTTGCATTTTTGCAGTACTGGAATTGTTAATTTTTATATCAATACAGTTATTTGCATATTTTTATCCCAAAAAAACAGCTGGATTTTCCCATTTCTGCTAAACATCTTTCACAGTTGTTTCACTTAATAACACTCCATTATTTATCCTCATCCATTATATTTATTAATAATCATAAACAACAAAATATTATATAAAGCAATATATAACGACACAAATGATGTACAGCGTATGATCAGTTTTTCTAGGCTAGACTAGTGTTCTTTTTACAGTTTCTGTCCATGTAAATTTGCCAGTTGCATAACCTTTAATAGCTGTGTTATATTGCCACCTTGTGGATTATTAGAGTTATGGCAAATAAACTGATATTAAAGGGAACTTACACTAACAGGCAAAATGGTAACAATGTTTTGAACTTTTGACATTCAAGCTCCATAGCTCACCATCCATTACAGTTTTCAGCGTGAGATGATTTTACAGGCAATCATCTTGGCTATCAAATACCGTATTTTTTGGACTATAAGACGCACTTTTTTTCCCCCAAATGTTGGGAGAAGTTGGGGGTGCGTCTTATGGTCTGAATATAAGGCTGCGGCCGGGAATGAGGGTGCTGCGGTGGAGCGGGTCATCGGGGGCACGAGCAGGCTGTAGCGGCGCCTGCTGTGACCACGTGGGCCCGCTCAATTCATATGCTCGCCCATCCTCCCGCCCATCATCCCTCAGCGCTCGGCGCGCCGCTAGTCTCCACGCATGTCAGCTGACCGGCAGACAGGAGGACGAGCGATGCTGCACGGAAGTGACCAGTGACGGCTCCACACAGATCAGCGGCGCTGCTGCCGCCACAGACAGGGGGAGGAGCGATGCTGCATGGAGCGAGGAAAGGTGAGTATAAACGTTTTTTGTTTTTTTGTGTGATACAGGATACATGCCATATAGCAGGATGAGGGTATATAGCAGGATGAGGGTATATAGCAGCATGGGGCCATATAGCAGGATGAGGGTATATAGCAGCATGGGGCCATATAGCAGGATAGGGGTATATAGTAGGATGGGGCCATATAGCAGGATGGCAGTATATAGCAGGATGGGGGTATATGGCAGGATGAGGGCATATTCCAGGATGGCCATATATAGCAGGATGGGGGTATATAGCAGGATGGGGGTATATACTAGGATGGCAGTATATAGCTGTATGGGGGTATATAGCAGGATGGGGGTATATACCAGGATGGTAGTATATAGCGGGATGGGGGTATATAGCAGGATGAGGGCATATACCAGGATGGGGTACCTTAGCAGAGAATTTGTAGACATTACCCCCATAACAGTGTCAGCAGCAGATCCTCGCCCAATAACAATGTGTCATGACCACATTTTTTGCTTAAAATTTTATTTTCCTATTTTCCTCCTCTAAAACCAGGGTGCGTCTTATGGTCCGGTGCGCCTTATAGTCCGAAAAATACGGTACATAAATATTTAACATCTGATTAGTTATGCAGATTCTTGTCATGTCACTGCATTGTTACTGTTTTGTTCCTGGTGGTGGAAAAACCTTTTTACTTCTGTATAGTATAAATTACAACCTGTTCTTACATTCAAAAATTGCTCAGTGAGTTATTTGGTTGATTCCCAAGCAAAAGTCACTGGTTTGAATCGAGGAGCAGCCATGAAGTTTTCCCAAGAAAAGAGGAACAGCATCATCCAGCTCATCGATAGCAGGTTTTCTGACAAGAAAATTGCCAACTGCATTCATGTGAGTGCCATATAGATGGAAGAATGCAAAATGAAGCTGTCTGTCTATTCAAACGCAAAGAGGTGGATGTCCAGGCAAAGTATTATTTTTAGAGTCAACAAGTTGGCTTATCATAAGGTCTATCAGTTCTCTTGCTACAAACACAGCAGTAGAGGTGGCTCATGTGCTTCATAATAGTGAAATTTCAGACATCCATGCAAGCATTGCATGATGCACCTTATACCAAGTCTGCAATGGTGCCCTGAAAAAACAGGTAAAAAAATTCGAAATCTAAATCGTCATAAGAAGCGTCAGCTTGAGTTTGCAAAAAAGTACAAAAAGTGGACAATAGAATATTGGAAATGGGGAATTTACAGTGATGGGATGAAAGTTAATACACTAGGCCCTGGTGAAAATGGGTCTGGAAGAAACAAGGGAAAAAGGGGCTAACGGATCGAGAAATTGAAGGAACTGTCAAGTTCGGTGGAGGAAGCGTGATGATGTGTAGTTGTTTCACAGCCAAAGGTGTTGGATACCTGACCAGGATTGATGGTGGTCTCCATGCCAAGCTAAATGTGAGTATTTTTTTTTAATTTGTTTGCAATGTATCCAATCTACAATGACTCTATTTATTGGTTGCAATATGTCCAGTGTCATATGAATTACATTGGCTGCACTGCACTGAAATGAAAAAAAAAAAATGCTTAGCCGAACATATTGCAAATATTGAAAAGCAAAATGGCACAAACTCTGATGTCACTAAGCATTTTGTCACTGTTCATAATGCCGATATTACTCACCTCAGGTTTTATGCCACTGAAAAAGTTAAATGTCCAATTCCTGGAGGCAATTAGCAGAAGGAATTGATGCTTTGAGTGGCGTATTGGATTATATCCCTTGATACTAAATTCCCAAAGGGTATGAGCTTTAGAAATTATTTTTTTTTTAAATATATTGTTTTTTTAATGATTTTGAATGTTATTTATTATATCATATTTTTTCTTGGTTTGTTTGTATTTATTAAACTCTTCCCTGAAGTTTAATGAAGTGGTCACGTTAAACATGTGCATGTGTGATTATATGTCATGCCCATTTAGGCATTGATTGGTTGTTCCTTGTGTATGTCACTCCCAGGGATATGGGGACTCGGTTCCGGGCAGTGTCTCTCTTGGGAATGTCACGATGGTGGCCGTTATGCGATTCCGTGCCCTGGGCCCTTTTTATAATGGGGATATTTACAGGGGATTTGTGAATAAGTTATTCGTGACGCCACTTGCGGTGTTGCGGCTAAGTATAGGAAGCCGTCGCTGCAGTGTCTCTACTGGGGCTAATGGTATGGCAGCTGGTATTGTAGTCCCTCCGCAAGTAGGGTATTGCCCTAGCGGGTGTATGGTGCGGTGGGCATCGGAAGAAGGAGTCCAGACAGGTATTCAGTGAAACTGGTTTACTCACTGTTCTTAAGGTGTTAGCTGGTTTCCCGAGGCAGGCTGGTTTCGCCTCCAGGTCCCCTTCATCCCAGTGCCAGTCTGGTTCTTTGGTACCTTCTTCCCCTGCACCTGTCTCGTAAATGGGTCCCTGTGGTATGGAACACTGGAGGTCCCCAGTTTGTGGTTTGTCCACCTCTGTCTGCCTGATGGTAGCATGAACCCTGTGAGGTTGGAGTCTCTAGTCCTGTCCCCAGCTCTCCCTTTGCTACTGAGTCTTCAGATTCTTTAGTGTCAGCAAGGTTTTTGATGGTCCCCTTTGCTGTGCAGGGGTTAACAGGTCGGCTTGAACTCTTTCCTGTCATAGGGTCCCGTAGCTCCTTAGAGTGTAGTTCCGTGAGTACTCCACCATACTCCACTGGCAACCACCTCTCCTGGGTACCAGGTCACTGTTAACCCGAGTCAGGGTGTCACTTCTCTCCCACCTTCACACTCCTGCAGTCAACGCGGAACTGAGTACTGACTGCTCTGTCTCACTGCAGTCTCCCTTCTCCATTTTTCAGTCACACACGTTCTGACTACTCTCCACAGTCTGCCCCTACCACCTGGTCAACTAGTGGACTGGAGTGGCTCCACCTCTAGGCGGCCATCCATGGTCCCACCCTAGCTAGGTACCATTGTATGGGGGATTGTTGGGGAAAACTGGGATTACCTGGGCTTTTGGTGTTACCGGCACTAGGGTTCTGGGTACCTAAGGGGGTAGGCCCTTCATCCTGGTGGGAATGCAGAACCTTGTAGCACCCTGATGGCTTCAGGGGCGCTACAGAGATCAAATAATGTATTCTACTTTGATGAACATTTGAAGGTTTTTTTTGTAAGGGATACACCATGCCAAGGTGTTTTACAAAAGATCCAAAGTTTCTCAATGTAAAACCTTTATTTTGCCCAAAACGTGGTGATTATAATTAGAGAACAACAATGACTGTTGCACAGAGAAAGATTATAAGTAAATTTTCTGAAGGTAACAACAGTCACCAATCAGTAGGAAGTGTACAGTCCTTTGCTTTAAATGACTTCAGCACATCTGCAGCCACAGGACATCAATAGTCTCTGACACTGCTCTGGTGTGATTTTGTACCACTGTCCTTGCAGTCTCTCCAACAGTTCTTTGACTGTTGTGAGTTTCTTGGCCATAACTAGAAATGAGCGAGGTTCGAGGTTCGCCAATTTCATGTTCGAGTGATTTTGGGGGGTGTTCGAACTCGAGCTGTTTGCTAAAAGCTCGACAGCTCGAGTTACGTTTGAGAACGGTTCGATCACCAAAAACGTGGCTTTTCACAGTAAGGCTATGTGCACATATTGCTATCTGCATGTGTCCTGCTTCCCCAGCACAATCTCTCTCCCTTTCCTACTCGCCGATTACATGCGTCTCGTTCCACGTCTGTCACAAATCTGCGGCGTCTTTTCCTCTTTAGAAAATAGCTGCCGCTTCATTAGTCAATTAGTTTTTCCGTGCTTTCCCCACCCACCGGCGCTTATGATTGGTTGCAGTCAGACACGTCCCCAAGCTGAGTGACAGCTGTCTCACTGCAACCAATCACAGCCGCTGGTGGGCGGGTCTATATCGTGCAGTAAAATAAATAAATTAAAAAAAAAAAAATGCGGTTTCCCCCATATTTGATACCAGCCAGAATAAAGCCCCACGACTGGAGGCTGGTATTGTCAGGATGGAGAGCTCCACGTTATCGGGAGCCCACTACCCTAACAATATCACCCAGCAGCCGCCCGGAATAGCTGCATCCTTTAGGTGCGACAGTCCCGGGGGACTCCACCCAGCTCATCCCAAATTGCCCTGGTGCAGTGGCAATCGGGGTAATAATGAGTTTAATCATGCCAGGCGTCTCCCCGAGATACCTTTCATGATTAAACTGAAAGTTAAAGTAAAGAACCACACACCGCGAAAAATCCTTTATTTGGAATAAAAGACAAAACATACCCTGGTTCACCCCTTTATTAATTCCAAAAATACCCCTCCAGGTCCGAAGTAATCCACACGACACTGTCAGCTCTGTTCCCTGAAGATGTAGTGGCATCGTAGCAATGAAGTGACTCACATCACTCAAATCTGCCTATCTATATCATTAGAGGTACTAGACTAGTGGAAAAAGCGCCTGCCTAAGAAGCATACCGTCAGGAGTTCTGGTCCCGGTCCCAGTAAAGAATTTAATTTTTTTTTTAATTTTAAATTATAATTATTATCTATTTATAAAGTAAAAGTAAATAAACACACACCGCGAAAAATCCTTTATTTGGAATAAAAGACAAAAAAACACAGCTGCTGTCTGTCTGTATGGAGGAGAGCAGACAGCAGCTGCAGAACGACAAGGCTTAGCATGCTCCATTCACTAGTGTATGCAGGAGAGCAGACAGCAGCTGCAGAACTACAAGGCTCAGCATACTCCCTCCAGGACTGTATGCAGGAGTTTTTTGCCCACCAAAAAAATGACGTGGGCTTCGCCATGTTTTTGTATTCTAGCCAGGTACAGCAGGCAGCTACGGGCTTCCCCCAACCCCCAGCTGCCTATTTGTACCCAGCAGGGAACCAAAAATATAGGGAAGCCCGTTTTTTAATTATTTCACTTATTTCATGAAATAATTAAAAAACAAATGACGTGGGCTTCGCCATATTTTTGTGTCCAGCCAGGTACAACTAGGCAGCTGGGGACTGGAATCCGCAGCACAGGTTAGCCCGAGGTTTCTGGGTGCCTCTGCTGCGAATTGCAATCCACAGCCGCCCCAGAAAATGGCGATTTCATAGAAGCACCATCATCTGGCACTGTATCCAACTCTTCCAACAGCCCTGGAGCCGGGTGGCTCGTTGGGTAATCATTAGTTAATACTGGCTTTGTTTTACTAGCTAGTATTAAGCCAGAGATTCTTAATGTCAGGCAAGTTTGACCCGGCCATTAACAATCTCCAATAAAGGGTTAAAAAAATACACCACACAGAGAAAAAATACTTTAATAGAAATAAATACACAGACACACTTAGAGACTCCATGTGTATTAATCCCTTTTATCCCTCCACAATCCTGCTCTTCTGTCATCTTTCTCCTTCAACACATGCAGCTCTGCTACATCAGCAGTGCTGCATGGGAGGAAGACGCTGCTGATCCCGTGCAGTCTTTTCACTCCGTGAGTGATCAGAGACTGTGTGCTGTTAGCGATGACGTCACCACTGACAGGCGCGTTGCTATAGCAATGGTGATCTCCGTTATTGACCGGCTGTGGCAGCCGATGAATAACGGAACGGGAAGCAGACCGGGAACCCGACCGTGTGCCAGAGCATGTCGCCGGTACATGGAGATACACAAATGATCACGAGACACATGACTGGTCACATGCTATTTTGATGTCACGATAGGTCCTATCATCAGTGCTGGTTACCGGGAGGACGCAGCGATCATCAGAAGGAATAGCGGCAGGATACAGAGTGCAGGACGCATCGTGGGGACCGGTAAGTGTTATGGCAATGTTTATTAACTGTATGTATACATTTATAATGTGTTTTTATGTATTTGTGATTGCCTCCCATTGTTTTCAATGGGGTTCGAGAGGTTCGTCGAACGGCTCGCCGAACCGAACTGGAACGCAGCGTCCGTTCGAAGAACCGAACTCGAGCCTCTAGAGGCTCGCTCATCTCTAGCCATAACTTTGCCACACCAAGTATTTTCCAGACATTTTCTATTGGGTTTAGAGCAGGACTCTGGGCTGGGCATTTTATTGTTTCAATGTTTTCTGTTCCAAGGAATTGCTTTACCTGTTTTGCTGTGTGGAGTGACAGGGGCCATTGTCCTGCATGAAAATTGCTGGCTGATTGAGTGATGAACGCAAGTAAGGAACCATGTGTGTTGTTGAAGAAGGTTTTGATACACAATTGCACTCAATCTGCAATGCAGCTGTACAGTTAGGTCCAGAAATATTTGGACAGTGACACAGTTTTCGCGAGTTGGGCTCTGCATGCCACCACATTGGATTTGAAATTAAACCTCTACAACAGAATTCAAGTGCAGATTGTAACGTTTAATTTGAAGGTTTGAACAAAAATATCTGATAGAAATTGTAGGAATTGTACACATTTCTTTACAAACACTCCACATTTTAGGAGGTCAAAAGTAATTGGACAAATAAACCAAACCCAAAAAAAAATTTTTAGTTTCAATATTTTGTTGCGAATTCTTTGGAGGCAATCACTGCCTTAAGTCTGGAACCCATGGACATCACCAAACGCTGGGTTTCCTCCTTCTTAATGCTTTGCCAGGCCTTTACAGCCGCAGCCTTCAGGTCTTGCTTGTTTGTGGGTCTTTCCGTCTTAAGTCTGGATTTGAGCAAGTGAAATGCATGCTCAATTGGGTTAAGATCTGGTGATTGACTTGGCCATTGCAGAATGTTCCACTTTTTTGCACTCATGAACTCCTGGGTAGCTTTGGCTGTATGCTTGGGGTCATTGACCATCTGTACTATGAAGCGCCGTCCGATCAACTTTGCGGCATTTGGCTGAATCTGGGCTGAAAGTATATCCCGGTACACTTCAGAATTCATCCGGCTACTCTTGTCTGCTGTTATGTCATCAATAAACACAAGTGACCCAGTGCCATTGAAAGCCATGCATGCCCATGCCATCACGTTGCCTCCACCATGTTTTACAGAGGATGTGGTGTGCCTTGGATCATGTGCCGTTCCCTTTCTTCTCCAAACTTTTTTCTTCCCATCATTCTGGTACAGGTTGATCTTGGTCTCATCTGTCCATAGAATACTTTTCCAGAACTGAGCTGGCTTCATGAGGTGTTTTTCAGCAAATTTAACTCTGGCCTGTCTATTTTTGGAATTGATGAATGGTTTGCATCTAGATGTGAACCCTTTGTATTTACTTTCATGGAGTCTTCTCTTTACTGTTGACTTAGAGACAGATACACCTACTTCACTGAGAGTGTTCTGGACTTCAGTTGATGTTGTGAACGGGTTCTTCTTCACCAAAGAAAGTATGCGGCGATCATCCACCACTGTTGTCATCCGTGGACGCCCAGGCCTTTTTGAGTTCCCAAGCTCACCAGTCAATTCCTTTTTTCTCAGAATGTACCCGACTGTTGATTTTGCTACTCCAAGCATGTCTGCTATCTCTCTGGTGGATTTTTTCTTTTTTTTCAGCCTCAGGATGTTCTGCTTCACCTCAATTGAGAGTTCCTTAGACCACATGTTGTCTGGTCACAGCAACAGCTTCCAAATGCAAAACCACACACCTGTAATCAACCCCAGACCTTTTAACTACTTCATTGATTACAGATTAACTAGGGAGACGCCTTCAGAGTTAATTGCAGCCCTTAGAGTCCCTTGTCCAATTACTTTTGGTCCCTTGAAAAAGAGGAGGCTATGCATTACAGAGCTATGATTCCTAAACCCTTTCTCCGATTTGGATGTGAAAACTCTCATATTGCAGCTGGGAGTGTGCACTTTCAGCCCATATTATATATATAATTGTATTTCTGAACATGTTTTTGTAAACAGCTAAAATAACAAAACTTGTGTCACTGTCCAAATATTTCTGGACCTAACTGTATGAGTGGTACAACTACTACTGCAGAAAACATTCCCCAAACCATGACACTTCCTAAACCACCTTTCACAGACTTCTTAACATACTTTGGGTTCAGTCTTTCCCCAGTTTGTCAAAGAGCATAATGTTTCCCATCAGACCCAAATAAATTAAACTTGCTTTCATCACTAAAATGAACTGTGGACCACTTCTCCTCTGTCCACACAACATGCTCCTAACCAAAGGTGAGTCTAGCCTTTTCCTTCTTTCTGCTGATGAGGGGTTTGGTCACTACTAGAGATGAGCGAACCGGTCCCGGTTCGGCTCGAGGCCGGTTCGCCGAACGGAGGTCCCGTTCGAGTTCGGCTCGTCGAACGTTCGACGAACCGAACTCGAACTGCATAGGAAACAATGGCAGGCAATCACAAACACAGAAAAACACCTAGAAAACACCCTCAAAGGTGTCCAAAAGGTGACAAACAACTCAAACACATGGGAAAGTTACAAGGACATATACTCATGCGAAAACAAAACAGCTGGACAAGGAAAAAGAGGAGGACACACAGATATAGGCATGGCACGCCCTTCTAAAGTCATGTAAAACACCGCAAGGTGACTCCAAGCGGAGTCTCCCTTTTTTCCAAAAATTGGGCCACACTGACACCCACCCCTTCAGTGGCAGCAGTTGTGCCCCAGTTGTACACTTCACAGCTACATTTGCATCAAGCACATTCAAAAATACGCCATTCTTATCCGTCCCCAGGATGACACCG
This sequence comes from Anomaloglossus baeobatrachus, assembly GCF_048569485.1. Taxonomy (NCBI): domain Eukaryota; kingdom Metazoa; phylum Chordata; class Amphibia; order Anura; family Aromobatidae; genus Anomaloglossus; species Anomaloglossus baeobatrachus. Next base: position 462,864,050 of record NC_134356.1, read on the forward strand.
GGGTAGGTAGCAAAGTCTTTCCTGATCCCAGCTCTGTTCATCTTGGCTTCTTTTAAAAACACAGCAAGCAAGGGTTACTCCAAGCGGAGTCTCCCTTTTTTCCAAAAATTGGGCCCCACACACACCCACCCCTTCAGTGGCAGCAGTTGTGCCCCAGTTGTACACTTCACAGCTAGATTTGCATCAAGCACATTCAAAAATGCGCCATTCTTATCCGTCCCCAGGATGACACCGTGGTAGGTAGCAAAGTCTTTCCTGATCCCAGCTCTGTTCATCTTGGCTTCTTTTAAAAACACAGCAAGCAAGGGTTACTCCAAGCGGAGTCTCCCTTTTTTCCAAATATTGGGCCCCACACAAACCCACCCCTTCAGTGGCAGCAGTTGTGCCCCAGTTGTACACTTCACAGCTACATTTGCATCAAGCACATTCAAAAATACGCCATTCTTATCTGTCCCCAGGATGACACCGGGGTAGGTAGCAAAGTCTTTCCTGATCCCAGCTCTGTTCATCTTGGCTTCTTTTAAAAACACAGCAAGCAAGGGTTACTCCAAGCGGAGTCTCCCTTTTTTCCAAAAATTGGGCCCCACACACACCCACCCCTTCAGTGGCAGCAGTTGTGCCCCAGTTGTACACTTCACAGCTAGATTTGCATCAAGCACATTAAAAAATACGCCATTCTTATCCGTCCCCAGGATGACACCGGGGTAGGTAGCAAAGTCTTTCCTGATCCCAGCTCTGTTCATCTTGGCTTCTTTTAAAAACACAGCAAGCAAGGGTTACTCCAAGCGTTGTCTCCCTTTTTTCCAAAAATTGTGCCCCACACACACCCACCCCTTCAGTGGCAGCACTTGTGCCCTAGTTGTACACTTCACAGCTAGATTTGCATCAAGCACATTCAAAAATACGCTATTCTTAACCGTACCCAGGATGACACCGGGGTAGGTAGCAAAGTCTTTCCTGATCCCAGCTCTGTTCATCTTGGCTTCTTTTAAAAACACAGCAAGCAAGGGTTACTCCAAGCGTAGTCTCCCTTTTTTCCAAAAATTGTGCCCCACACACACCCACCCCTTCAGTGGCAGCAGTTGTGCCCTAGTTGTACACTTCACAGCTAGATTTGCATCAAGCACATTCAAAAATACGCTATTCTTAACCGTACCCAGGATGACACCGGGGTAGGTAGCAAAGTCTTTCCTGATCCCAGCTCTGTTCATCTTGGCTTCTTTTAAAAACACAGCAAGCAAGGGTTACTCCAAGCGGAGTCTCCCTTTTTTCCAAAAATTGGGCCACACAGACACCCACCCCATCAGTGGCAGCACTTGGGCCCTAGTTGCAAATAGGATGTTTTGATTTGCATCAAGCACATTCAAAAATACGCCATAATTAACCGTCCCCAGCATGACACCGGGGTAGGTAGATAAAGTCTTTGCTGACCCATGACTTGTTCATCTTGGCTTCTTTTAAAAACAATGTAAGCAAGGGTTACTCCAAGCGGAGTCTCCCTTTTTTCCAAAAATTGGGCCCCACACACACCCACCCCTTCAGTGGCAGCAGTTGTGCCCCAGTTGTACACTTCACAGCTAGATTTGCATCAAGCACATTAAAAAATACGCCATTCTTATCCGTCCCCAGGATGACACCGGGGTAGGTAGCAAAGTCTTTCCTGATCCCAGCTCTGTTCATCTTGGATCATTTTTAAAAAACACAGCAAGCAAGGGTTACTCCAAGTGGAGTCTCCCTTTTTTCCAAAAATTGGGCCCCACACACACCCACCCCTTCAGTGGCAGCAGTTGTGCCCCAGTTGTACACTTCACAGCTACATTTGCATCAAGCACATTCAAAAATACGCCATTCTTATCCGTCCCCAGGATGACACCGGGGTAGGTAGCAAAGTCTTTCCTGATCCCAGCTCTGTTCATCTTGGCTTCTTTTAAAAACACAGCAAGCAAGGGTTACTCCAAGCGGAGTCTCCCTTTTTTCCAAAAATTGGGCCACACAGACACCCACCCCTTCAGTGGCAGCAGTTGTGCCCCAGTTGTACACTTCACAGCTACATTTGCATCAAGCACATTCAAAAATACGCCATTCTTATCCGTCCCCAGGATGACACCGGGGTAGTTAGCAAAGTCTTTCCTGATCCCAGCTCTGTTCATCTTGGCTTCTTTTAAAAACACAGCAAGCAAGGGTTACTCCAAGCGGAGTCTCCCTTTTTTCCAAAAATTGGGCCACACAGACACCCACCCCTTCAGTGGCAGCAGTTGTGCCCCAGTTGTACACTTCACAGCTACATTTGCATCAAGCACATTCAAAAATACGCCATTCTTATCCGTCCCCAGGATGACACCGGGGTAGGTAGCAAAGTCTTTCCTGATCCCAGCTCTGTTCATCTTGGATCATTTTTAAAAAATACAGCAAGCAAGGGTTACTCCAAGTGGAGTCTCCCTTTTTTCCAAAAATTGGGCCACACAGACACCCCATCAGTGGCAGCACTTGTGCCCTAGTTGCAAACAGGATGTTTTGATTTGCATCAAGCACATTCCAAATCCACAAGCATTTACTCTCCCCAGGATGACACAGGGGTATTAAATTCCTTGTGGATCCATGACTTGTTCATTTTGATGAACGTCAGTCTGTCCACATTGTCACTGGACAGACGCGTGCGCTTATCTGTCAGCACACACCCAGCAGCACTGAAGACACGTTCAGAGACAACGCTGGCAGCTGGACACGACAAAATCTCCAAGGCGTAACTGGAGAGCTCTGGCCATTTTTCTAGATTTGAAGCCCAAAAGGAGCAAGGCTCCATTTGCAAAGTCATGGCATCGATGTTCATTTGGAGATACTCCTGTATCATCCTCTCCAGCCGTTGACTATGTGTCAGACTTGTTGTCTCTGGTGGCCTTGCAAAAGAGGGTCTAAAAAAATTATGAAAAGATTCCATAAAATTGCTGTTACCAGCACCAGATACGGTCCTACTGGTACGGGTAGACTGTTGAAGATGACGAGACCGTCCCATGTTTGTCAAGTTACAACTGGGAGATTCGCTCCCTGCACCTGCACGGTTGTTTGGTGGAAAAGCCGAGCTAAGATCGAGTAACAGCTTCTGCTGATACTCCTGCATACGTGCGTCCCTTTCTATGGCTGGAATTATGTCACAAAATTTGGACTTGTACCGGGGATCTAATAGTGTGGCAATCCAGTAGTCATCATCACTTCTAATTTTGACAATACGACTGTCATGTTGGAGGTAGTGCAACAAAAAGGCACTCATGTGTCTTGCGCAGCCATGCGGACCAAGTCTACGCTGTGTTTGTGGCATAGAGGTGCTACCCATTCTTTCTTCCTCTGACATCTCCCCCCTACCTCTTTCAACTGAAATTTGACCAAGGTCTCCCTCATCCGCTGAGTCTTCCATGTCCATGGACAGTTCGTCCTCCATTTCTTCATGTTCTCCTGCACCTTGCTCAACATTTCGCCTGCTACTATGCGCCCTTGTCGATCCCTGTCCCCCATGGTCCCATGCCTGCTGCGTTGGTGATGATGAACGTCTGGACCTTGGTGATGTTGTTGTCCCTTGCGCATATGAATCCTCCTATAGTTCCTCCCCTTCATGTTGTCCCACCCCCTGACTCCGAATAGTGTTTAGCGTGTGCTCCAGCATGTAAATGACTGGAATCGTCATGCTGATAATGGCATTGTCAGAGCTAAACATATTCGTCGCCATGTCGAAACTGTGCAGAAGGGTGCATAGGTCCTTGATCTGAGACCACTCCATCAGGGTGATCTGCCCCACCTCTGCATCTCGTTGGCCCAGGCTATACGTCATGACGTATTGCACCAGGGCTCTGCGGTGCTGCCACAGTCGCTGTAACATGTGGAGAGTTGAATTCCAGCGTGTCGCCACATCGCATTTCAGGCGATGAACCGGCAGGCCGAAAGACTTCTGGAGCGATGCAAGTCGCTCTGCTGCGGCGCTTGAACGGCGGAAGTGAGCAGACAGTTTTCGTGCCCTGTTCAGAAGGCCATCTAGGCCGGGATAGTGTGTTAAAAATTGCTTATCCTTATCATATAGATTTCCTATTCTTTTCCCTATATAATCTAGTGTTAAATTGCTTGCCATTATGTTGGATCATAAATTAATCCCTTTAATGACTTGATCCCCTTAAGATATAGCCAGTAAATCACAAATTCTCTCTTTTAGGGAAAATTCAATGGTCTCTGAATGCGCAACCTGATTAATAAGTGAACACTAAACAAAGATGGCTTATTTACACTACAGTCCGGACCCATAACACACGGGTCACTCTGCCCTCGGACTTTCGAGGACATGAAATCGCGCGAGCCATCCTTGGCACAAATATTCCTGATGTAATTCTTTTATTAAGTGTCTTTACGTGATTGGTTAAAACAATAATTTCTGTTACTGTATTGGCTGTATCATTTGTAACTCCCTATTTAATTTTGTATAAAAAGGTGGCTCCGACAATATGGAGTCAGTTCTGTGATCCAATCAGAGCTCTTGCATATGCAATAAATCTTTCTTTCTTTCATCAAAGAGAGTCTGACGTCTGATCCTTGGGAGACTGAGATCGTTATTTCCATATCATTTGGTGTTTCCGCCCGGTCCCTCTCCACCAGCCAGACGGGAGCCAAGCCAAGCGGAGGACCTGTGGAGGAAAGTGGATTCGATACCTACAAACAGCGCTGTGCAGGTGAGCTCTTATCCGTGTCAAAGGGTGACGAATCCACTTTCTCTCAGAGTAATCCCGCATGAAGTCCCGTCTTGCGGTGGCAAGGTACTTTTGTGTTTATATAGTTATCCACTCTCCCAATGGATGTTTGTTTTGTTATATAACAGTAAGATCACGTACTAAAGTGTACTAAAGTGTATAGAAGTATAAGGAATGTATAGTAGAAGTGCCATGATATAGAATTACAGTGTATTGTAACTTCTGTACTTTTGTCTCTTTCTGCTATTTTCCTACTTTCTCTCTCTTAACTTGTATCTAGGTAAAATCAATATCTGTGTTTGCCAACTAGTACGTTATTATTGACCTTTATACCGTCCTCTTAAAACGTGAAATAACAGATATATGGTACAAGGCTAAGTTATATGAAAAGTTGTGTTATATAATACTGCAAAGTATAAGGTACCTTTAGGATCCATATAGAGTTTTTAGTTAAGAATATCTTAAGATAAACGCTGGTAAATTGTAAAACTTATAAGAGGATAAGTAAGCTGGTCTGACGAGACCCACATATTGTGTTTCTGTTGTGACTCCCAAGGGATTATGGGGAATACAACAAGCTGTTGTGCTTGTGCCAAATGTGGCAAGGTACCCATAAAGGAAACCAAGTGTGTACAATTTACAGCAGGGAGTCCGATGATCTATATGTTAGATACATATGGTCAAGCTGCCTATTCCATATGGAACAGGTGGAGATCTGTACTACCAGATCTACCCATAGATGGTACATTAGATGTGGAAAAGTTAACAATCAACTTTCCCTGCGATATTAGATGAGTTATATCATCATGAACAGAATGTGCAAAATCAGCAAAAGGGAAAAAGGAGGAGGAGGATAAGCTAGATTGACTAGACGTGGATAGAAATGAGTTTTCTAACCAGGACAGCAATGTCCATAATCTAATGAATCTTTCTTCCTCAAGTTTTCTTCCAACAGAACCAGTCCTGCAATGTGAAATTTCTGGAACTAACGTACCGTTTCTTATTGATACAGGAGCAGCTATGTCTTTGTTAAATGACACTTTCCTTCCCAGGTCAGGAGAAAAATTAGCAACAGTTGGGGTGACTGGAAAACCTAACTACCTTTCCCTTTCAGATCCTGCTATGGTGTCCATAGGCCCTATCACAACTGAGCATTCCTTTTTGCTTTCTGCAGATGCCCCGATAAGCCTTTTAGGACGGGATTTGCTGTGCAAACTCAACTGTACAATCTTCTGTACTCCAGATGGTGTACACTTGCAAGTACCGAGGGATAACTCAGAGGAAGTAGTGAGCCTGTTGTTTCTATCTCCAAAAGACCCACTTCTCAATGAGAATGTGAGTCCGGAACTGGAAGAAGTGATATCCAGAGTTCCTCAGGAATTATGGAACACTGAATCCACTGAGGTTGGGCAAATGAAACATGTCCAACCTGTGCAGATAGAACTCAGACCACACTGCATCCTGCCTTGTAAACCTCAGTACCCCCTAAAACCAGAAGCAGAAGTTGGAATTGCTCCCACCATAGAGTCCTTACTGAAACAAGGAGTCTTGAAAAAGACTCAGAGTCCATGTAACAGCCCTATCTATCCCATTAAGAAAGCGGGAGGAAAGGGTGCATGGAGAATGGTACAGGATCTGAGGACACTAAATGAAGTAGTAGTCCCTTTACACCCGGTAGTTCCAAATCCAGCCACAATCCTGATGCAGATTCCCTCCGACAGTACTCATTTCTCTGTAGTAGATCTGTGTTCAGCCTTCTTCTCTATCCCAATACACCCTGATTCACAGTATCTTTTTGCTTTCACATACAGGGGACAGCAGTACACATGGACAAGGTTGCCCCAGGGTTTCCTCAACTCTCCCACCATCTTCAGTCAGGCACTCAGTAACAATTTGGCAGATTTGCAGTTCCCATGCGGATCAACCCTGATCCAGTATGTGGATGATCTTCTGTTGTGCTCCTCCTCAAAGGAGAACAGTTTGAAAGATACAGAAACCCTTCTGTGCTTTCTGGCTGAGAATGGGCACAAGGCAGCAAAAGCCAAATTGCAACTGTGTCAGCCTAGAGTCACGTACATCGGACATTGTCTTACACAAGGCCAAAGACACCTTTTGACTGACAGAGTTGAAGTCATACAGAGACTCACCATTCCCCTGAACAAAAAGCAGATGAGACGATTTTTGGGAATGGTGGGGTATTGCAGACAATGGATCCCATGTTTTTCTCTGTATGCTACTCCACTCTATGCGCTTACAAAAGACACGGTCACAGAACCTTTTGAGCACACTGAGGAAACCCAAACTGCATTTGAGGAACTCAAGCAGGCATTACAAACAGCACCTGCACTTGGGCTACCCAACTACAAACTACCTTTTCAACTTTTTTGTCATGAAGTACAGGGCCATGCACAAGCTGTTTTAGCTCAGCAACACAACGATGCAACACGACCCATTGCATACTATAGCACTGAGTTAGATCCTGTGGCTCGTGGTATGCATGCATGTCTCAAAGCCGTTGCAGCAGCAGCATATGCCGTGGACAGATCTGCCGATCTGGTGCTCATGCACCCTCTGACCGTGTGGGTCCCGCACTCAGTTTATGCTCTGCTCAACTGCCAAAGGACAAAACATGTTACCCAAGCCAGGCTTTCTCGGTGGGAAGTGGCACTCTTACAACCAAGTAACATTACACTACGGCGGTGTTCTAAATTGAACCCAGCAACTTTGCTTCCTTATGAGACAGGATTGTCTCAGAGAGAGGAAGAGAATGGTGAGTACACAGAAGATGCTCACTTACAAGGTACAACACAAGAAGACACACATGATTGCATACTTCATACGCAAACATTGACATTACCCAGGTTAGATCTACACGAAGAACCACTTGACAATCCAGAGCTAGTGTTATATGTAGATGGAAGTTGTCACAGGCAAACTGACACTGGTGAGTTAACCTCTGGATATGCAGTAGTAGATGATCACGAGGTGATCCATGCGGAATCCTTGGATCCACCGCATTCAGCACAAAGAGCAGAGTTAGTTGCACTCACAAAAGCATGTCAGATAGCAGAAGACAAGCGAGTAAACATATACACGGACTCAAGGTATGCATTTGGGGTAATTCATGACTTTGGCACACTTTGGAGAATGAGAAACTTTCTCACAGCGAATGGTACTCCAGTAAGTCATGCTCAGGAGGTCACAGGATTACTAGATGCAATACACCTACCTACAGAAGTCTCTGTCATTAAGTGTCAAGCACATACAAATGGGCAAGACCCCATTGCCAAGGGTAACTATAGAGCAGATGCAGCAGCAAAAGCGGCTGCGAGTAAAAAGAAAATAATTTCTCAAATGAATGTAAATGTCATACCAGATTGGGAAAAATTGAAAAACATGCAAAAACATTGCTCTCCACAGGAACAGGCCCGATGGAAGGATATTGGGTGCACCCAGGACCCCGAGGGCCTCTGGAGAGATGGTGAAGGTAAACCAGTTGCCCCAAAATCACTGCTCACTGCGCTGGCTGATGCCGCTCATGGTTTAACCCATGGAGGTAAAACTGCCATGCGAAATTTGGTCTTCACATACTGGTGTGCACCAGGATTCACAGTGGTTGCGAAAAGAAAGTGTTTGTCGTGTCAAACATGCCTCCAGCACAATGCTGGAGGAGCTGTGAAAGCCCCTCCTTCACACCTTCCATCCACCACGGGCCCATTCCAGATACTACAGGTTGATTACATTCAACTCCCAAAGGTTGGCAGATTGCAATATGTCTTGGTATGTGTTGATCAATTCTCAGGTTGGGTAGAAGCCTATCCAACGGCTTCACAAACAGCAGAGGTAACGGCATTAAAAATATGCAAGGAATTTGTGTGCAGATACGGTATTCCACAGGTTATCTCCAGTGATCAAGGACCTGCCTTCACAGGTAAAATGTTTGAAAAAGTGTGTTCAATGATAGGGGTAAAGAGACAGTTGCATACCCCCTACCATCCAGAGGCTAGTGGTAAAGTGGAGCGATATAATCGATCCATTAAGGAAAAGTTGGCCAAGTGTTGTAAAGAAACAGGGATGAAATGGCCAGATGCTCTTCCTTTGGTACTCATGGACATACGAACCACTCCTCGTGGTCCGTTACAGCTATCACCTTTTGAGGTACTATATGGAAAGCTTCCTAACATTCCGCTTTCGCCCCCAGAGACTACTCACGTTACACAAGACACCCTTAACGTGGACTACGTTTTAAGACTGCAGCAGCAATTGAGAGACATCTCCAAGGGTGTTCATCAACATCAGCCTTCTACTACTTTGTCTTGTCACAAGGTGCAGCCAGGAGACTTAGTGTTGGTAAGAAAGTTCCTGAGGTCCGGCTCCCTCACCGAGCGGTGGGAAGGTCCATACCAAGTCCTGCTGACCACGCCTACAAGCGTCAAAGTCGAAGGCAGAGGTTCGTGGATCCACGCGTCCCATTGTAAGAAAGTGACAAGCACTGATGAGACGACACCGACAGCCGTGACCAAAGAGGAGTCTGCCGACATCATCAGTACCACACGCCCTGAGCTGCACCCATAAGTAAGTGGTCTGAGACGAAGCAGAATTACGCTTCCCTCAGGCTGCCACCTAAGCCGCTGCTGAAACAGCTGAAGATTTGGACCAGCGCTGTTTCTTCCATCGCGTGAAGAGGACTCAGAAGAAAATGTCTCTCTATGAGCAGTTGTTTGGACCACGTCCAAGCAAATCTCTCTGGGGGGGCGATATTGACTGTTTGGTCCCTCTTAATGATAGCTGTGTGTGTGATACAGACTGGTTGTTTTCACACCCCAGAAACCCCTGACAATGAGTACCCCAACTTGATTCCTCTGGATGGTAGATCTAAGAGAAGTGTACCTGATATACACGATTGCATTGAATATTACTGCAAACCTAATCACTACGAAGCAAGATGTATACTATGGTGTTATGATGAGAATGAGTTTCTCCGAGGTAAAAGAGATTTACATGAATATTTACGAGACCCATGGGAAAATAGGTTGATAAATATGCATGACACCATAGCAAAAAGAACAAAAGTAAAAGATTGTTGGATTTGCACACATTCCCCCATCTCTTCGAAGTCAATGCCCTTCCTGGCCACTCCTGTTCCCATAGAAGAACTTACACTCATGCCAAATGAAACATTTGAATTCCCTGTGAACATTAGTGCCTCTAGATACAATAACACACGGGTGGCACTTCCTATAGCTGGGTGGACTACATCACCATGGTGGGTAGCTAGAAGAGATTTGTCTCTATACTCCCCACACACTATAGCTGTATGTGGTCCAGGGTCTACCAGTGTAAGATGTAACAGGATGAGCTCCCCAGACAATAACTTGGGGTCCATTCCCACATACCTGGACACAATAGAGGTAGTTTTTGCCCCTAGTCGCATCACATATGGTCACGACAATTCCAATGCAACAATATTTGGAGGGATGGCATACAGGTTAACGGACAAGGCCTCTGATCTATTACAGTCACTGATAAACGGTTCTGAGTTGCTGTCAGAAGAAAACAGGTGCAGTGAAACGGTAAAAGGTATATTGAGGTATCCCTGGTGTCCCTCTCCTAGGCTACAGCCCTTGATATGGTATGCGTCTGAAATATCATATAGGTTATTGTCGCATTTGGGGGGTAATCATATTGTGTTACCAGAGAACATGTATTATGTGTGTGGGACATTTGCTTACAAGTTTCTGCCACATGATGGGGTGGGTTCATGTACCTTGGCAAGACTGACCATGGCTACATGGACTATCTCTCATGATGAGGTAGATTTTGATCAAGTACCAAGACATATGCTACAAAAGAGAGCCAGTGCTAAACCATTAGTACATACCCCATGGTATTTTAAGGTAGGACTTTCATTCATTTTTTCAGGCTTATCCATACATAATTCACGCATCATTGAATCCTTTGCTGATTTATTCGACAATGTAACAGATGAAGTTTTTGATGCGCTCTACATCATAAATAATCAGACTAGGTTTCACGCAAAGGTACTCAATCAGCATACGCTGGTCTTGAACTTTCTGACAGCCAGTCAAGGTGGGATATGTCAGATAATAGGGCCAGCCTGCTGTAATTATATGGATGCCAATTTTTCCATCCTAGTAGGAAGACATATTTCTAAAGCCCAACACGATAAAGAGGTCTTCCGAGGAACATTCTCAATAGAACTCCTCTACCTTACACCAGCCGTCCTCCATCTCCCATTAATGGAGAGACCCATCGGTATTACTTTTTCGAAGAAGAAGTATGCTAGAGTGATAATATTAATTATCAGAGAGAGGAATGATGAGGAATTATCCTTATCATATAGATTTCCTATTCTTTTCCCTATATAATCTAGTGTTAAATTGCTTGCCATTATGTTGGATCATAAATTAATCCCTTTAATGACTTGATCCCCTTAAGATATAGCCAGTAAATCACAAATTCTCTCTTTTAGGGAAAATTCAATGGTCTCTGAATGCGCAACCTGATTAATAAGTGAACACTAAACAAAGATGGCTTATTTACACTACAGTCCGGACCCATAACACACGGGTCACTCTGCCCTCGGACTTTCGAGGACATGAAATCGCGCGAGCCATCCTTGGCTAGAGTTGAGCGCGGTTCGTGGTTCGTGGTTCTCCAGTTCGCGGCTCGAGTGATTTTGGGGCATGTTCTAGATCGAACTAGAACTCGAGCTTTTTGCAAAAGCTCGGTAGTTCTAGAAACGTTCGAGAACGGTTCTAGCAGCCAAAAAACAGCTAAATCATAGCTTGGTTTCTGCTGTAATAGTGTAAGTCACTCTGTGAATCAAACTATTATCACATTTCAGTGTATAGTGTGCGTGAACAGCGCCTTCAGATCACTGCTGTTTCTATAATGGCGATCGCCATTTTTTTTTTTTTTTTTTCTTGTCTTCCTTCCCTAAGCGCGCGCGTCTTGTGGGGCGGGCCAGCATGTCAGCCAATCCCAGACACACACACAGCTAAGTGGACTTTGAGCCAGAGAAGCAACGGCATGTGTGATAGGATCTGCATGTCACATGTCCCTGCATTATAAAACCGGACATTTTCTTCACGGACGCCATTATCTGCCTTCTGCGTCTTTGGTGTCAGACATCACTGTCGCAGCTCCGTCTTCCTGAGTCCTATAGCCGATACAGCTGTATGCGCTGCATACACAGCGTTAGACAGCTTAGGGAGAGCACTTTATAGCAGTCCTTTTAAGGGCTCCAACCGGCAGGGTCAGAGAGCCATAGGTGACAGGTCCTGCAAACAGCAACAGCGTCTGTGTAGCCCAGGTCAGGGATTTCCTACCTGCATTTCACCATTAGGAGGGAATAGAAAGGCAGTCTTCCATTCCTCTACCCAGAGCACCACAATCCTGCCACTGTACCCTCTTGTCCTCTGCACACTCCAACTGATAACTAAGCCATTATACTAGCAAACACTCAGTGTACCTAGTGGCATCCTATACGTGGCTATTGGACTTTGCTATAGTCCCACTAGTGCAAAGACATTTGCAGAGCGCGTCTGCCTGCATTGCACACTACAACTCATTCTAACCAAGCCATTATACTAGCAAACACTCAGTGTACCTAGTGGCATCCTATACGTGGCTATTGGACTTTGCTATAGTCCCACTAGTGCAAAGACATTTGCAGAGCGCGTCTGCCTGCGTTGCACACTACAACTCATTCTAACCAAGCCATTATACTAGCAAACACTCAGTGTACCTAGTGGCATCCTATACGTGGCTATTGGACTTTGCTATAGTCCCACTAGTGCAAAGACATTTGCAGAGCGCGTCTGCCTGCGTTGCACACTACAACTCATTCTAACCAAGCCATTATACTAGCAAACACTCAGTGTACCTAGTGGCATCCTATACGTGGCTATTGGACTTTGCTATAGTCCCACTAGTGCAAAGACATTTGCAGAGCGCGTCTGCCTGCGTTGCACACTACAACTCATTCTAACCAAGCCATTATACTAGCAAACACTCAGTGTACCTAGTGGCATCCTATACGTGGCTATTGGACTTTGCTATAGTCCCACTAGTGCAAAGACATTTGCAGAGCGCGTCTGCCTGCGTTGCACACTACAACTCATTCTAACCAAGCCATTATACTAGCAAACACTCAGTGTACCTAGTGGCATCCTATACGTGGCTATTGGACTTTGCTATAGTCCCACTAGTGCAAAGACATTTGCAGAGCGCGTCTGCCTGCGTTGCACACTACAACTCATTCTAACCAAGCCATTATACTAGCAAACACTCAGTGTACCTAGTGGCATCCTATACGTGGCTATTGGACTTTGCTATAGTCCCACTAGTGCAAAGACATTTGCAGAGCGCGTCTGCCTGCGTTGCACACTACAACTCATTCTAACCAAGCCATTATACTAGCAAACACTCAGTGTACCTAGTGGCATCCTATACGTGGCTATTGGACTTTGCTATAGTCCCACTAGTGCAAAGACATTTGCAGAGCGCGTCTGCCTGCGTTGCACACTACAACTCATTCTAACCAAGCCATTATACTAGCAAACACTCAGTGTACCTAGTGGCATCCTATACGTGGCTATTGGACTTTGCTATAGTCCCACTAGTGCAAAGACATTTGCAGAGCGCGTCTGCCTGCGTTGCACACTACAACTCATTCTAACCAAGCCATTATACTAGCAAACACTCAGTGTACCTAGTGGCATCCTATACGTGGCTATTGGACTTTGCTATAGTCCCACTAGTGCAAAGACATTTGCAGAGCGCGTCTGCCTGCGTTGCACACTACAACTCATTCTAACCAAGCCATTATACTAGCAAACACTCAGTGTACCTAGTGGCATCCTATACGTGGCTATTGGACTTTGCTATAGTCCCACTAGTGCAAAGACATTTGCAGAGCGCGTCTGCCTGCGTTGCACACTACAACTCATTCTAACCAAGCCATTATACTAGCAAACACTCAGTGTACCTAGTGGCATCCTATACGTGGCTATTGGACTTTGCTATAGTCCCACTAGTGCAAAGACATTTGCAGAGCGCGTCTGCCTGCGTTGCACACTACAACTCATTCTAACCAAGCCATTATACTAGCAAGCACTCAGTGTACCTAGTGGCATCCTATACGTGGCTATTGGACTTTGCTATAGTCCCACTAGTGCAAAGACATTTGCAGAGCGCGTCTGCCTGCGTTGCACACTACAACTCATTCTAACCAAGCCATTATACTAGCAAACACTCAGTGTACCTAGTGGCATCCTATACGTGGCTATTGGACTTTGCTATAGTCCCACTAGTGCAAAGACATTTGCAGAGCGCGTCTGCCTGCGTTGCACACTACAACTCATTCTAACCAAGCCATTATACTAGCAAACACTCAGTGTACCTAGTGGCATCCTATACGTGGCTATTGGACTTTGCTATAGTCCCACTAGTGCAAAGACATTTGCAGAGCGCGTCTGCCTGCGTTGCACACTACAACTCATTCTAACCAAGCCATTATACTAGCAAACACTCAGTGTACCTAGTGGCATCCTATACGTGGCTATTGGACATTGCTATAGTCCCACTAGTGCAAAGACATTTGCAGAGCGCGTCTGCCTGCGTTGCACACTACAACTCATTCTAACCAAGCCATTATACTAGCAAACACTCAGTGTACCTAGTGGCATCCTATACGTGGCTATTGGACTTTGCTATAGTCCCACTAGTGCAAAGACATTTGCAGAGCGCGTCTGCCTGCGTTGCACACTACAACTCATTCTAACCAAGCCATTATACTAGCAAACACTCAGTGTACCTAGTGGCATCCTATACGTGGCTATTGGACTTTGCTATAGTCCCACTAGTGCAAAGACATTTGCAGAGCGCGTCTGCCTGCGTTGCACACTACAACTCATTCTAACCAAGCCATTATACTAGCAAACACTCAGTGTACCTAGTGGCATCCTATACGTGGCTATTGGACTTTGCTATAGTCCCACTAGTGCAAAGACATTTGCAGAGCGCGTCTGCCTGCGTTGCACACTACAACTCATTCTAACCAAGCCATTATACTAGCAAACACTCAGTGTACCTAGTGGCATCCTATACGTGGCTATTGGACTTTGCTATAGTCCCACTAGTGCAAAGACATTTGCAGAGCGCGTCTGCCTGCGTTGCACACTACAACTCATTCTAACCAAGCCATTATACTAGCAAACACTCAGTGTACCTAGTGGCATCCTATACGTGGCTATTGGACTTTGCTATAGTCCCACTAGTGCAAAGACATTTGCAGAGCGCGTCTGCCTGCGTTGCACACTACAACTCATTCTAACCAAGCCATTATACTAGCAAACACTCAGTGTACCTAGTGGCATCCTATACGTGGCTATTGGACTTTGCTATAGTCCCACTAGTGCAAAGACATTTGCAGAGCGCGTCTGCCTGCGTTGCACACTACAACTCATTCTAACCAAGCCATTATACTAGCAAACACTCAGTGTACCTAGTGGCATCCTATACGTGGCTATTGGACTTTGCTATAGTCCCACTAGTGCAAAGACATTTGCAGAGCGCGTCTGCCTGCGTTGCACACTACAACTCATTCTAACCAAGCCATTATACTAGCAAACACTCAGTGTACCTAGTGGCATCCTATACGTGGCTATTGGACTTTGCTATAGTCCCACTAGTGCAAAGACATTTGCAGAGCGCGTCTGCCTGCGTTGCACACTACAACTCATTCTAACCAAGCCATTATACTAGCAAACACTCAGTGTACCTAGTGGCATCCTATACGTGGCTATTGGACTTTGCTATAGTCCCACTAGTGCAAAGACATTTGCAGAGCGCGTCTGCCTGCGTTGCACACTACAACTCATTCTAACCAAGCCATTATACTAGCAAACACTCAGTGTACCTAGTGGCATCCTATACGTGGCTATTGGACTTTGCTATAGTCCCACTAGTGCAAAGACATTTGCAGAGCGCGTCTGCCTGCGTTGCACACTACAACTCATTCTAACCAAGCCATTATACTAGCAAACACTCAGTGTACCTAGTGGCATCCTATACGTGGCTATTGGACTTTGCTATAGTCCCACTAGTGCAAAGACATTTGCAGAGCGCGTCTGCCTGCGTTGCACACTACAACTCATTCTAACCAAGCCATTATACTAGCAAACACTCAGTGTACCTAGTGGCATCCTATACGTGGCTATTGGACTTTGCTATAGTCCCACTAGTGCAAAGACATTTGCAGAGCGCGTCTGCCTGCGTTGCACACTACAACTCATTCTAACCAAGCCATTATACTAGCAAACACTCAGTGTACCTAGTGGCATCCTATACGTGGCTATTGGACTTTGCTATAGTCCCACTAGTGCAAAGACATTTGCAGAGCGCGTCTGCCTGCGTTGCACACTACAACTCATTCTAACCAAGCCATTATAGTAGCAAACACTCAGTGTACCTAGTGGCATCCTATACGTGGCTATTGGACTTTGCTATAGTCCCACTAGTGCAAAGACATTTGCAGAGCGCGTCTGCCTGCGTTGCACACTACAACTCATTCTAACCAAGCCATTATACTAGCAAACACTCAGTGTACCTAGTGGCATCCTATACGTGGCTATTGGACTTTGCTATAGTCCCACTAGTGCAAAGACATTTGCAGCACGTCTGCCTGCGTTGCACACTCCAACTAATTATAACTAAGTTGCATTGTCAGGGATATTTATTCTTTATTATTCTGCTGTTAATAAAGCTAGACCACCACTGCAATCTTCACCACCTCTCAATTTTTACTACCACATTTTCAGTCCACAATCTTGTCGCAATCAACATGAGTGGCAAAATGACAGATGCTGGTGGAAAGGGGAAGAGGCGTGGTGGAAAAGGCAAAAAAGGTTTTGTCCGTGGGGAAGGTGGCAAAGCTCCATTATCATCTGCTGAAGATAGACCATCTACCAGCAAAAGTAAGATGTCTACTACTTACCGTGGACAATCCGATGTGCTCCCTTTTTTACGGACACGAACAACAGGAAGAAAGGTAGATGATGGGCAAAAAAGGAAAATGCTTGAATGGATCTCAAGTGGTCCAACAAGTGCCCTCTCAGCCACTTCAAGTACCGCATCCAAAAAACACCAGTCCTCTGAGTTGTCATCCCAATCACACTTGATTTCTCCCAGCTCTGAAGTCTCCATCAGCCCTGCACAGTATGGTGGAACTGAGATGGCTGAGTCTGCAGAGCTGTTCAGTCACACTATAGCCTGGGAATCAGAGGTCTGCTCCCAAGCTACAGTGAGTACAGAACAGGAAATGGTCTGCAGTGATGCCCAGAACCTTTGTGACTCAGATTCAGGCCGTGAGGACCAAGTTTCTGAGCATAATGTTGACCCTTTGTCACAAACTGTAACACCTGTGGTTATAGACAATGAGGAACATACTGATGAAGATGAGACGCAGATACCCGATTGGGATGACAACTTAAATATTCCGTCAGGGCAAGAAGAGGCTCGGTCTGAGGGGGAGGGGAGTGCAAACACAACAATTGATGATGACGTTCTAGATCCCACCTACTGTCAACCCCCAGTCAGGCACTCGAGGAGGTCAACAGAGGCGGTGGAGGAGGATGCAACCGACGACGAAGTTACCTTGCGCCTTCCTGGACAGAGTCGGAGCACTGGTAGCACGTCTACAACTGCATCCTCAGCCACCACTCTGCCTATGAGCATTATTCGGGGTGGATCAACAGGTCGCATGGCCTCTAAGCCTTGCCTAGCCTGGTCCTTTTTTCACATCGAAAAAGATCGCCCAACTCATGTGATATGTAACATTTGTCATGATTCTCTTAGTAGAGGTCAAAAGCTCAGCAGTTTGACAACTTCTTCCATGAATCGTCACATGAATAAATATCATAAGTCCCGGTGGGAAGCTCACCGTGCTGCAATGCGGCCTAGCGGAGCGAACCATCCACCGCCCGCCCCTTCCACTGCATCCGCGCGCTCTTCATCTTCTAGGACTGTGGGGACAGCTGCCACACCTGTTTTTCCACGCAAAACTTCCACCACTGTAACCGCAACAGGCAGTTTGCTTGTAAGGTCGTCAGTTGGTTTGGAAGGGGAAACAAGTGAGTGTGTACAGCTCTCTCAGACATCGATAGCACCAACGTTGGATGAAGGCAACATCATGTCTCCGCCTGCACTTTCCTCACAAACCTGCATTTTTCCAGGGACACCCTACTCAACACCGTCTACACACAGCAGCCAGATCTCTGTCCCTCAGATGTGGTCAAATAAAAGGCCACTTCCTCCGACCCATGACAAAGCTAAGAGGTTGACTCTATCCCTCTGTAAGCTGTTGGCTACCGAAATGCTGCCTTTCCGCCTAGTGGACACACAGGATTTTAGAGACCTTATGTCTGTCGCTGTGCCCCAGTACCAGATGCCTAGTCGCCACTACTTCTCTAAGAAAGGTGTGCCCGCGCTACACCAGCATGTCGCACACAACATCACCGCTTCCTTGAGAAACTCTGTGTGTGAACGGGTGCATTTCACCACCGATACTTGGACCAGTAAGCATGGACAGGGACGTTACATGTCGCTGACTGGGCACTGGGTAACTATGGTGATAGATGGTGAAGGGTCTGCTGCACAAGTCTTGCCGTCCCCACGACTTGTGTGTCAATCCTCTGTCTGTCCAAGTTCCGCCACTGCTTCTGCATCCTCCACCTCATCTGGGTCCTCCACCTCCGCCCCAAGCCTGCCTGGTCAGGCCACCAGCGTTCTCACTGCGCAGAAGGAATCACGCACCCCTCATTACTATGCTGGCAGCAGAGCGCAACGGCATCAGGCGGTCTTTAGCTTGACATGTCTTGGTAATAAGAGTCACACAGCTGAGGAGTTGTGGTCAGCTTTGCGGTCCGAGTTTAATAAATGGTTGTCTCCACTCAAACTGCAGCCTGGTAAGGCCGTGTGCGACAATGCTGCAAACCTGGGTGCGGCACTTCGCCTGGGCAAGGTGACACACGTACCTTGTATGGCTCACGTGTTGAACCTTGTCGTGCAGCAATTTTTAACACACTATCCCGGCCTAGATGGCCTTCTGAACAGGGCACGAAAACTGTCAGCTCACTTCCGCCGTTCAAGCGCCGCAGCAGAGCGACTTGCATCGCTCCAGAAGTCTTTCGGCCTGCCGGTTCATCGCCTGAAATGCGATGTGGCGACACGCTGGAATTCAACTCTCCACATGTTACAGCGACTGTGGCAGCACCGCAGAGCCCTGGTGCAATACGTCATGACGTATAGCCTGGGCCAACGAGATGCAGAGGTGGGGCAGATCACCCTGATGGAGTGGTCTCAGATCAAGGACCTATGCACCCTTCTGCACAGTTTCGACATGGCGACGAATATGTTTAGCTCTGACAATGCCATTATCAGCATGACGATTCCAGTCATTTACATGCTGGAGCACACGCTAAACACTATTCGGAGTCAGGGGGTGGGACAACATGAAGGGGAGGAACTACAGGAGGATTCATATGCGCAAGGGACAACAACATCACGAAGGTCCAGACGTTCATCATCACCAACGCAGCAGGCATGGGACCATGGGGGACAGGGATCGACAAGGGCGCATAGTAGCAGGCGAAATGTTGAGCAAGGTGCAGGAGAACATGAAGAAATGGAGGACGAACTGTCCATGGACATGGAAGACTCAGCGGATGAGGGAGACCTTGGTCAAATTTCAGTTGAAAGAGGTTGGGGTCAGATGTCAGAGGAAGAAAGAACGGGTAGCACCTCTATGCCACAAACACAGCATGGACTTGGTCCGCATGGCTGCGCAAGACACATGAGTGCCTTTTTGTTGCACTACCTCCAACATGACAGTCGTATTGTCAAAATTAGAAGTGATGATGACTACTGGATTGCCACACTATTAGATCCCCGGTACAAGTCCAAATTTTGTGACATAATTCCAGCCATAGAAAGGGACGCACGTATGCAGGAGTATCAGCAGAAGCTGTTACTAGATCTTAGCTCGGCTTTTCCACCAAACAACCGTGCAGGTGCAGGGAGTGAATCTCCCAGTTGTAACTTGACAAACATGGGACGGTCTCGTCATCTTCAACAGTCTACCCGTACCAGTAGGACCTTTTCTGGTGCCGGTAACAGCAATTTTATGGAATCTTTTCATAATTTTTTTAGACCCTCTTTTGCAAGGCCACCAGAGACAACAAGTCTGACACATAGTCAACGGCTGGAGAGGATGATACAGGAGTATCTCCAAATGAACATCGATGCCATGACTGTGCAACTGGAGCCTTGCTCCTTTTGGGCTTCAAAATTACAAAAATGGCCAGAGCTCGCAACTTACGCCTTGGAGATTTTGTCGTGTCCAGCTGC
Source organism: Anomaloglossus baeobatrachus (assembly GCF_048569485.1). Taxonomy (NCBI): domain Eukaryota; kingdom Metazoa; phylum Chordata; class Amphibia; order Anura; family Aromobatidae; genus Anomaloglossus; species Anomaloglossus baeobatrachus. The sequence continues at coordinate 462,884,209 of NC_134356.1, forward strand.
CAGCGTTGTCTCTGAACGTGTATTCAGTGCTGCTGGGTGTGTGCTGACAGATAAGCGCACGCGTCTGTCCAGTGACAATGTGGACAGACTGACGTTCATCAAAATGAACAAGTCATGGATCCAGAAGGAATTTACTACCCCTGTGTCATCCTGGGGAGAGTAAATGCTTGTGGATTTGGAATGTGCTTGATGCAAATCAAAACATCCTGTTTGCAACTAGGGCCCAAGTGCTGCCACTGATGGGGTGGGTGTCTGTGTGGCCCAATTTTTGGAAAAAAGGGAGACTCCGCTTGGAGTAACCCTTGCTTGCTGTGTTTTTAAAAGAAGCCAAGATGAACAGAGCTGGGATCAGGAAAGACTTTGCTACCTACCCCGGTGTCATCCTGGGGACGGCTAAGAATAGCGTATTTTTGAATGTGCTTGATGCAAATCAAAACATCCTGTTTGCAACTAGGGCCCAAGTGCTGCCACTGATGGGGTGGGTGTCTGTGTGGCCCAATTTTTGGAAAAAAGGGAGACTCCCCTTGGAGTAACCCTTGCTTACATTGTTTTTAAAAGAAGCCAAGATGAACAAGTCATGGGTCAGCAAAGACTTTGCTACCTACCCCGGTGTCATCCTGGGGACGGCTAAGAATAGCGTATTTTTGAATGTGCTTGATGCAAATCAAAACATCCTGTTTGCAACTAGGGCCCAAGTGCTGCCACTGATGGGGTGGGTGTCTGTGTGGCCCAATTTTTGGAAAAAAGGGAGACTCCGCTTGGAGTAACCCTTGCTTGCTGTGTTTTTAAAAGAAGCCAAGATGAACAGAGCTGGGATCAGGAAAGACTTTGCTACCTACCCCGGTGTCATCCTGTGGACGGCTAAGAATAGCGTATTTTTGAATGTGCTTGATGCAAATCAAAACATCCTGTTTGCAACTAGGGCCCAAGTGCTGCCACTGATGGGGTGGGTGTCTGTGTGGCCCAATTTTTGGAAAAAAGGGAGACTCCGCTTGGAGTAACCCTTGCTTGCTGTGTTTTTAAAAGAAGCCAAGATGAACAGAGCTGGGATCAGGAAAGACTTTGCTACCTACCCCGGTGTCATCCTGTGGACGGCTAAGAATAGCGTATTTTTGAATGTGCTTGATGCAAATCAAAACATCCTGTTTGCAACTAGGGCCCAAGTGCTGCCACTGATGGGGTGGGTGTCTGTGTGGCCCAATTTTTGGAAAAAAGGGAGACTCCGCTTGGAGTAACCCTTGCTTACATTGTTTTTAAAAGAAGCCAAGATGAACAAGTCATGGGTCAGCAAAGACTTTGCTACCTACCCCAGTGTCATCCTGGGGACGGCTAAGAATAGCGTATTTTTGAATGTGCTTGATGCAAATCAAAACATCCTGTTTGCAACTAGGGCCCAAGTGCTGCCACTGATGGGGTGGGTGTCTGTGTGGCCCAATTTTTGGAAAAAAGGGAGACTCCGCTTGGAGTAACCCTTGCTTACATTGTTTTTAAAAGAAGCCAAGATGAACAAGTCATGGGTCAGCAAAGACTTTGCTACCTACCCCGGTGTCATCCTGGGGACGGCTAAGAATAGCGTATTTTTGAATGTGCTTGATGCAAATCAAAACATCCTGTTTGCAACTAGGGCCCAAGTGCTGCCACTGATGGGGTGGGTGTCTGTGTGGCCCAATTTTTGGAAAAAAGGGAGACTCCGCTTGGAGTAACCCTTGCTTACATTGTTTTTAAAAGAAGCCAAGATGAACAAGTCATGGGTCAGCAAAGACTTTGCTACCTACCCCAGTGTCATCCTGGGGACGGCTAAGAATAGCGTATTTTTGAATGTGCTTGATGCAAATCAAAACATCCTGTTTGCAACTAGGGCCCAAGTGCTGCCACTGATGGGGTGGGTGTCTGTGTGGCCCAATTTTTGGAAAAAAGGGAGACTCCGCTTGGAGTAACCCTTGCTTACATTGTTTTTAAAAGAAGCCAAGATGAACAAGTCATGGGTCAGCAAAGACTTTGCTACCTACCCCGGTGTCATCCTGGGGACGGCTAAGAATAGCGTATTTTTGAATGTGCTTGATGCAAATCAAAACATCCTGTTTGCAACTAGGGCCCAAGTGCTGCCACTGATGGGGTGGGTGTCTGTGTGGCCCAATTTTTGGAAAAAAGGGAGACTCCGCTTGGAGTAACCCTTGCTTGCTGTGTTTTTAAAAGAAGCCAAGATGAACAGAGCTGGGATCAGGAAAGACTTTGCTACCTACCCCGGTGTCATCCTGGGGACGGTTAAGAATAGCGTATTTTTGAATGTGCTTGATGCAAATCTAGCTGTGAAGTGTACAACTGGGGCCCAAGTGCTGCCACTGAAGGGGTGGGTGTGTGTGGGGCCCAATTTTTGGAAAAAAGGGAGACTCCGCTTGGAGTAACCCTTGCTTGCTGTGTTTTTAAAAGAAGCCAAGATGAACAGAGCTGGGATCAGGAAAGACTTTGCTACCTACCCCGGTGTCATCCTGGGGACGGATAAGAATGGCGTATTTTTGAATGTGCTTGATGCAAATCTAGCTGTGAAGTGTACAACTGGGGCACAACTGCTGCCACTGAAGGGGTGGGTGTGTGGGGCCCAATTTTTGGAAAAAAGGGAGACTCCGCTTGGAGTCACCTTGCGGTGTTTTACATGACTTTAGAAGGGCGTGCCATGCCTATATCTGTGTGTCCTCCTCTTTTTCCTTGTCCAGCTGTTTTGTTTTCGCATGAGTACATGTCCTTGTCACTTTCCCATGTGTTTGTGTTGTGTTGTGAGTTGTTTGTCACCTTTTGGACACCTTTGAGGGTGTTTTCTAGGTGTTTTACTGTGTTTGTGATTGCCTGCCATTGTTTCCTATGGGCTCGAGTTCGGTTCGTCGAACGTTCGACGAGCCGAACTCGAGCCAGACCCCCCGTTCGGCGAACCGCCTCGAGCCGAACCGGGACCGGTTCGCTCATCTCTATCCTTGGCACAAATATTCCTGATGTAATTCTTTTATTAAGTGTCTTTACGTGATTGGTTAAAACAATAATTTCTGTTACTGTATTGGCTGTATCATTTGTAACTCCCTATTTAATTTTGTATAAAAAGGTGGCTCCGACAATATGGAGTCAGTTCTGTGATCCAATCAGAGCTCTTGCATATGCAATAAATCTTTCTTTCTTTCATCAAAGAAAGTCTGACGTCTGATCCTTGGGAGACTGAGATCGTTATTTCCATATCAATGAACGTCTGGACCTTGGTGATGTTGTTGTCCCTTGCGCATATGAATCCTCCTATAGTTCCTCCCCTTCATGTTGTCCCACCCCCTGACTCCGAATAGTGTTTAGCGTGTGCTCCAGCATGTAAATGACTGGAATCGTCATGCTGATAATGGCATTGTCAGAGCTAAACATATTCGTCGCCATGTCGAAACTGTGCAGAAGGGTGCATAGGTCCTTGATCTGAGACCACTCCATCAGGGTGATCTGCCCCACCTCTGCATCTCGTTGGCCCAGGCTATACGTCATGACGTATTGCACCAGGGCTCTGCGGTGCTGCCACAGTCGCTGTAACATGTGGAGAGTTGAATTCCAGCGTGTCGCCACATCGCATTTCAGGCGATGAACCGGCAGGCCGAAAGACTTCTGGAGCGATGCAAGTCGCTCTGCTGCGGCGCTTGAACGGCGGAAGTGAGCAGGCAGTTTTCGTGCCCTGTTCAGAAGGCCATCTAGGCCGGGATAGTGTGTTAAAAATTGCTGGACGACAAGGTTCAACACGTGAGCCATACAAGGTACGTGTGTCACCTTGCCCAGGCGAAGGGCCGCACCCAGGTTTGCAGCATTGTCGCACACGGCCTTACCAGGCTGCAGGTTGAGTGGAGACAACAATTTATTAAACTCGGACCGCAGAGCTGACCACAACTCCTCAGCTGTGTGACTCTTATTCCCAAGACATGTCAAGCTAAAGACCGCCTGATGCCGTTGCGCTCTGCTGCCAGCATAGTAATGAGGGGTGCGTGATTCCTTCTGCGCAGTGAGAACGCTGGTGGCCTGACCAGGCAGGCTTGGGGCGGAGGTGGAGGACCCAGATGAGGTGGAGGATGCAGAAGCAGTGGCGGAACTTGGACAGACAGAGGATTGACACACAAGTCGTGGGGACGGCAAGACTTGTGCAGCAGACCCTTCACCATCTATCACCATAGTTACCCAGTGCCCAGTCAGCGACATGTAACGTCCCTGTCCATGCTTACTGGTCCAAGTATCGGTGGTGAAATGCACCCGTTCACACACAGAGTTTCTCAAGGAAGCGGTGATGTTGTGTGCGACATGCTGGTGTAGCGCGGGCACACCTTTCTTAGAGAAGTAGTGGCGACTAGGCATCTGGTACTGGGGCACAGCGACAGACATAAGGTCTCTAAAATCCTGTGTGTCCACTAGGCGGAAAGGCAGCATTTCGGTAGCCAACAGCTTACAGAGGGATAGAGTCAACCTCTTAGCTTTGTCATGGGTCGCAGGAAGTGGCCTTTTATTTAACCACATCTGAGGGACAGAGATCTGGCTGCTGTGTGTAGACGGTGTTGAGTAGGGTGTCCCTGTAAAAATGCAGGTTTGTGAGGAAAGTGCAGGCGGAGACATGATGTTGCCTTCATCCAACGTTGGTGCTATCGATGTCTGAGAGAGCTGTACACACTCACTTGTTTCCCCTTCGAAACCAACTGACGACCTACCAAGCAAACTGCCTGTTGCGGTTACAGTGGTGGAAGTTTTGCGTGGAAAAACAGGTGTGACAGCTGTCCCCAGAGTCCTACAAGATGAAGAGCGCGCGGATGCACTGGAAGGGGCAGGTGGTGGATGGTTCGCTCTGCTAGGCCGCATTGCAGCACAGTGAGCTTCCCACGGGGACCTATGATATTTATTCATGTGACGATTCATGGAAGAAGTTGTCAAACTGATGAGGTTTTGACCTCTACTAAGAGAACCATGACAAAGTTTACAGATCACATAATTTGGGCGATCTTTTTCTATGTCAAAAAAGGACCAGGCTAGGCAAGGCTTAGAGGCCATGCGACCTGTTGATCCACCCCGAATAATGCTCATAGGCAGAGTGGTGGCTGAGGATGCAGTTGTAGACGTGCTACCAGTGCTCCGACTCTGTCCAGGAAGGCGCAAGGTAACTTCGTCGTCGGTTGCATCCTCCTCCACCGCCTCTGTTGACCTCCTCGAGTGCCTGACTGGGGGTTGACAGTAGGTGGGATCTAGAACTTCATCATCAATTGTTGTGTTTGCACTCCCCTCCCCCTCAGACCGAGCCTCTTCTTGCCCTGACCGAATATTTAAGTTGTCATCCCAATCGGGTATCTGCGTCTCATCTTCATCAGTATGTTCCTCATTGTCTATATAGAATATAGAAATGTGGCACTCCTTCTATAGTCGCTGGTGCTTGGATAGGGTCCCACCCCAGATCAAAAAATTGAAAGAAATCCAGCACTCAAAGCATTCAACTGAAATTGTTTTATATTTTATTCATTGATCTGTGTAATTATTAAAGACGTTTCGGTCATCCGACCTTCATCAGTTTACACACATTATAATGCATGAACCATAAACTATGATATACAAAAAATGTCAACAAAAAGACAAAAATGAAGAATCTGTCAGTTGAGCCGCTTCACTAGCAGATATACTGTCCACCAGAAAGGGCTCTGTAGAAATATATGGAAAAGCTAGACCAGAGGAAAAAGCTGCCCATCCGGGTCTGCAGTCAATGTCATAGTTTATGGTTCATGCATTATAATGTGTGTAAACTGATGAAGGTCGGATGACCGAAACGTCTTTAATAATTACACAGATCAATGAATAAAATATAAAACAATTTCAGTTGAATGCTTTGAGTGCTGGATTTCTTTCAATTTTTTCCTCATTGTCTATAACCACAGGTGTTACAGTTTGTGACAAAGGGTCAACATTATGCTCAGAAACTTGGTCCTCACGGCCTGAATCAGACTCACAAAGGTTCTGGGCATCACTGCAGACCATTTCCTGTTCTGTACTCACTGTAGCTTGGGAGCAGACCTCTAATTCCCAGGCTATAATGTGACTGAACAGCTCTGCAGACTCAGCCATCTCAGTTCCACCATACTGTGCAGGGCTGATGGAGACTTCAGAGCTGGGAGAAATCAAGTGTGATTGGGATGACAACTCAGAGGACTGGTGTTTTTTGGATGCGGTACTTGAAGTGGCTGAGAGGGCACTTGTTGGACCACTTGAGATCCATTCAAGCATTTTCCTTTTTTGCCCATCATCTACCTTTCTTCCTGTTGTTCGTGTCCGTAAAAAAGGGAGCACATCGGATTGTCCACGGTAAGTAGTAGACATCTTACTTTTGCTGGTAGATGGTCTATCTTCAGCAGATGATAATGGAGCTTTGCCACCTTCCCCACAGACAAAACCTTTTTTGCCTTTTCCACCACGCCTCTTCCCCTTTCCACCAGCATCTGTCATTTTGCCACTCATGTTGATTGCGACAAGATTGTGGACTGAAAATGTGGTAGTAAAAATTGAGAGGTGGTGAAGATTGCAGTGGTGGTCTAGCTTTATTAACAGCAGAATAATAAAGAATAAATATCCCTGACAATGCAACTACGGCCCTTAAACTGGCAGCAAAAATTGCTAGTATAATGGCTTAGTTATCATGAGTTGGAGTGTGCAATGCAGGCAGACGCGCTCTGCAAATGTCTTTGCACTAGTGGGACTATAGCAAAGTCCAATAGCCACAGATAGGATGCCACTAGGTACACTGAGTGTTTGCTAGTATAATGGCTTAGTTATAATGAGTTGGAGTGTGCAATGCAGGCAGACGCGCTCTGCAAATGTCTTTGCACTAGTGTGACTATAGCAAAGTCCAATAGCCACGTATAGGATGCCACTAGGTACACTGAGTGTTTGCTAGTATAATGGCTTAGTTATAATGAGTTGGAGTGTGCAATGCAGGCAGACGCGCTCTGAAAATGTCTTTGCACTAGTGTGACTATACCAAAGTCCAATAGCCACAGATAGGATGCCACTAGGTACACTGAGTGTTTGCTAGTATAATGGCTTAGTTATAATGAGTTGGAGTGTGCAATGCAGGCAGATGTGCTCTGCAAATGTCTTTGCACTAGTGGGACTATAGCAAAGTCCAATAGCCACGTATAGGATGCCACTAGGTACACTGAGTGTTTGCTAGTATAATGGCTTAGTTATAATGAGTTGGAGTGTGCAATGCAGGCAGACGCGCTCTGCAAATGTCTTTGCACTAGTGGGACTATAGCAAAGTCCAATAGCCACAGATAGGATGCCACTAGGTACACTGAGTGTTTGCTAGTATAATAGCTTAGTTATAATGAGTTGGAGTGTGCAATGCAGGCAGATGCGCTCTGCAAATGTCTTTGCACTAGTGTGACTATAGCAAAGTCCAATAGCCACAGATAGGATGCCACTAGGTACACTGAGTGTTTGCTAGTATAATGGCTTAGTTATCATGAGTTGGAGTGTGCAATGCAGGCAGACGCGCTCTGCAAATGTCTTTGCACTAGTGGGACTATAGCAAAGTCCAATAGCCACGTATAGGATGCCACTAGGTACACTGAGTGTTTGCTAGTATAATGGCTTAGTTATAATGAGTTGGAGTGGGCAATGCAGGCAGACGCGCTCTGCAAATGTCTTTGCACTAGTGGGACTATAGCAAAGTCCAATAGCCACGTATAGGATGCCACTAGGTACACTGAGTGTTTGCTAGTATAATGGCTTAGTTATAATGAGTTGGAGTGTGCAATGCAGGCAGACGCGCTCTGCAAATGTCTTTGCACTAGTGTGACTATAGCAAAGTCCAATAGCCACAGATAGGATGCCACTAGGTACACTGAGTGTTTGCTAGTATAATGGCTTAGTTATCATGAGTTGGAGTGTGTAATGCAGGCAGACGCGCTCTGCAAATGTCTTTGCACTAGTGGGACTATAGCAAAGTCCAATAGCCACGTATAGGATGCCACTAGGTACACTGAGTGTTTGCTAGTATAATGGCTTAGTTATAATGAGTTGGAGTGTGCAATGCAGGCAGACGCGCTCTGCAAATGTCTTTGCACTAGCGGGTTCTATAGCAAAGTCCAATAGCCACGTATAGGATGCCACTAGGTACACTGAGTGTTTGCTAGTATAATGGCTTAGTTATAATGAGTTGGAGTGTGCAATGCAGGCAGACGCGCTCTGCAAATGTCTTTGCACTAGTGGGACTATAGCAAAGTCCAATAGCCACGTATAGGATGCCACTAGGTACACTGAGTGTTTGCTAGTATAATGGCTTAGTTATAATGAGTTGGAGTGTGCAATGCAGGCAGACGTGCTCTGCAAATGTCTTTGCACTAGTGGGACTATAGCAAAGTCCAATAGCCACAGATAGGATGCCACTAGGTACACTGAGTGTTTGCTAGTATATTGGCTTAGTTATAATGAGTTGGAGTATGCAGAGGACACGAGGGTACAGTGCCAGGATTTTGGGGCTCTGGGTAGAGGAATGGAAGCCTGCCTTTCTATCCCTCCTAATAGGGAAATGCAGGGAGGAAATCCCTGACCTTGGCTACACAGACGCTGGCGCTGTTTTCAGGACCTGTCACCTTAACTCTGATCCTGCCGGTTTGAGCCCTTAAAAGGACTGCTAGAAAGTGCTATCCCTATGCTGTCCAGCGCTGTGTATGGAGCGCATATAGCTGTATCGGCGATAGGACTCAGGAGGACGGAGCTGCGACAGTGATGTCTGACACCAAAGATGCAGAAGAGATAATGGCGTCCTGGAGGAAAATGTCCGTTTTTATAATGCAAGGACATGTGACATGGACATCCTATCACACATGCCGTTGCTTCTCTGGCTAAAAGTCCACTTAGCTGTGTGTGTGTCTGGGATTGGCTAACATGCTGGCCCGCCCCACAAGACGCGCGCGCTTAGGGAAGGAAGACAAGAAAAAAAAAAAAAATGGCGATCGCCATTATACAAACAGCAGTGATCTGAAGGCGCTGTTCCCGCACAGTATACACTGAAATGTCATAATAGTGTGATTCACAGAGTGACTTACACTATTACAGCAGAAACCAAGCTAGGATTTAGCTGTTTTTTTGCTGCTAGAACCGTTCTCGAACGTTTCTAGAACTATCGAGCTTTTGCAAAAAAGCTCGAGTTCTAGTTCGATCTAGAACATGCCCCAAAATCACTCGAGCCTAGAACTGGAGAACCACGAACCACGAATCGCGCTCAACTCTAGTCACTACAAAAAGGGCTTTCAGTCCAAATGCTCTTTAACGTCTTGACACTGTATAACGAGACAGATCTTTACCATGTTCAGTGATGAACTGCCAAGCAATTCTAGCTGCAGTGTTGAAACGATTACTCATGGAGATTCTCCCCATTGTCCCGTCCTCTCTAGTGAGGGCAATCTTGGGGGACTTGAAAGAGTTTGTGATGTTGTAAAGATGCATTATTCTCCAAATCACAGACTTGGAATGACCAACTTCTCTTGCTATGGCTGATAGGGTCACCTTTTTGGCCTTCATCTGGACAACCTGCTGCTACAGTGTTTCAGTCACTTTGGAATGGCACACCATTTTTGCAAAGTCAGTGCAAACTGGAAAGTTAAGCTGCCAGTTAAATAGGGCTTGTCAGATAATTAAGGAAATTAGCACCACTTGCCAGAATAACACCAATAACTTGCAGGTATCTGAAAGTGTTCTCTAATTTTTATCAATGTTCTTTTACATTTATCTCATTTACATTTTTATTATCTGCTTTTGAAAAAAAATCAATTTATGAAATAAGCTTAAAATACTGCTAGTTTACTCATGTTAGGATATATAATCACATAGGACTACACAATGACCTTAACATTTAAGAAATTGTGTCTTGTTCTCTAATTTTGATCTCCAGCGTATACTGCACTGTATCAGTCATTTATGATGTACTATGATTAAGGAAGCACAAGCATCCAAAATAAGTCTTTTTTTATCCTTCCCATGTTTGTCAGTTTTATAAAGTAGCTAGCTGTAGTACCCAGGTGTTGCCTGGGATAGTAACTGTCTCTCTGTCAGTCTCTGTGTCTATCTCTGTGTGTCTGACTCTGTCTGTCTTTATCTCTGTCTCTGTCTGGCTTTATGTATCTGTCTCTCAGTCTCTCTGTCTGTCTCTTTCCGTGTCTCTCTTTCCCTGTCTGTCGCTGTCTGTCTGTGTGTCTGTCTCTATCCATGTGTGTCTCTGTCTCTATCCATGTCTGTCTATCTGTGTCTATCTCTCTGTCTGTCTTTGTCTATCTCTGTCTCTGTATCAGTCTCTGTGTCTGTCTCTCTCTATCTCTTTGTCTCTCTCTATCTGTGTCTGTCTGTCTTTCTCTATCTGTGTCTATCTGTCTCTGTCAATCTCTTTCCCAGTCTGTCTCATTCCCAGTCTGTCTCATTCCCCGTCTGTCTCATTCCCATCTGTCTCATTCCCCGTCTGTCTCTGTCTTTTTCCCTGTCTTTTTCCTTGTCTCTGTCTCTTTCCCTGTTTGTCTCTTTCCCTGTCTGTCTCTTTCCCTGTCTCTCTCATCCTGTCTGTCTCATTACCTCTCTGTCTCTTTCCCTGTCTATCTTTTTCCCTGTCTGTCTCTCTGTCTGTCTCTTTCCCACTCTGCCTGTCTCTTTCCCTGTCTGTCTATCGGTCTCTGTCTGTCTCTGTCTGCCTCTTTCTCTTTGACTGTCTATCTCTTTCTGTCTTTTTCCCTGTTTTTCTGTCTCTGTCTCTTTCCCTGTCTCTGTGTCTGTCTGCCTCTGTCTGTCTCTTTGACTGTCTCTTTCTATCTCTGTCTCTTTCCCTGTCTGTCTCTTACTCTGTCTGTGTCTATATCTGTCTCTTTCTGTCTGTCTCTGTCTGTCTCTTTCTCTCTATCTGTCTCCCCACCGACATCTTATTACCTCACACATAAGCTTCTTATACTAACAATGCATTTTGTTCCTATAGAAACCACTCACAGCTTCTATTAAAAACCTATAGGTCACAGCTCCATTGATTTTAATGGAGGCAGGTTTTTGGAGATTAACTGTAAAGTGCGGGGTTAAATTTTCCCATCAAAACATAGTCTATGACGTTCTCTGAGTCACATGAAGCGTCTGTGCAAAATTTCGTGATTGTAAATGCGACAGAGCGGATTCCTTTATTGGACATACACACACACACACACACACACACACACAAACATACATACACTAAGCTTTATATATTAGATTGACCTAAATCATACATCCAGATTGGCGAAGAAATGGTTCAATGACAATAAAGGAGAATTGCTTGGCTGGCCCCCACAGTCCCCAGAACTCAACCCAATCAAACAGTTGTGGGTAGAGTTGAAGAAAAAGGTATATACATACCGAAGTGAGTCGACCAGTATTCACCAACATTGGGAACATTTGAAAGAGACCTGGGATCAGATTTTGGTTGAGACATGCTTGAATCTGATCAAAAGCATGCCCAGAAGGATTCAGGCAGTGCTGAAATCCAAAGGTAGATTTACAAAATACTAACAAAATAATAAAAGTTTAAATTCAGATTTTTAGTCAACTTTATGAATTTACTAAAAAATGAAGGTAGTCTCACACTCAAAGCTGTAATGGATGGTAAGATATGGAGCTAAAATCAAAAGTTCAAAACATTGTTATTCGTTTGCTTGTCAGTATATTAGATTCATGCTGCCCGAATGGATCAAAGCCTAGCTGGGCAATTGCAGCAGTCGAGTTGTATTGAATAAAAATAGTTTGAGAAGCCAACTGGTATGTCCCCAGCCAGCTTCTACCTACTCTGCTTTAGGTGACTGCAAAAGTTTTTGTAGATTGTAAAATTGATGAAAATGTATTTTACTGTATTGTGAATAGGCAACACATAGGTATGCCAGTGTTGAACAGACTTAGGGCCCAATTTATCAAAGTCTTTACAGCAGAATCATGAGGTAAAAAGCATTGAAAACTTTCTGGCATCTGGCATTAGTCATCAGGCTCAGGTTACCAGGCATGGGACATCAGGGACAGGACATCAGACACATTTGCAGCTGGGACAGGACATCTGGAGGGACTCTGGTCATCAGTGTCCAGGTCATCAGGCACGGATCACCAGGTTCGGGAAATTAGGCACAGGACATCGGACACAGATGCAACCGGGATGGCTGAGGCAGACAGGACTACAGGTGCAGGATTCAGACTGTTACTGACACGTGCAGGATACAAGCTGGTATGAGGGAACAGACATTACAGGTTCAGGGAAACAGGCAGGACAGACACAGCAGAACAGAATTAGCTTCATGCCGGACGAGTGCTGGAGGCTGGGAGGCCAAAGCAGACAGGCAGGATCAAATCCTAATGCTTTCCTCTGGCCCCTCCCATCAAGATGGCTTCTGGTATTTTCCAGTGGGAGGCTGAGGACACCTTTGCAAGGTGTGGACGCTTCCTCTTAAAGGTACAGGAAGCACGTATGTGCGCCCCCTAGGCTTAAGACCAGGAGACCCTGTGCAGTATGCACAGGTGCCTGGGGCCTAGGCAGGAACTGGAGACCAACACTTATGGGGGCATCCATGGGGTAGGCAGACTAGGGACTGCATCATACGTGGGCGGCAACGAAATGATGCTGAGGACCATGTGACACTTGGGTGGCCATGGGGTAAGCAGAGGACCGCATAGCACAATGATGGATGTGCAGGGAAGAGGAGAGTTCAGACTCAGTAGGGCTAAGCCATCGCGGAGTATCAGCGAATTAAGGAAGTCGGTGCCACACCTTGGTTTGGTATGTGTCTAATTTTAAGAGGTTCGCCCCGTTTATTCCTATTTTAATACCATTTTAATTCTTTAAATAAAAATATTAATTGTAACTATTTAAGTTGGTATACATGTCTTGATATTCTGTGGCTAGGCTTGCAGTAAGTGTGTACAAATTACATCTTTGGAAGAGATATGCAAATTTAATATTTTTTACAGAAGTGCTAAATGATCTTTGCAGCTGTGTCCATACAGAATGTCTATAAAATATTATTTCTAATGGATCTAAAAGCCAGAGAAATATCCTGGAGTTCCCTGGCTAAGGACCATTTTTAAATGGGGAACCAAGAATGTTTCCCAGGATACCACAAAAATAAAAAAGACCTTGTACAGCAATAGAAAAATGCTCTGAATAAAAAAAATGAGATTATGGTGGATTAAAACTACACTACAAAACTATGGAGATCACAAGATTCTTCCCAGAGGACTCATAATCCAGGTTTTTTCATCTTTTATCTAGAAGATAATGATCTTATCAAAAGATGGACACTATTCCTTAGAATATATACAAATTAAAATTCAAGAAATATCATGTCTATATGGTTCTTAGATGATGAAATTGAGGAATTGCAAAACTCTCTTAACTAGAGAGAACAATCCTGCCAAGGATCGGATCGGTTAAGTATCGACGATCCTGCCTGAGATCACGATCTGAGCGTTGATCCTAGCCGAACCCATTTAATTCAATGGAAAGCAAAAGCGAAGTGTTGTAAAATGGTGCAGGAGGGCTGTTAAAGAAAGAAAATAAAAAAATGAGTTAAAGCAGTACATACTTAGCATGTCCCCGCAACTGCAGCGCTACTTCTGGGTCTGACAATTATCACTAATACATATTCACTGCTTCGCCTTCCACCGGCATCTCTGATTGGTTGCTGTTGGACCACACCCCCACCCTTTGAGACAGCATTTGTGATTGGTTAGAATCACACACGCTGTCTGTGTCCTTTTACTGGCGATAAATAAATAAAACAATTGGCGTGGGGTCCCCCCATATTATGATACCCATCACAGAAAAAGTCATGGCTACAGGCTACAGCCCCCAGCCGTGGACTTATCTTGGTTGTGTATCAAAATAAGAGGAACCGCATGTGGTATTTTTTAAAATTATTTAAATAAATAAATAATTTAAAAAAACATCATGCGGTTCCCCCCAATTTTAATACCCAGCTAAGATAAAGCCCGAGAGTTGGGGGCTCATATTCTAAGGCTAGGGAGACCCATGGTAATTGGGCACCCTCAGCCTAAAAATATCAGCCTGGAGATGCCCAGAATTGCTGCATCCATTAGATGTGACAATCCTGATGCTTTACCTGGCTCTTCCCGATTGCCTGGTGTGGCAATCAAGGGAATTAGGAGTTAATGTCAGCTAACAGCTGCCACTAATCCCTAGATTAGTAATGGGAGGGATCTATGAGACCACCTCCATTACTAATCTGTAAGTGAAAAGAAATAAACACAAACACTGAAAAAAATCCTTTATTTGAGATAAAAAACAAAAAAGCACCCTCTTTCACTACTTTATTAACCCCCGAAATCACCCCTGCAGGTCCGACGTAATCCACACGAAGTCCCATGACGATACTAGCTTTGTTACATTACTGAATGGACAGCGCAAGATCATGGAACATGACCAAACACTGTAAGGTTCAAAGTGCACATAAAGCAGGGGGAATCGGGTATATGCTGCACTATCACCAGAGGAATCAATGTTGATTAATTCATCTCTTTATTCTTTGTTCTGGTCAAAGTGTTTCAGAGATCACTGTCTCCTTCATCAGGACATCAAAGAAACATCAAAAATCTACTATGACAGAGGAAGAGCCTATATGCTGTGTATATACATGTACAAATATGTCAGAGGACCGCCAGCTGTATTTCAAATACTGGCGGTATCATTGACAGTTACAATAACGGCAACTAGATTTAAAGATTAATGCATCAAAATACAGTTTGTAATATCCTGGAGGTATAGCATTTCGAATTTCACAACAATATAGACATTACAAAACAAAATTTAAAACTTTAAAGGAAAAAAATGGGGAAATAAAAAACACAAACAATTTTGGGTGTTATAACGTGATCAAGAGAGTCTAGAACTCAAAGATTTAAAGGGAATCATGGACTTGTAGACTTGCATCAAGCTGAAGGATATACCCACAGCCCTATATGAATGTCCAAATTAGGTGATAAAAATTGAGAAAATGGTATTAACATCGATAAAAAACAGTGATAAAAACCAACAAATTAACATTAATAAACTGTGTGAAATAAAAAATATTATGAATTGAAAAATTGCATGTCATTTTATTGTGCATATGGCATGAATGTGCAATGTGAAGATCAGGCGTCTTGAAAGGTTCCAGGCCAAAATTATATATGTAAGGTTATATATGTAAGTACAAGAATAAATATCTAAGTGTGCGTAACCAATGAGAAGTCTGCGGTCATATAATGTGTAGCAAACAAACGCCAACAGCCATAAGCCTCGATAAGATCCAATCAAGCTAAACAGTAGGATTCCCTCATTGGCCAATTCATAATATTTATAGAGCACAACCCACTCTCCATGTACACGCCCTTGGAAGAAGCGAGAGGCAAAATGGCGTCCGTAAGGATAGACAAACATCACCAGGGTCCCTTACATCTAATAATATCTTGTACACTCTATTTGCCATCTTGTACACTCTTATACACTCTATTTGCCAGCACTGCCATAGTGACTACACGATCACCTATTAGTCTTACTCCACTTAACTTCATCTATATGTATATATATATATATATATATATATATATATATATATGTCCTTGTTATTTGTTTACTAATACAGTCATATACTTTGTAATTCTACACTGGCACTTTACCATGGCATATTAAGAAATTAGTATAGACTGTTCTATTTCTATTTGTACTGATCCTATACCTTCGTGTGGTATGTGTCTATTTTTCAAAGGTTCTCCCTGTTTATTCTTATCTTGATTAACTTTTAATTATTTAAATCAAAACCTACATTTTATTTAATTTGGTATGTGTCTTCACATTCTGTAACTTGGCTTGCACTAAGTATTATTATTTTTATTATTTATTATTATAGCACCATTTATTCCATAGCACATTACATGTGAAAAGGGTTATACAGTCATATGAAAAAGTTTGGGCACCCCTATTAATGTTAACCTTTTTTCTTTATAACAATTTGGGTTTTTGCAACAGCTATTTCAGTTTCATATATTTAATAAATGATGGACTGAGTAATATTTCTGGATTGAAATGAGGTTTATTGTACTAACAGAAAATGTTCACTCCGCATTTAAACAAAATTTGACCGGTGCAAAAGTATGGGCACCTCAACATAAAAGTGACATTAATATTTTGTAGATCCTCCGTTTGCAAAAATAACAGCCTGTAGTCGCTTCCTGTAGCTTTTAATGAGTTTCTGGATCCTGGATGAAGGTATATTTGACCATTCCTGTTTACAAAACAATTCCAGTTCAGTTAAGTTTGATGGTCGATGAGCATGGACAGCATGCTTCAAATCATCCCACAGATTTTCAATGATATTCAGGTCTGGGGACTGGGATGGCCATTCCAGAACATTGTAATTGTTCCTCTGCATGAATGCCTGAGTAGATTTGGAGCGGTGTTTTGGATCATTGTCTTGCTGAAATATCCATCCCCTGCGTAACTTCAACTTCATCACTGATTCTTGCACATTATTGTCAAGAATCTGCTGATACTGAGTTGAATCCATGCGACCCTCAACTTTAACAAGATTCCCAGTGCCGGCATTGGCACACAGCCCCAAAGCATGATGGAACCTCCACCAAATTTTACTGTGGGTAGCAAGTGCTTTTATTGGAATTACGTGTTTTTTTGCCTCCATGCATAATGCCTTTTTGTATGACCAAACAACTCAATCTTTGTTTCATCAGTCCACAGGACCTTCTTCCAAAATGTAACTGGATTGTCCAAATGTGCTTTTGCATACCTCAGGCGACTCTGTTTGTGACATGCTTGCAGAAACGGCTTCTTTCGCATCACTCTCCCATACAACTTCTCTTTGTGCAACGTGTATTGTTGACCGATGCACATTGACACCATCTGCAGCAAGATGATTCTGCAGGTCTTTGGAGGTGGTCTGTGGATTGTCCTTGACCGTTCTCACCATTCTTCTTCTCTGCCTTTCTGATATTTTTCTTGGCCTGCCACTTCTGGGCTTAACAAGAACTGTACCTGTGTTCTTCCATTTCCTTACTTAATTTCCTCACAGTGAAAATTGACAGTTTAAATCTCTGAGATAACTTTTTGTATCCTTCCCCTGAACAACTATGTTGAATATTTTTTGTTTTCAGATCATTTGAGAGTTGTTTTGAGGAGCCCATGATGCCACTCTTCATAGGAGATTCAAATAGGAGAACAACTTGCAAGTGGCCACCTTAAATACCTTTTCTCATGATTGGATACACCTGCCTATGAAGTTCAAAGCTCTATGAGGTTACAAAACCAATTTAGTGCTTTAGTAAGTAAGTAAAAAGTAGTTAGGAGTGTTCAAATCAAGAAATTGATAAGGGTGCCCATACTTTTGCACCGGTCAAATTTTGTTTAAATGCGGATTGCACATTTTCTGTTAGTACAATAAACCTCATTTCAATTCAGAAATATTACTCAGTCCATCAGTTATTAGATATATGAAACTGAAATAGCTATTGCAAAAACTCAAATTCTTATAAAGAAAAAAGGTTAACATTAATAGGGGTGTCCAAACTTTTTCATATGACTGTACATAATAAAAACAAGTGCAATAATTATAAACAATACAAGGCACAGCCTGATACAAGAGGAGAGAGGACCCTGCCGGCGAGGGCTCACAGTCTACAAGGGTTGAGTGAGGATACACTAGGTGAGGGTAGAGCTGGTCCTGAAGCAGTATAGTGGATTACCGGTTACTGCAAGTTGTAGTGTGTATAAATAAAAATAATAACATTTTATAATAATAAAAAAGCATGCGTGGGAGTCCAGTGCCATATTTACCTCTATCTGCGCATGTGTACCTTGTGGCAGGACCTGATTGCTACTGGGTGACGTCACCGCTAACGTGCTGCCATGTGATTGGTAGCGGGTGATGTCACCGCTGATGCACTGCCATGCTATTGGTTGCATGTGACGACACTGCTGACACGCTACCATCTGATTGGTTGCCACCAATGTCACCACTGATGTCAATGCCATGTGGCTGCCACTCATTGGCCACCGTCATGGTTGGGATACGGCTCCTCCTTGTTTGAGGTGGAGCGGAGGTTTTAAGAATCCCTGGAGACTTGTGAGCGCCCAGTAGTCATTGTGTGTGGAGCTATACACTTCACTCAAAACACGCTTCAGTCATCTCTTAGACTTAGGGATAGACACCGAGGTCCAGGTCTGACACAGGGTCAGTGCTCAGGCTCCGGGTCAGGCGCCGGGGTCCAACAGGACCGGTACAGGGTCAGTCCTATGAACAGAGGTTAGGCGCCAAGGTCTGACTACGCCTGCCGTGGAGGTACCTAGAGGCTTATGCTCTGGAACACACTACCAAGAGCAATCCAATTAATTTCCAACATCCACACCTTTAAGCGGGCTCTAAAAACGCATTTCTTTAGACTAGCCTATCACCTCACTGCCCTGATCTAATCTAGTCCCTTTCTGCCTTTCAAAATATTTACTTCCAGTTCTTGTCCCCTGTACCTGTATAAATTCTCACCGACGGGTTCATGCAGCTGCTTTTGAACCCCCTATTAAATCGATGGCTGGACCATATATAACAAGCTTTTCTCCCCCCTCATTCACCTTTTGTGTCTCCCCTATTTCCTCATAGACTGTAAGCTTACGAGCAGGGCCCTCACTCCTCCTGGTATCTTAATTTTGTTATTTTGTATTGTCTCATATTGTCTGTACATGTCCCCTCTTAATTGTAAAGCGCTGCGGAATATGTTGGCGCTATAAAAATAAAACTTATTATTATTAGTTGGCCAGGTAGTTGTGACCCTCCTTGTGCTCATTGCTTGAGCTTAGTGCTCCATTATTAGTGCATAGTATATACTGTGTATGTTATATGGCACACTCTGTGAGGTAACATAGGTTTCAGTAATTTCCATTATCTGACTCTGTGAGTTAACAGAGGTTCAGGTGCTGTTGCCAGACAGCAATCATGTGACTGTTAACATGATAGCTGTACACGTTTGTTAGGTATTCTGCTGACTCTTAAGCGGGGTTTAGACGCTGCGACATCGCTAGCATTGGCTAGCGATGTCGAGCGCGATAGCACCCGCCCCCGTCGTACGTGTCATATTGTGTGATTGCTGCTGTAGCGAACATTATCGCTACGGCAGCATCACACGCACATACCTGCTCTGCGATGTCGCTCTGGACGGCAAACCGCCTCCTTTCTAAGGGGGCGGGTCGTGCGGCATCACAGCGACGTCACACGGCAGCTGTCCAATAGAAGCGGAGGGGCGGAGATGAGCGGGACGTAAACATCCCGCCCACCGTGTTCTTTCCGCATTGCCGGTGGAGGCACGTAAGGAGGTGTTTGTCGCTCCTGCGGTGTCACACATAGCGATGTGTGCTGCCGCAGGAACGACAAACAACATCGCTAAAAAGCATAAAACGATTTTTTATTTCAGGACTACCTCTTCGCGGCAAACGATTTTGCCCTCTTTTGCGATCATTTCAGATCGCTCTTAAGTTTTACACACTGCGATATCATTAATGACGACGGATGTGCATCACTAACAATGTGACCCCGACGATAATTCATTAACGATATCGTAGCGTGTAAAGCCCGCTTAAGTCTGACCTTGTGCCTCCAGTTGCAGTTTTACACCACTGCACTGTGGACCCTGACTGCTGTTAGGATAATAGCTAGAAATAGACTCCTATCAGGCAGCCTCACCAAAAAATTACGACTGTGCCAAGGGTCTGGCTGGCATGTCTGAGCTTCAGCAATTGCACCGTTATATCCAACAGCTGGAGACCAAACTCATAAGTCTTGAACAAGGTACTCCAGCTGTGGACATCGCTACAGTAGCTGCGCAAGCAGCAGGCTAGGCAGCTGCATTAGATAAACCTGCGGTTCGTTCTGCACATGTCATATCCAAGAGCCTCCTAATAGGTTTTCTGGCGAGAGCAAGGCATGTAGTGGCTTTGTTAATCAATGCAGCATCCATCTGGAGTTATTAGCCTCTCAGTATCCCTCTGAGAGATCTAAAGTAGGGTTTATCATCTCCCTCCTAGAGAACAGGGCCTTGGAGTGGGCTACCCCTTGTGGGAGAGAAGTAACCCCATAACCAACAATGCCACCTCCTTTCTTGAGGCTTTAAAGAGGGTATTTGTAGGTCCTCAAGTTACGCATGATATGGCCCTACAATTATTAGATCTCGGTCAGAATTCGTCTTCAGCTAGTACATATGCCATCAAATTCAGAACTTTGGATTCAAAACTGGACTAGCCTGATAAAGTTCTGGTCCCCATTTACTTGACGGGTCTAGCTGGATACATCAAAAATGCCCTGGCTACTAGGGAGGTGCCCACCACTCTAGAAGCATTAATTACCGTAACCACCAGGATTGATGTATGGCACATGGAGCGTAAGCTAGAGTCCACCCAATCTCGGACTCGGATGCGCTTAGCTCTGAGTTTTGCTAGTCCTTCAATGCCTACCCCGGGTCTGATTCTATCTCAACTCCCATGGAGGTGGCTCGGACAGGTGCCAGGAATCGGCGACCTGTGTCCAGCCCTGTTTGTTTCGCTTGTCGTCAGGTTGGCCATTATGCTAATAAATGCCCTATGCGATATCGAAGCAACACCATCTAGTAAGCCTTAGAGGGGGGTTACTAACTATATGTGTCTGTCTCATCCTCGAAACTATCGTTTCTAGGGTCACTATCTTTCAACAACACCCTATTGGTCGTTTCAGCTTGTGTAGATTTAGGGGCAGATGACAATTTTCTGTCTTCTAATTTTGCCTTTCAGCATGCTATTCCCCTGCTTCTACTCGCCTAACCCATTCCAATCTGTGTGGTGAATGGATCGGTGCTACCGGAGGTAGTGACTTATCAGACCATTCCCTTGATGCTTGAGATGTCTCATAGCTATCGGGAGGAGATCTCCTTCTTTGTATTACCCGAGGGGGTGGATGAAGTTCTTTTGGAGTTACTCTGGCTTTGTCTTCATTTGCTAGACATTGATTGGGCTTCCGGTTGCATTACTTCATGGGGATCTTCATGTCTTATTATTATTATTATATTATTATGTCAAGAACGCTGTGTCGCCGTCACAGTGGAATCCGTGTCCTCAGCAACATTACCCCTGTTATCTATGTTTCCTAGCCCATACTATCAATATGCTGATGTCTTCTCTAAAAAGGGATCTGAAACACTACCTCCACACTGTCTGTATGACTGTACGATCGACCTCATACCAGGAACGGAGCCACCTCGGGGTAGGGTATATCCTCTTTTGATCCCAGAGACTGAGGCCATGTCGGCATACATTAAAGAAAGTCTAGAGAAGGGCTTTATTAGGAAGTCAGTATCGCCTGCAGGTGCGGGTTTTTTCTTTGTTCGGAAAAAAGAGGGTGACTTGCGTCCTTGCATTGATTACAGGAGACTCAATTCCATTACCATTAAGAACAACCTCTACCCCTGATTTCCAAATCTTTTGATCGGTTACGTGGAGCTCACATGTTCACAAAACTAGATCTGCGAGGGGTGTACAACCTAGTACGTATCTAAGAGGGTGATGAGTGGAAGACGGTATTTTACACCCGAGATGGCCATTATGAGTACCTCGTCATGCCTTTCGGATTATGTAATGCCCCAGCAGTTTACAAGATTTCGTGAATGATGTGTTTTTGGATCTTCTCCTATCATTCGTAGTTGTATATCTGGATGATATCCTCATTTTTCCCCTGATCTCGATACACATCGCCACGATGTCTCTAGGGTTCTTACATGTTTGCGCGCAAACTTCCTCTATGCCAAGCTCGAAAAAAGGATTTTTGAGCAGACCTCCCTGCCCTTTTTGGGTTATATAGTTTCTCACAAGAGTCTTGCCATGGATCATACTAAAGAAGAGGCAGTTAAGAGCTGGACAGAACCAAAGTCCTTGAAAGCTATGCAGCATTTCCTTGGTTTTGTCAGCTACTATAGGCAATTTATTCCTCACTTTTCTACCCTAGTGGCTCTTTTAGTGGCTCGCACCAAAAAGGGTGCTAATCCAAAGAACTGATCTACCGAGATGTCCAGGGCTTTTCAGTCTCTGAAATCCCATGTTCAACATAGACCCGGCAAGGATAAGCCTCTTTTCATGGAGGAGGACACATCTTCAGTAGGTGCAGGAGTCGTTCTACTGTATATCAAAAGGATGCTAATGTGCGGAAAATGCCTCGCTTTTTCTTTTCCAAGACCTTTTCTTCTGCCGAGAGAAACTATACTATAGGGGACAGGGAGCTTCTAGCTATGAAGTTGGCTTTTTCGGAATGGCAACATCTTCTTGAGAGAGCTAAACATCTTTTCCATGTTTTTACTGACCATATAAATCTGTTTTATTTACAATCTGCAAACCTAGACAGGCTTGTTGGTCCTTTTTTTCTCGTTTTAATTTCTCCTTAGATTTTCTTTCTGGAGAGAGAAACGTTAGAGCAAATGCCCGCTCCAGATCTTTTCTCACTCAAGGCGAGGAGGATGAGGAACCTCGTTTAATCCTACCTCCTGACTCCATATGCGCTGTGTCTCTGGTGTCTTTAGATTTGATTCCTCCAGGCAAGACATATGTCCTTCCAGAGAGACAGAATGACATCCTGTCCTGGGCACATACTTCTAAAGTTGGTAGTCACTTTGGCGACAGGTGCATACAGGAGTTACTTAAGAGATGGTACTGATGCCAATGTTTGGCCAGGGATGTACGGGATTACATTCAGGCCTGTGTATCCTGTACGAGGAACCGACCTTCCCGTAAGAGACCTGCCGGCCTTCTCTATTCTCTACTGGTTCCAGATAGACCATGGGAGGTTGTGGGGATGGACTTTGTGGGGAATCTGCAAAGTCACATGGTCATAAGATCATCTGGGTGATCTCTGATCACTTCTTCTGCATGTTTCACCTAGTACCTTTTTACCATATATCATCATGTGGTATTCTTGTTAGGCTGTTTATAAAACACATCTCCAGTCTTCACAAGATGCCTGACAGAATAGTGTGTGATTAAGGTCCTCAGTTCGCCTCATGATTCTGGTGAGATGTTTGTCAAATCTTAGATAGAGAGTTATCCGGGCGTCACACGATACGATTTATCATGCGATCGCATGAGCGATCGTACCCGCCCCCGTCGTTTGTGCGTCACGGGCAATTAGTTGCCCGTGGCACACAAAGTCATTAAACCCCCGTCACACGTACTTACCTGCTGAGCAACGTCACTGTGGATGGCGAACATCCACTTCCTGAAGGGGGTGGGACGTTCGGCATAACAGCGATGTCATACAGCCGCCGGCCAATAGAAACAGAGGGGCGGAGATGAGCGGGACGTAAACATCCCGCCCACCTTCTTCCTTCTGCATTGCCGGCGGCCGCAGGTAAGCTGCAGTTCATCGTTCCCGGGGTGTCACACGGAGCGATGTGTGCTACCCCGGGTACGATGAACAACTGGCACAAAGAAGAATAAACGATTTTTTAAAGATAAACGACATGTAAACGATACACGATTTGTAACCGATTTGCGATCGTTCTGAGACGCTCGTAGGTGTCACACGAAACGATGTCGCAAATGATGCCGGATGTGCGTCACGAAAACCGTGACCCCGACGACATATCGCACGATGGATGGTCTCGTGTGACGCCCGCATTAAACATGTCATCTGCCTACCACCCGGAGATGAATGGTTTGGTAGCACGAACGAATCATTCCTTAATCACCTATTTACGCCATTTTGTGTCTGCCAACCATGATGACTGCTCAGTTTTACTTCCTTGGGATGAGTTTGCCTTAAACAATTCAGTCTCTGAGGCCACGGGGCAAACTCTGTTTATTCTCTATAATGGACAACTTCCAAGGATACCAGTGCCAATGCCTGTGTCTTCTCCGTCTCCTGTAGTTTCTGATTGGGCATTCATGGCCATAGAGACTTGGGATCACACCCAAGCAGCCATCTTAGCAGCTAAGGCGCAAATGAAATCTGGAACCTTTTCCCCGGATGACTTCATCTGGCTTTCAGCTAAGAAAATAAAACTCAGGGTGGAATCCACCAAGTTTTCCCTACGGTATCTGGGTCCCATTAAGGTCCTTAACCCTAGAACGTGCAACCATTGAAATTAACCATAGAAAACAAGTAACCTAGCAGGCCTGCGAGGCCCCAGGTATGCGTTCTAGGATTAAACAGATAACCCCAGTAGTGTACCAGCTGTGTTGCGTATTCCTACCTATCTTCGTAACCATAATACCTTCCATGTGTCCCTGCTAAAACCTGTACGGCTAACCAACTTCTTGAGGGAGGATCCATCATCTTCCACCTCATCCGACTTTCTTGTCTAAGCTATAGTTGGGTCTAAATTAGTTCAGAGATGAAGGTTTTATCTGGTTGACTGGGAGGGATATGGCCCGGAACATTGCTCTTGGGAGCCGGTGGAGAACATTCGGGTTTCTGCTCTCAGTGCGGCCTTCAAATATTAGAGTGGAGGGGATGTTAGAGCTGAGGGGTACTGTTACGCACCGAGGTGCAGCGGCGCCTTGGTCATCTTCTATTGGGACCCCGACTCCTGCCAGAAGGCGTTTTACACAGTTGTCCGCTTTTCATGATGTCAGTAGGACATTTTGGCATTCTGAGCCTAAGGCGGGCTTTGCACACTACGACATCGCAGGTGCGATGTCAGTGGGGTCAAATTGAAAATGACGTACTTCCGGCATCGCATGCGACATCGTAGTGTGTAAAGGCTCGATGATACGATTAACGAGCGCAAAAGCGTCGTAATCGTATCATCGGTGGAGCGTCGGCGTAATCCATAATTACGCTGATGCGACGGTCCCATGTTGTTCCTCGCTCCTGCGGGAGCACACATCGCTGTGTGTGAAGCCGCAGGAGCGAGGAACATCTCCTACCGGCGTCACCGCGGCTTCCGTTGAATATGCGAAAGGAAGGAGGTGGGCGGGATGTTTACATCCTGCTCATCTCCGCCCCTCCGCTCCGATTGGCCGCCTGCCGTGTGACGTCGCAGTGATGCCGCACGACCCGCCCCCTTAATAAGGAGGCGGGTCGCCGGCCAGAGTGACAGTCGCAGGGCAGGTGAGTGCATGTGAAGCCAGCATAGCGATAATTTTCGCTACGCCAGCTTTCACAAGATATTGTACCTGCGACGGGGGCGGGGACTATCGCGTGCGACATCGCAGCATCGGCTTGCAATGTCGCAACGTGCCAAGCCGCCCTAAGTGTGGAAAAATTGCCACTGCGCATGCGCGGGTGTCTCGTGCCATGTTTACCTCTATCTGCGCATGTGTACCACATGGCAGGACCTGATTTGTAGCGGGTGATGTCACCGCTGACGTGCTGCTATGTGATTGGTAGTGGGTGACGTCACCGCTGACGCCCAACCATGCTATTGGTTCCGTGTGATGTCACTGCTGGCACGCTACCATCTGATTGGTTGCAGCGAACGTCACCGCTGATGTCACTGCCACGTGGCTGCTGCTCATTGGCCAATGCCTTGTTTGGAGTTGAGCGTAGGTTTAAGAATCCCCTGAGACTGCATGTGGGAATGCAGCTGTCATTGTGTGTGAAGCTATACGCTTCACTCAGCACACACTTCAGTCATCTATTAGACTTAGGGATAGGCGTCGAGGTCCAACAGGACTGATACAGGGTCAGTGCTCAGGGTCAGGGTCAGGCGCCGAGGTCCCACAGGACTAGTATAGGGGTCAGTCCTCTGAACAGAGGTTAGGAGCTGAGGTATGACTACGCCTGCCATGGTTGGTGCCAGCGGTTAGCTGATAGTACCTAGAGGCTAGTCGGCCAGGTACTTGTGACCCTCCTTGTGCTCATTGCCTGAGCTTCTCCTGACCTTATACTGTCTCCTCTGCTTGGTGGAGTATGGTTAGTGCTCCATTAATATTGCATAGTACATACAGCTGTGAGGTAACAGAGGCTTAGGTTATTTCCGTTATCTGACTCAGATAACAGATTTTCAGATGCTGTTGCTAGACAGCAATTGTGTGACTGTTAACACGACAGCTATACACAATAGTTATGTGTTCTGCTGACTCTTAGGGGCACTTTGCACACTACGACATCGCAGGTGCGATGTCGGTGGGGTCAAATTGAAAGTGACGCACATCCGACATCGCAGGCGATATCGTAGTGTGTAAAGCCTTTTTGATACGATTAACGAGTGCAAAATCGTCGTAATCGTATCATCGGTGTAGCGTCGGTCATTTCTATAATTTGGAAATAACCAATGTTATGATGTTGTTCCTCGTTCCAGCGGTATCACACATCGCTGTGAGTGAAGCCGCATGAGCGAGGAACATCTCCTACCTGCGTCCTGCGGTTCACGCCAGCTATGCGGAAGAAAGAAGGTGGGCGGGACGTTTACATCCCGCTCATCTCCGCCCCTCTGCTTCTATTGGCCGCCTGCCGTGTGGCGTCACTATGACGCCGCACGACCCGCCCCCTTAATAAGGAGGCGGGTCGCGGGCCAGAGTGACGTTGGAGGGCAGGTAAGTGCATGTGAAGCTGGCGTAGCGATAATGTTTGCTACGCCAGCTATCACCATGATATCGCAGCTGCAACGGGGGCGGGGACTATAGCGCTCGGCATTGCAAGTATCGGCTTGCGATGTTGTAGTGTGCAAAATGCCCATTAGTCTGGCCTTGTGCCTCCAGCTGTAGTTTTACACCCTGACTGCTGATAGGAGTCTATTTCCATCTATTATCCTATCAGGCAGCCAGGGTGTGCCGCCCCCACGCCTATAGCAGCCGGGCTGCTCGGATCCGGACTCGCTGTGTGGCTCGAGAGATCCTCTGGACCCGGCGGTCACGCGGACACGCCGAATAAAAGGGGGGGACGTAGTGGTACGGCCTTGGCCGTATTCGGTTCGTGACGCCACCCACGGTGTGTGGTGAAGTGGGACACCACCGCTGCTGTTGTGGGATACCCAGGGGAGATATAATGGCAGCCGGATGTTAACCCCTCCATGGGTAGGGATCGTCGCCCCGGGGCCCAATGTCTCTGTGCAGGGTATGGTGATGGCAGGGGCTTGCGTGCCCGGACGTACCAGGGGAGGTTTGGTTACTCACGATCAAATGAATCACACGAGTCTTTTGGTAAACCAAGGTGCTGGTGGCCAGCCGCCACGGCCGGTTGTACTCTGGTCCCCCACCCGGGCTGGTGGTCGATGTCTTTTCCTCTGCACTAGTTGTGGTTGTGTGTTTAGATTTCCCAGTATGGAACACGGGAGTCCGCTCCCGGCTTTCTGTGTGCCTGAGAAGCCGTGCCCGCTGACGCTGACCCGTGGGATCTATGGGCCCTGGCGGTTGCCCTATCACTCTCTGTGGGTGGTTGTCTGCTTTTGGGACTTTGGTTGGGACTGGACCTATAATCCTGCCCTCAATCGGTTGATTAGCTAGGCCGTTGGCTCTGGTCCTGGCTTCAGGGTCCAAGTACCCCCTCTGTGCACGGTTTCCGGTCGGGTCTCCGGTGTCGGTACCGGCGGCCTCCAACCCTGTCCTGGTCCACCTCGGATCTGCCGAGCCATCTTCCCGTCTCCTGCTGACGGAGACAACCGTCTGCCACCTAGCCAAGGTACCAGGGCTCCAACCCTGGCACCGTTCAACTTGAACTTCTCCGCTGGAGCTACACGTAGCTCCAGCCTCCACTCCTCTCAACTTGAACTACAACGTACTCTCTTTGTTTTCCCGCCCCGGGCTGTCTAGACCCCTAGGTGGACATTTCCTAACCGCCTGGTCCTGTCCACTGGTGTGCCTGTCTTGCCTTGAGGGTGGTGACTAGGGTTTCAGGTCAGCTGTATATGACCTAGGTGAGGGAAGGTGTTATACGGGGGCCTATTGTGTGGCTACCTGGTTCACCATAACAGATCTCCAAGGGAGAGCTGCCGAGATACCCAGGCTGACAACAGATTGCAGGCTGTGTTGACCATTCTCCCCGAATGGCATTGTCATGGTTGAAGTGCTGGCAGGAAGCGGACAGGCCCCGCACTTTAATACTGACAATGCCATCTGGGGAGAGTGGGGCAGCCCGTCCTCCATGCTGGCACTTTCACTGTAAAAGTACTGGCAGGGTGTTGGACATGGCCCTGCACTTTAAGAGTGCTTCAGGTCACCAGCGGTCATACCATGGGAACCCGGGTATGACGGGGTATGCGACAGAGCAGTGAGGGACGCCAGGCCAAGGTACAATCCAAAGGGCTTTATTGGAACCACAAAGATAAAGCACCAAACAAATATAAATCCTTAAAGTCTGCAAGAAGTCCACAACAAAACAAAAGATCCAGGGGCACCGCCTGGTATTCCGATGCTAGGGCACATAGGGCAATGGTCCTTATATGAGTTCCTTGAGTCCAACAGGGGGAACAATAAAACACAATCCCAAGTGACCACTGATCTCCAGTCTGTAAGGGTATGTGCGCACGTTGCTTTTTACCTGCTTTTTACCTGCTTTTTTGCTGCTTTTTCTTCTGCGCTGTTTAATGCCAAAATGGATGTGTTCTTCTATTCAAGCAAAGTCTATGGGAATTTGGGTTTCTTGTTCACACTATGTTGTTCAAAATGCTGCCTTTTTGTGGCAGAACTTTGGTCAAAAACTCAGCTTTGCAGTGCAAAACCCAAATGGCAAAAACAATTGACATGTTGCTTCTTTGAAAAGCTGAGTTTTTGACCAAAGTTCTGCCACAAAAAGGCAGCATTTTGAACAACATAGTGTGAACAAGAAACCCAAATTCCCATAGACTTTGCTTGAATAGAAGAACACATCCATTTTGGCATTAAACAGCGCAGAAGAAAAAGCAGCAAAAAAGCAGGTAAAAAGCAGGTAAAAAGCAACGTGCGCACATACCCTAACAGTCCATACACAAGCCCTAGGATCCAGCCTCAGCTATAGATCCTAATGCTTCTCCAGCTGAGATCCAACTAACCTAACATGGGTCTCATTGTTCTTCTCTCTTGGGATCAGCCCCTTAGGTGGGCACACCTCCCACTAGATATCTGATACATGAATGGACTTTAGACTCCTGGCTCTGTTCTGTTTACCAAGTTGCGGTTGGAGAAGTCCCATGCTGAGAAGAACAAACAATCTCCCAGCAGAAGCAGTACAAAGGAGGGACAGACTATTACACCATGAGTACAGGCGGGGGAGGGACACGCTGTTACACCGGGTATGACCTCCGATGAGCTGAGTGACATCACTGTTGCCAACCGGGTCTTTATTGTCAGTGTTTTCTGGAGTCTGTAGCGATCCGACATGTTTTCTGTCTCTCCAGGCTCGGATGTAGCAGAGCCAGGACCGTCGTAAGACCTCATGTAGTTTACGTCGGACTTGGGTGTTTTTGGGTTAATAAAGTGGTGAAAGAGGGTGGTTTTGTATTTTATTCCAAATAAAGGATTTTTCTCGATGTATTTCTTTTTACTTATAGAAAACCCCTTTCCATCACTAATTCTGGGCTTGATGACAGCTGTGCACTTTTATTAACCCTTCATTACCCCGATTGCCACCGCACCAGGGCAATCGGGATGAGCTGGTTAAAGTTCCGGGACTGTCGCATCTAACAGATGCATCAATACCGGTCGTCTGCTGGCTGATATTTTTAGGCTGGGGGTCTCCCAATATCATGGGTCTACCCAGCCTGAGAATACCAGTCCTCAGCTGTAAAGCTTTATCTTGGCTGTGTGTCAAAATTGGGGGGACCGCATGTCAATTTATTAAAATGATTTATTTATTTTACTGTACGATATAGACCCACTCACTGACAGCTGTGAATGGTTGCAGTCGGACAGCTATCACTCAGCGTGGGGGCAGGTCTTACTGCAACCAATCACGGCGACCGGTGGTGGGGAGAAGTAGTGAATATGTATGAGCCTAATAAGCGGGTGCAGTGAATATGTAATGAGGCTAATGAGTGGGTGGGGAAGAAGAAGAGAGGCAGTGGGAGCAGTGTGACAGCCGCACCGTGCCGTGATCAGTGAGTATGAACCTGAGAGAGACAGAGGGACTGAGAGAGAGAGAGAGAGAGAGAGAGAGAGAATAAGTGACGTAATACTGTGACATCCTCATTCCCAGAAACCATATGTGAGTCAGAAATGCATGCAGGCATCTTCTCCAGGCTCTCCCCATTCACTTTCATCACTTTTCCATCCATTTCAGCCTTTTCCTCAGGCCCCCAAACCTCTCTGTTGAGTCCAGCAGAAAATTACTCGCATTTCCCATTGACTTGCTTTGTACTCGCTATTCGTAACGAATGCACGAATATTCCAAAATACTCGTTACGAGTGTAGCAATTATGAATATTACAATGCTCACTCATCTCCACTGTCTCTCTTTATATCTGTATGTTTATATATATCTGTCTATCATTCTTTCTATTATACACCTCTATAGCATGCAATTGTGTCTAAAAATGCTAGAAAAACACAGGTGAAAACCAATGCACAAATGCATCGAAAACGTGGCAAAAACATGGCAAAATACACATTTTGCAGCTGCGTTTTTCCTGCCATGAAATACATAAATAGTGCAGAAATGTTTGCATCCAAATACTTAATGTCTTCAAGTACCATAAGAATACACAAATTCTATGCCCTTTCTATAATGTCAATCATGAGAAAAGCAGACTTAATCTAATATTATGTTACTGATGTTATAATTTCTCCTGCAATTCACGTTAGTGATTAAGTTGGTCTGATTCTGAATAGTGAATTACTGCTAACCAGTTTTAAGGCGTATTCACACTGGCATGCAATGCATTTTCTGCTTACCTGCTGAAGTAATGTATTTCATCTGTACAAACTGGGCAGCCAAAAATAGACTGCAAAAGAGTGTGAAATTGCACACTACCTGTCCATTTGAATGCACCCAAATATTTTAAATTTTGAGTTATAAACCAATGGGCTTATGAGTAAAGTGAATGAATATGAAACAATGACTGTAGTAGGTATTACAGATATCATGACATACTGTAGTTTGCAGTTCAGTATTCAGTATGTGGACATTTTTAATATTTGCCACTAGAGGATGCTATAGGAATGTATTTGGCAGCACATATTCAAATGATAAAATAATAGCCCTGAAAAATGCTCCATAGTCCACATTTACCTAGGAAGAAAATCCTGATGATTAGCAATGTTTGTCTGCAGCAAAATGTAAAACAAAATGTTGTTTTAATTTCCTAAGAGAGAATCCATCTGAATGATGGATTTTTTCTCACTTCTGCATTGGGACTTCAGCTGACATATTCCAGCACTATAACCTGCAATTAATTATAGACAAACCAGCAGATATCCGGAATCGGTGGGTCCAACTGGATTTAAAAAATAAATGGTTTGGGACGGATTTAATTCTGAATATCTGGCCGGACATGGATCCCCCATATAAGTCTATGGGAACTCAAATATTGTGCTTTAAAATGGTGGTGGAAGGGGCTAGGGGGATTAGAGCAGGTGCGCTATACTTCCCGAGTCTCCAGCGTGGCTGCAACACTACGTCCTGGGCTGCTCATTACCCTCATACATATTCACTGCTTCCCTCGCTCACTGGCAGTCCCAACGTCTGTGATTGGTTCAATCAATGTTGGAGAAGAGAATTGGAATTAATGCCACACTGTTACCAAAATGACACGATGTTGATTATATCAATTGTTTTTATTTTATTTAACTCAGTCTCCTACATCAGGACAAAAGAAGAATCAACAATCTATGGCTGTACAGAGAAAGCACCAATATATATATATATATATATATATATATATATATATATATATATATATATACACACACACACACACACACACACATGACAGAAACATGCTTACTGTAATTCAAAAAAAGGCAGGGAAGAACAGCTGGTTCAGTAACAGATAAATTATCTGCTATTTCAGAAAAACAGAGAAAAGATCAAACTGTTAACAATATAATTGTCTTTGGAAAACATTTTCTTATTTATATTGAAAAAATGTATTTACTGCTGAAAAAATGAAGAAGAAAAAAAGAAAAAGAAAAAAGGTGGGGTGAAAGGATTTATGGTTTTTGAACCCTAGACTTCATGTGGGACAATGGGTAGTGTGTTGGCAATATCATACTAGGCCATATAGGAATTTGGGAGTAAACGAGAAATACATTTTTTTCGGCAGTAAATACATCTTATCAATATAATAGAAAATGACAAAAGCTGGGGGCTGGTATTTTCAGGGTGGGGAGACCCGTGGTTATTGGGTCCCTCCAACCTAAAAATAGCAACCCACAGCTAGCCAGAATTGTTGCATCCATTAGATGCAACAATCCTGGCACTTTTACTGGGTCTAGTCCAATCCTGTTTGTGACGCCAAAAAGCTGACACACTCCAGGGCTGTGGGGTACTCAGTTCCAGGCCTTGAATCACGGGGACGTTTCACTGGTGGCCGGTGCCCAGTTCCATGGCCCTGGGGGTCGCTTAAAAAAGAAGAAGAAATAAAAAGGGAAATTATTTTTCGTGACGCCACTTGCAGTATACGGCTATGTGGGGAAAGCCGCCGCTGCAAAGTTTCTCACTGCTGGTGATGGTGGTATTGAGCAGCGTGGATGTTATGACCCTCCGCAAGTAAAGCTAAACCCCAGGGGAGAGTAATGGTGGTTGTAGTATGGTGGAAGTTGGTGATGCAGAGGTGTAGGAAGAATTCAGACAACACAGGGGCTGCGGTTTAACTTGTTCTTTACTCACTGGTTCAATGAAGCTGCAACCCGGCTGGTGCTCGTCTTTACCAATCTGGACCTCAGGTAATCCGGTATTCTCTTGATCCCAGTGCTGGTGTAGTGACCTTTTGAGCTTTACCTCCATGCAAATTCAATAGCAAGAGCAAATTACCCCAAAAATTAGGAGATATGATTTAAGCTGGGTAATGATAAAATATAACTTTTAATAATACGTCAAAAATAGGGGAAACATACAAACATGAAAAACCTATCCCACCGATATAGTATGGAAAATAATTGAAAAGATTATATAAGCCAGAGGGCCTATTAACCTATTTCAGTAAGGATAAATAGAGCCAACTAATGGAACAGATTACTACTAATTAGTGGATAACCTCTATATAAAAGGTGCCGATGAAAGCTACAACACCTTAAATTGCAAGGCATAAAAAACAGAACAATCTCATAGTTATCTCGTCATAGTTCAGAATAGATGTCCTGGTTACTGCTGGATCTCCAAGGGGGAGCTATTGTACATAGCTGCACCAAACCCCTCAACTGACGATCAGTAAATGGCGTGCTCCAGTCTCCCACGCGTTTCGTTGTGGACTCATCAGGGGAGCTTCACTGGATCAGAGCACCAAACAAAACACCTCCTAAACAGAGATAGGCGATCCAGCAGTCACCAGGACATCTATTCTGAACTATGACGAGATACCAGTGAGACTGTTCTGTTTTTTTATGTCTTGCAAATTAGGGTGTTGTAGCTTTCATCGTCACCCTTTATATAGAGGTTATCCACTAATTGGTAGTAATCTGTTCCATTAGTTGGCACTATTTATCCTTACTGATATAGGTTAATAGGCCCTCTTGCTTATATAATCTTTTCAATTATTTGCCATACTATATCAGTGGGATAGGTTTTTCATGTTTGTATGTTTCCCCCATTTTTACTGTATTATTAAAAGTTATATTTTATCATTACCCAGTTTAAATCCCTTTACTTCCATGCACCCATCTGTAGTTGGTGGGTCCTCGTGGCCTGAAGCGTTCTGGGATCCCCTCCTGTTGTCACAGTCCTGGCCCGTATGGCAAGCAGCTTGAACCTCTCTTGGGTTGGACCTCTGTCCCCGTTCCCGGGTTCCCTCTTTGCTACTGTGCCCTGGACACTAACGTTGGTCAGGAACCATGATGATTCCCTCACCGGGCAGATTTATCAGGTGAGCTTGAAGTGTCTTCCTGAACCCTAGTTCTGGAAAAAAACAAGGGGAAAAGAGACTAATTGATCAAGGAATGGTAGGAACTGTCAAGCTCTGCACCCCGCCGATGCTTGGTCCAGTAAGTACTCACACCGTACTCTCCCTGGTGACCATACTCCTTTAGCCCAATAGGTCACTTTACACTTTCCGTCTGCTCATTAACTTCTGACTGACTTAGGACTGACTGTCCGACTGACTGTCTGGT
The DNA here is from genome assembly GCF_048569485.1 of Anomaloglossus baeobatrachus. NCBI lineage: Eukaryota > Metazoa > Chordata > Amphibia > Anura > Aromobatidae > Anomaloglossus > Anomaloglossus baeobatrachus. Next base: position 462,918,431 of record NC_134356.1, read on the forward strand.
TGACTGTCTGTGTCTTTCTGGTCTGTCTAGATGTCAGTCTCCCATCAACTGCACTCACTAGCCCCTCCTCCTCCCAGGTTTCTGACTAGCTGATTGGATAGATCCCGACCAATAGGTGGCCATCCATTAGATACATCTCTAGCCTGTTGCCAGTTTGAGAAAAAGGGCATGGATGTGTGTGTTTGAATGTTATTTACCGGCACTGGTCTTCCAGTAATCCCGGGGATAGCACTAGAGTTGAGCACGGTTCGTGGTTCGTGGTTTTCCAGCTCGCGGTTCGAGTGATTTTGGCGGCTGCTCTAGATGGAACTAGAACTCGAGCTTTTTGCTAAAGCTCGATAGATCTGGTTACGTTCGAGAACGGTTCTAGCAGCAAAAAGCCAAGCTAATTACTATCTGACTTTCCGCTGTAATAGTGTAAGTCACTCTGTGACTCACACTATTATGAAATTTCAGTGTATAGTGTGCGGGAACAACACGTTCAGATCACTGCTGCTGGGATAATGGCGATCTCCATTTTTTTTTTTTTTCTGTTCATCCTTCCCTCCCTAAGCGGGCGTGTCAGTATGTCAGCCAATCCCAGACACACACGCAGCTAAGTGGACTTTTAGCCAGAGAAGCAACGCCATGTGTGATAGGATGTCCATGTCACATGTTCCTGCATTATAAATACGGGCATCTGCCTGTCTGGACACCATTATCTGCCTTCTGCGTCTGGGTGTCAGTCACCGCAGGTGCTGCTCCTGTCTCCGATACTGCTGTGTACGCTCTACACACAGCGCTATACATAATAGGGATAGAAGTTTCTTTCAGCCCTTCTAAGGGCTAGTTACACCAGGCTCAGAGCCATAGGTGACAGACAGGTCAGTGGAAAGAGTTTTTAACAGTTACAGATAAGAGCGTCTGTGCAGCTAAGGTCCATGAGTTCCTTGCTGCATTTCACCATTAGGAGGGATAGAAAGTGAGGCTTCCTTTCCTCTACACTGTCCCACAACCCGGCCACTGTACCCTCCTGCCCTTTGCACACTCAAGCTCATTGTTTGTTACACCTCGTGGCTCTCCTGTGGCAAGGAATGAGACAGTCTCCTTGCCTGCCACGAGCGCTCCTGCTCCGCAGCGCCGAAGGTCTGCCAGACTGCGCAGAGTGCAGGAGAAACCTCCTCAGAGAGGCAGCAGAAGGGTGACACCTAGTGGTTCTCCTGTTACAAGAAATGAGGCGGTCTCCCATTCCTGGCCTGCCGCAGACTCTCCTGCTCAGCAGCCTCGAAGGTCTGTGAGGTTGCGCAATGTGCAGAGATTTGCTGCTCAGGGAAGCAGTGAGATTCCCGTTATCTCTCCACATTGTGAGACCGAGGATCCCGCCTCTATTTCCCAGAGGCAGGAGGGTGAGCATGTGCTATGCTTGGTGGATCCTGATTCGCCCACTGACGTCACACGGCTTGATGACAAGGCTGGTGACGTGGTGAATCCTGACTGGCCAGGCTGGGATGTCGTGGATCCTGATTGGGTCAAGTCCATCATCTCGGCCTCGCGCCCGCCCTTGGCTGGAGCTACACCTCCTTAAAAGCTCCTCCTGCCATCATGGCGGCGCGCGACCGTCCTTCTATGTTTGGATGTCTGGCAGCGTGCTGCCACGCCACTGCTCAGGCATTACTGTCTCTTGGGGGCTTGGCCCTTGCTGCTCCGGCAGTACCTCGTTTGCAGGCCGTGTTCCTACCTTGCTGCTCCGGCAGTAGCTCCTTCTACAGGCCGTGTTCCTGTCCCAGGTGAGCTCCTCGAGTCTCCACTGGACTCACCTGGTTATTGAAAGCACACGTGCGTGGGCACCTCTGTGCTACCCTCGTGCCATATTCTCGTGACTTCCACTGGCACACGTGCATGGGCACCTCTGTGCTTCCCCGTGCAACAGGTACACCGAGCCGTGTGATCCCTGCCATACAACCCACACGGGTTAGGGCAGACCGGTGTACATAGATCGTCTGTGACATTCCAGACGATCGCTAGCAGCAACCCGCTCACTCTTCACCCACCATAGCAGCGGTCCCTTACACCGCACAGTGGACCTTGACCGGCGGAAGCTGTCCATTCCCCATCTTGGCACGCTTCCCCGGGTCCCCCTCGTAACATTACAGTCGCGCCAAAGGTCTGGCTATGGCTGAAGAGCAGCAGCAGTTGCTGCGTTATGTGCAGCAGTTGGAATCACGTTTGGCAGCAGTGGAGCAGTCTTCCTCCGACAAGACTGCTTTGACGACAGTCGCCACCCAGGCGGCTACCCAGGCTGTGCTATTGGGCGGAAGGTCTCCTCGCCTTGCGCTTCCAGAGCGCTTTAGCGGGGACAGCTCAGAGTGCCGTGGGTTTATAAACCAAGTTACCACCTACTAAGAGCTGTCCACGACTCTTTACGCTACCGAGAAGGCGAAGGTAGCCTTCGTCCAGTCCCTGCTCACAGGGAGAGCGCTGAAGTGGTCCACGCCGTTGTGGGAGCGCGGAGATCCGGTGGTGAATAACTTAGCATCTTATCTTGGGGCCATGAGAACGGTGTTCCTCGGGCCTCAAGTCACCCACGACTCCGCGCTGCGCCTCCTACGACTTCGGCAAGGGTCCGCTTCAGCCGGGGACTTTGCCGTACACTTTAGGACACTTGCCGCAGAGCTGGACTGGCCCGATAAGTTCCTTGTCCCTGTGTTCTGGGAGGGCCTGGCAGGGTTCGTCAAAGACGCACTGGCCACGCGTGAGGTGCCTGCTACTTTAGAGTCCTTGATTGTGGTTGCCTCTCGCATAGACATCCGCCAGGCGGAGCGGAGGCTCGAGGTCTCTTCAGCACCCACGTCCTCACGGCCTAAAAAGCGTCTGGCTCCCGTATTCCACCAGACAGGTCTCCCAGCCAGCTCTGTAGGCGACTCCGTGGAGTCAATGGAGGTGTCCAAAGCGGTCTCCTCTACCCCAGGTTCTCGGTCTGGTGTCATCTGCTTTTCCTGTGGGCAGAGGGGACACATAGCTACCCGATGTCCCAAACCGTCGGGAAAAGACAGCGTCTAGTTTCCATCAGAGGGGGGTTACTAGACGCTGCTTCTCCCTCTAGGTTGACTATCAGCGCCCAGTTGCAGTTTGGCACTACTCTCTTCTCTGCTCTGGCCTGCCTGGACTCAGGCGCTGATGGCAATTTCATTTCGACCTCCCTGGCAACCCGATACTCAGTTCCCCTGGTTCTCTTACCCAAGCCACTCAGGGTTCGGGTAGTCAACGGGTCCCTACTAGTCGATCCCATCACCCAGATCACCATCCCTCTCAGGATGGAAGTACCACCAGGACACCATGAGCAGGTGTCCTTCCTGGTGCTTCCAGGGGGGACGGATGAGATCCTACTGGGCCTCCCCTGGTTGAGACAGCATGCTCCTATACTCAACTGGGCAACAGGGGAGATCTCATCATGGGCAGGATCCTGTAGGGAGCACCTCGTGACTACCGAACCACCCGCTACCATTAGGTCGGTTGGGTCCTCAGGGAATACAGGGGAGCCAGGTTTACCGACACCTTATGAGGCCTACAGGGACGTCTTCTCCAAGAGGGCTGCAGATACCCTTCCTCCCCACCGGCCATACGATTGCCGAATAGACCTGAAGCCAGGCTCCGAGCCCCCTAGGGGCAGAGTGTATCCCCTCTCTGCTCCAGAGACGGAGGCTATGTCCAAATATATTCAGGACAGCCTGGCAAAAGGGTTCATTCGCAAGTCTATTTCACCGGCCGGTGCGGGGTTCTTCTTCGTGCAAAAGAAGGAAGGGGATCTACGCCCCTGTATCAATTACAGGGGATTAAATGCAATCACGATCAAAAACAAATACCCTTTGCCCCTCATTACGGAGTTATTTGATCGATTCCGTGGGGCAAAGATCTTCACGAAGCTGGATCTACGTGGGGCGTATAATCTAGTGCGAGTCCGAGAGGGCGATGAGTGGAAGACCGCCTTCAACACCAGGGACGATCACTACGAGTATCTCGTAATGCCCTTCGGACTCTGCAATGCCCCCGCCGTATTTCAAGACTTTGTGAATGATGTTTTCCAGGATTTGTATCTTTCCGTGGTTGCATACCTGGATGATATCCTTATCTTCTCCCCCGATCTTGCCACCCATCGGAGGGATGTCATCCGAGTACTTAAGAGGCTCCGCACTCATTCGTTATATGCTAAGCTAGAAAAGTGCGTTTTTGAACGTGCATCCTTGCCGTTCCTGGGGTATATCGTGTCTAGTCAGGGGTTAGCAATGGATCCGGGGAAGTTGGAGACAGTGATGAAATGGCCTGAGCCCCGCTCGCTGAAAGCGATCCAGCGATTCTTGGGGTTTATCAATTATTATCGCCAGTTCATTCCCAACTTCTCGACGGTGGCAGCACCCATCATTGCCCTTACCCGCAAGGGCGCTAATCCCAAAGCATGGACACGGGAAACGGTAGAGGCATTTCACACTCTCAAAACTTACTGCTCCAGAGCTCCCATCCTTCATCGTCCAGACATCTCCAAACCCTTTCTACTAGAGGTAGACGCCTCTTCGGTCGGTGCTGGTGCAGTCCTGTACCAGAAAGACGAACGAGGAAGGAAGCATCCTTGTTTCTTTTTCTCCAAGACCTTTTCTCCGGCCGAGAGGAACTACTCCATAGGGGATAGGGAGTTACTGGCGATGAAACTAGCATTCCAGGAATGGCGGCATCTCCTGGAGGGTGCAAAGCATCCATTTGAGGTTTTTTCTGACCACAAAAACCTCACATACCTCCAGACAGCACAACGCCTGAACCCAAGGCAGTCCCGTTGGTCTTTATTCTTCTCCCGGTTCCGCTTTATTATCCGCCACCTGGCCGGTGAGAAGAACGTACGGGCCGATGCCTTGTCACGTTGTATGGTTGTGTTGGAGGAGGACGAGGAGGAGCCTCGTCTTATACTACCCCCGGACAGCTTGAGGATGGTCACTCCCACTTCTTTGGACCAGGTGCCACCTGGCAAGACCCTCGTTCCCCCTGAACTACGGAATGAGGTGCTATCGTGGGCCTATGCCTCCAAGGTCGGGGGTCACTTTGGGGTCAAAAGGACCAGAGACCTTGTGACTAGGCACTATTGGTGGCCGAGACTACCCCAGGACATACAGGAGTATGTGGGAGCCTGTATGTCGTGTGCACGGAATAAGCCGTCCCGGCAGAGACCGGCAGGTCTTCTTCACCCACTGCCAGTGCCGGATCGTCCCTGGGAAGTGGTAGGGATGGACTTCCTGGGAGATCTGCCCAAGTCAGCAGGTCACAAGGTCGTATGGGTCATCACGGATCACTTCTCTAAAATGGTCCACTTGGTGCCTCTCCCACGACTCCCGACATCACGTGCTCTCGCCACCTTATTCATTAGGCATGTATTTAGGCTGCATGGCATGCCTGACAAGGTGGTGAGCGACCGGGGTCCCCAGTTCGCGTCTCGCTTCTGGAGAGAGCTCTGTAAGCTCCTGCAGATAGAGCTGAACATCTCCTCCGCATACCATCCCGAAACCAATGGACTGGTAGAGAGGACCAATCAGACCTTGGTAACTTACCTCCGCCATTTTATCTCCGCGCACCACGACAACTGGGCTAACCTCCTTCCTTGGGCCGAATTTGCCATTAATAATTCGGTCCATGAATCCTCTGGTCAGACTCCGTTCCTGCTCAATAACGGACAACATCCCAGAATCCCGGTTCCGATGCCCATTACGTCACCCGATCCTAGAGTGGAGGATTGGGCGACCAAGGCCCGGGAGATCTGGGATAACACCCAAGAGGCCCTTAAGAGGGCTAAAGACCGGATGGTGACAACGGCTGATGTTCGCCGCCGCCCTGCACCATCCTTCGCCCCTGGTGACCTAGTGTGGCTGTCCTCTAAGAATGTTAACCTACGGGTACAGGCAGCCAAGTTCGCCCCTAGGTACCTGGGTCCGTTTAAAGTGCTAGAGCAGGTGAACCCGGTGGCATACCGACTCCAGCTCCCTCCACGCTGGGCTATAGCCAACACCTTTCACGTGTCCCTCCTGAAACCCGTAGGACTTAATAAGTTCTCGGGGTCCCTGCCGGCTCAAACTGACTCCCCGCCCGACGACTCTGAGGTGGCGAAGCTTGTGGAGACAAAAGTTATACGGGGCAGGAGGTACTACCTCGTGGAGTGGGTCGGCCGTGGTCCGGAGCATAGATCCTGGGAATTGGAGGATCATATCCACGCCCCGGGTTTGATAGCGGCCTTCGAGCACGGGCAGGGGGGGGGGCCTAGACGGGGGGGTAATGTTACACCTCGTGGCTCTCCTGTGGCAAGGAATGAGACAGTCTCCTTGCCTGCCACGAGCGCTCCTGCTCCGCAGCGCCGAAGGTCTGCCAGACTGCGCAGAGTGCAGGAGAAACCTCCTCAGAGAGGCAGCAGAAGGGTGACACCTAGTGGTTCTCCTGTTACAAGAAATGAGGCGGTCTCCCATTCCTGGCCTGCCGCAGACTCTCCTGATCAGCAGCCTCGAAGGTCTGTGAGGTTGCGCAATGTGCAGAGATTTGCTGCTCAGGGAAGCAGTTAGATTCCCGTTATCTCTCCACATTGTGAGACCGAGGATCCCGCCTCTATTTCCCAGAGGCAGGAGGGTGAGCATGTGCTATGCTTGGTGGATCCTGATTCGCCCACTGACGTCACACGGCTTGATGACAAGGCCGGTGACGTGGTGAACCCTGACTGGCCAGGCTGGGATGTCGTGGATCCTGATTGGGTCAAGTCCATCATCTCCGCCTCGCGCCCGCCCTTGGCTGGAGCTACACCTCCTTAAAAGCTCCTCCTGCCATCATGGCGGCGCGCGACCGTCCTTCTATGTTTGGATGTCTGGCAGCGTGCTGCCACGCCACTGCTCAGGCATTACTGTCTCTTGTCGGCTTGGCCCTTGCTGCTCCGGCAGTACCTCGTTTGCAGGCCGTGTTCCTGCCTTGCTGCTCCGGCAGTAGCTCCTTCTACAGGCCGTGTTCCTGTCCCAGGTGAGCTCCTCGAGTCTCCACTGGACTCACCTGGTTATTGAAAGCACACGTGCGTGGGCACCTCTGTGCTACCCTCGTGCCATATTCTCGTGACTTCCACTGGTACACGTGCGTGGGCACCTCTGTGCTTCCCCGTGCAACAGGTACACCGAGCCGTGTGATCCCTGCCATACAACCCACACGGGTTAGGGCAGACCGGTGTACATAGATCGTCTGTGACATTCCAGACGATCGCTAGCAGCAACCCGCTCACTCTTCACCCACCATAGCAGCGGTCCCTTACACCGCACAGTGGAGCTTGACCGGCAGAAGCTGTCCATTCCCCATCTTGGCACGCTTCCCCGGGTCCCCCTCGTAACAATTGTTACTAAGCCATTATACTAGCAAACACTGAGGAAACTTAGTGGCATCTTAAAAGTGGCTGTTGGACTTCCATTAGTGTCCCACTAGTGCAAATCTATTTGCAGCACCTCTGCATTACACACTCAAGCTCATTGTTACAAAGCCATTAGAATACCAAACACTGAGGAAACTTAGTGGCATCCTAAAAGTGGCTGTTGGATTTCCATTAGTGTCCCACTAGTGCAAATCTATTTGCAGGACCTCTGCATTGCACACTCAAGCTCATTGTTACAAAGCCATTAGAAAAGCAAACACTGAGGAAACTTAGTGGCATCCTAAAAGTGGCTGTTGGACTTCCATTAGTGTCCCACTAGTGCAAATCTATTTGCAGCACCTCTGCATTGCACACTCAAGCTCATTGTTACAAAGCCATTATAATACCAAACACTGAGGAAACTTAGTGGCATCCTAAAAGTGGCTGTTGGACTTCATTAGTGTCCCACTAGTGAAAAGATATTTGCAGCACCTATGCATTGCACACTCAAGCTCATTGTTACAAATCCATTAGAATACCAAACACTGAGGAAACTTAGTGGCCTCCTAAAAGGGGCTAAACTTCATTAGTGTCCCACTGGTGCAAATCTATTTGCAGCACCTCTGCATTGCACACTCCAGCTCATTGTTACAAAGCCATTATAATACCAAACACTGAGGAAAATTAGTGGCATCCTAAAAGTGGCTGTTGGACTTTCATTAGTGTCCCACTAGTGCAAATCTATTTGCAGCACCTCTGCATTGCACACTCAAGCTCATTGTTACAAAGCCATTAGAATACCAAACACTGAGGAAACTTAGTGGCATCCTAAAAGTGGCTGTTGGACTTCATTAGTGTCACCACCTCTCAATTTTTACTACCACATTTTAAGTGGACATTCTTGTCGCTAGCAAAATGAGTGGCAAAATGACAGATGCTGGTGGAAAGGGGAACAGGCGTGTTAGAAAAGCAAACAAAGGTTGTGTCCGTGGTGAAGGTGGCAAAGCTCCATTAACATCTGCTGAAGATAGGCCATCTTCCAGCAAAAGTAATATGTCTACTACTTTCCGTGGACAATCGGTTGTGCTCCCTTTTTTACGAACATGAACAACTGGAACAAAGGGAGATGTTGCCCAAAAAATGAAAATGCTTGAATGGATCTCAAGTGGTCCTACAAGTTCCCTCTCCTCCACCTCAACTACCGCATCCAAAAAACACCAGTCCTCTGAGTTGTCATCCCAATCACACTTGCTTTCTCCCAGCTCTCAAGTCTCCATTCGCCCTGCACAGTATGGTGGAACAGAGATGGCTGAGTCTGCAGAGCTGTTCAGTCACACTATAGCCTGGGAATCAAAGGTCTGCTCCCAAGCTACAGGGAGTACAGACCAGGAAATGGTCTGCAGTGATGCCCAGAACCTTTGTGACTCTAATTCAGGCCGTGATGACCAAGTTTCTGAGCATAATGTTGACCCTTATTCACAAACTGAAACACCTGTTGTAATAGACAATGAGGAACATACTGATGACGATAAAACGCAGATACCAGATTGGGATGACAACTTAAATATTTGGTCAGGGCAGGAAGAGGCTCAGTCTGAGGGAGAGGGGAGTGCAAACACAACGCTTGATGAGGAACTTCTAGATCCCACCTACTGTCAACCCACAGTCAGGCACTCGAGGAGGTCCACAGAGGTGGTGGAGGAGGATGCTACTGACGACGAAGTTACCTTGCGCCTTCCTGGACAGATTCGGAGCACTGGTAGCACATCTACAACTGCATCCTCAGCCACCACTCTGCCTCTGAGCACTAGTCGGGGTGGCTCAGCAGGTCGCATGCCCTCTAAGCCTTGCCTAGCCTGGTCCTTTTTTGACATAGCAAAAGATCGCCCAAATCATGTGATATGTAAAATTTGTCGTGATTCTGTTAGTAGAGGGCAAAACCTCCGCAGTTTGACAACATCTTCCATGAATCGTCACATGAATAAATATCATATGTCTCAGTGGGAAGCTTACCGTGCTGCAATGCGGCCTAGCGGAGCGGACCATCCACCGCCTGCCCCTTCCAGTGCATCCGCGCGCTTTTCATCTTCTAGGACTGTGGGGACAGCTGTCACACCTGGTTTTCCACGCACAACTTCCACCACTGTAACCGCAACAGGCAGTTTGCTTGGTAGATCATCAATTGGTTTGGAAGGGGAAACACGTGCGTGTGTACAGCTCTCTCAGACATCGATAGCACCAACATTGAAGGCAACATCATGTCTACGCCTGCACTTTCCTCACAAACCTGCTTTTTTCCAGGGACACCCTACTCACCACCGTCTACACACAGCAGCCAGATCTCTGTCCCTCAGTTTTGGACAAATAAAAAAGGCCATTTCCTGCGACCCATGACAAAGCTAAGAGGTAGACTTTATCCCTCTGTAAGCTCTTGGCTACCGAAATGCTGCCTTTCTGCCTGGTGGACACACAGGATTTTAGAAACCTTATGTCTGTCGCTGTGCCTCAGTACCAGATGCCCAGTCGCCACTACTTCTCTAAGAATGGTGTGCCTGAGCTACACCAGCATATCACACACAACATCACCGTTTCCTTGAGAAACTCTGTGTGTGAACGGGTGCATTTCACCACAGATACTTGGACCAGTAAGCATGGACAGGAACGTTACATGTTGCTGACTGGGCACTGGGTAACTATGGTGATAGATAGTGAAGGGTCTGCTGCACAAGTCTTGCCGTCCCCACGACTTGTGTGTCAATCCTCTGTCTTTCCAAGTTCCTCCACTACTTCTGCCTCCTCAACCTCGTCTGGATCCTCCACCTCTGCCCCAAGCCTGCCTGGTCAGGCCACCAGCGTTGTAACTGCGCAGAAGGAATCACACACCCCTCATTACTATGCTGGCAGCAGAGCGCAACGGCATCAGGCGGTCTTTGTCTTGAAATGTCTTGGAACTAAGAGTCACACAGCGGCTGAGTTGTGGGCAGCTCTGGAGACTGAGTTTGGTAAATGGTTGTCTCCACTCAACCTGCAGCCTAGTAAGGCCATGTACGACAATGCTGCAAACCTGGGTGCGGCCCTTCGCCTGGGCAAGGTGACACACGTGCCTTGTATGGCTCATGTGTTGAACCTTGTTGCCCAGCAATTTTTAAAACACTATCCCAGCCTAGATGGCCTTCTGAACAGGGCACGAAAACTGTCTGCTCACTTCCGTCGTTCAACCGCTGCAGCTAAACGACTTGCATTGCTCCAGAAGTCTTTCGGCCTGGAGGTTCATCGATTGAAATGTGATGTGCCAACACGCTGGAATTCGACTCTCCACATGTTACAGCGACTGTGGCAGCACCACCGAGCCCTGGTGCAATACGTCATGACGTATAATCTGGGCCAACTAGATGCAGAGGTGGGGAAGATCACCCTGATGGAGTGGTCTCAGATCAAGGACCTATGCACCCTTCTGCACAGTTTCGACATGGCGACGAATATGTTTAGCGCTGACAATGCCATTATCAGTATGACAATTCCAGTCATTTACATGCTGGAGCACACGCTAAACACTATTTGGACTCAGGGGGTGGGACAACAGGAAGGGGAGGAGCTACAGGAGGATTCATATGCGCAAGAGACAACAACATCACCAAGGTCCAGACGTTCATCATCACCAAGGCGGCAGGCATGGGACCATGGGGGACAGGGATCAACAAGGGCGCATGGTAGCAGGCGAAATGTTGAGGAAGGTGCAGGAGAACATGAAGAAATGGAGGACGAACTGTCCATGGACATGGAAGACTCAGCAGATGAGGGAGACCTTGGTCAAATTTCAGTTTAAAGAGGTTGGGGGGAGATATCAGAGGAAGAAAGAACGGTTAGCACCTCTATGCCACAAACACAGCGTGGACTTGGTCCGCATGGCTGCGCCAGACACATGAGCGCCTTCTTGCTGCACTACCTCCAACATGACCCTCGTATTGTCAAAATTAGAAGTGATGATGACTACTGGCTTGCCACACTATTAGATCCCTGGTACAAGTCCAAATTTTGTGACATAATTCCAGCCATAGAAAGGGACGCACGTATGCAGGAGTATCAGCAAAAGCTGTTACTCGATCTTAACTCGGCTTTTCCACAAAACACCCATGGTGCACAAAGTGAATCTCCCAGTTGTAACTCGACAAACATGGGACGGTCTCGTCATCTTCAACAGTCTAACCGTACCAGCAGCACCATATCTGGTGCTGGTAACAGCAATTTTAATTAATCTTTTCAGAATTTTTTTTAGACCATCCTTTGCAAGGCCACCAGAGACAACAAGTCTGACACATAGTCAACGGCTGGAGAGGATGATACAGGAGTATCTCCAAATGAACATCGATGCCATGACTTTGCAACTGGAGCTGTGCTCATTTTGTGCTTCAAATCTTGAAAAATGTCCAGAGCTCTCCACTTACGCCTTGGAGATCTTGTCGTGTCCAGCTGCCAGCGTAGTCTCTGAACGTGTGTTCAGTGCTGCTGGGTGTGTGCTGACAGATAAGCGCACGCGTCTGTTCAGTGACAATGTGGACAGACTAACGTTCATCAAAATGAACAAGTCATGGATCCACAAGGAATTTACTACCCCTGTGTCATCCTGGGAGAGTAAATGCTTGTGGATTTTGAATGTGCTTGATGCAAATCTACCTGTGAAGTGTACAACTGGGGCACAATTGCTGTCACTGAAGGGGTGGGTGTCTGTGTGGCCCAATTTTTGGAAAAAAAGGGAGACTCCGCTTGGAGTCACCTTGCTGTGTTTTAGATGATTTTAGAAGGCCATGCCATGCCTATATCTGTGTCTCGTCCTCTTTTTCCTTGTAACGCTGTTTTGTTTTCGCATGAGAATTTGTTCTTGTCACTTTCCCATGTGTTTGTGTTGTGTTGTGAGTTGTTTGTCACCTTTTAGACACCTTTGATGGTGTTTTCTAGGTGTTTTTATGTGTTTGTGATTGCCTCCCATTCTTTCCTATGCGGTTCGCCGAACCAGTTTGCTGAACCGAACTCGAACGAGACCTCCGTTCGGCGAACCGAACTCGAGACGAACCACGACTGGTTCGATCATCTCTAGTTAGCACTGCACCTTTTGCTGGATGCAATACCCTGTGGCACCTGATGCCTCAGGGGCGCCATATTATCACTGAGCAATGCATATTATACAAGTCTGGAATCATGACCCAAAAAAAAGGGGAAGAAACCTCAACTCTAAAATCTTCACAAGAAGCATAGGCTCGAGTTTTAAGAAAAGTGGACAGTAGAAGATTCAAAAAAGGTGATTTGGTGTGATTAAATGTCAATAGACTAGGTTCTGATGAGTGCAAATGGGTCTGGAAAAAACAAGGGGAAAAGAGACTAATTGATCGAGGAATTGAAGGAACTGTCAAGTTCGTTGGAGGAAGCCTGGTGATATAGGTTTGTTTCACAACAAAGGTGATAGATACTTGACCAGGATTGATTGTTGTCTCAATGCTGAGTTATAAGGGAGTATCCAACAAGATGAGTTACTTCGTACACTCGAGTGCTATGGGTAAGAAAATTACTACATAGTGTTCAAGTAAGACAATAACTAGAAACATACTGGTGAAGAAATGGTTCAATGACAATGAGGTAGAAGTGCTGGATTGGCCTCACTGTCCCCAGACCTCAACTCAATCAAACAATCATGGGTAGAGTTGAAGAAAAAGTAGTATATATACCCGTACATAAGTGAGTTGAGTAGTATGCACTAACATTCGATACATGTAGAAGAGAGCTGAGATCAGATTTCAGTAGAGATATGCTTGAATCTGATTGAGAGCTTGCCCAGAAGGATTCAGGCAGTGGTGAAAACCAAACGTGGATTTACAACATACTAACAAAATAATACAAATTTAAATTTATATTTTCAGGAGCAAAGCAGTAACAATGCAGTGACATGAAAAGAATCTGCATAACTAATCATATGCTAAATAGTTGCAAGTCAAATTTTAATATGAGATAACCAAGATGAAAGATGATTGTACATAAAATGAAGTTAACCTCACTTTTAAAGCTGTAGACTCGGATCGTGAGATATGGAGCCTGAAAGTCAAAGGTTCAAAGCATTGTTACCCTTTTGCTCGTTGGTTTAGGTCTAATGAGGATCCACAAGATAAAGATATAGAGTGTTTCTTTTATTGTCCACACATTTCAAAGACCTGCTGGATTTTCCTCAGGACAAACGAAAGGTACTTGTCCTGGGAAAGAAGTCAGTAGGACTTTGAAATGCGTAGACAATAATATCACATCATATCTTCATCTTGTGGACCATCATTGGAATGTTCACCAGTGCAGAGTAACCTGTTTTTTTCCTTTTTATGAAGAATTATCCGTTTGTGCATCTGCAGCAGCTGACTGTTGAGGCAATTATAGTGGTTGTGTCTCACACAACTCCTCCAGATGAGCAAGTCCAACTTTATTCACAATTTCTTTTGTGGGATAAGACACTATTGGGCCTTACTCCTCCATGTGGAAAAATGCCTCAGGAATGCTGGGGGACAAGGACCTTAGAACAGTGGAGTGCACCAGTACAGGAGATGAAAATGTTTTTGTTTTATTTTATTCAGCACACTGGAGACATTTATTTGACTTGCCTTTGCCCTTGGGTTTTCTGCTTCTAAGTTGATTTTTGTATTAGGTGTTTTGTTTTACTGTATGTGACAGCCATGGTGTTCCATTATTTTAATAATAATAATAATAATAATTATTATTACAATATTTGCAAGGTTAAACAACTAATTATCAATATTTTTTATGTGATTTTTATATTATTCACTTAAACTAAAAAAAATAATAGTTAAACAAAGTATTTTATTTGTTTATTTACAAACATTGAGGAGACAACTCAATGTTTTTGTCTTTTTTTTCTAATGGGTTTTAATATTCTTCAAAATATTCTTCATATTTAATATTTTTTCTTGCAGCGATGTAAAACCAATAACTGTCACCAGGTGTCAGACTTAGCTAATAGTAAGATGCACAAAGTTTAGATACTGTTCTTTAGAAAAAACATCATATCCCATGACAATAAACCTGCAATTTGTATTAAATGTATGTTCATAAAATTCCCCATAGTTGTTATCTTTTGTTTTCAAATTTACTATAATTGACACTTCTAATTTCTAACAACCATTTATAATATTTGTCAATTGTCAATGACTGGAATTTTCACACTATTATAGCGCCTACTGCAGCAGTACATACACTGTAACTTAATTTAGTTGATAGCGAATGAATTTAGAATGATATATATGATGAATATCCTTTATAATTATATCTGCCGCATTTAGGTTATGTCCATACGTTGCTTTTTTGGTGCTTTTTCTGTAGCAAAACTTGCTCTCTTGGCAGTAAAAAAGCTACTTACAAAAAGCAGGTTTTGCTGCGTTCTTGATTAGTTTGTGCTATGTTTTTAGCTTTCATTTGTCAACAGTATATGCTTAAATAAAGTTAGGTTCATTCACCACAAAAGCAGCAAAAATGCATAAAAAAATGCAGCATTGCCTTCAAACGTAAAAAAAAAAGCATGCAAAAACTCTGAAAGAATTGACATGCTTCATTAAAAAAATGCAGCAGTTTTTCATTTCGGTCAGGAACAAAAAGCAGGTTTGTGTGTGTGTGTGTGTATGCGTGTGTGTGTGTGTGTTTGTGTGTGTGCGTGTGTGTGCATGAGATTTCTGAGAGCTCAAAGCTTTTGGTGGTACTGTAAAAAGTAGCTTTTAATTAGCATAAAACTCATGAAAAAAAGTTGCAAAAAATGCAGCAAAAACGCAACATGTGAACATAGCCTTATGGGGACTTTACACACAACGACATCGCTAATAAGATGTCGTTGCAGAATTCGTGACGCACATCCGGCCTCGTTAGGGACATCGTTGCGTGTGACACATACGAGCGACTGCTAACGATCAAAATTACTCACCTAATCGTTGATCGTTGACACGTCGTTCTAATCCCAAATATCGCTGCTGTTGCAGGACGCAGGTTGTTCGTTGTTCCTGAGGCAGCACACATCACTACGTGTAATACCCCAGGAACGAAGAACAACACCATTCCTGCGTCCTCCGGCAATGAGGTGGGCGTCACTTTCTTTCGGTTGCTCTCTGCCCCTCCGCTTCTATTGGATGGCTGCCGTGTGACGTCGCTGTGACGCCGCACAAACCGCCCCCTTAGAAAGGAGGCGATTCGCCGGCCACAACGACGTCAGCGATTTCACTGGTGAAAGCACCCACCCCCGTTGGTTGTGTGTCACGGGCAAATCGCTGCCTGTGGCGCACAATATCGCTAGGACCCGTCACACGTACTTACCTGCCTAGCGATGTCGCTGTGGCCGGCGAACTGCCTACTTTCGAAGGGGGGTGGTTCGTTTGGCGTTACAACGGCGTCACTAAGCGGCCGCCCAATAGCAGAGGAGGGCGGGGATTAGCAATGCAAACATGCCGCCCACCTCCTTCTTTCCTCATTGCCGGTGGACACAGGTAAGGAGATGTTCGTCGTTCCTGCGGTGTCACAAATAGCGATGTGTGATGCCGAAGGAACGACGAACAACCAGCGGCATGCACCACCAACGATATTATGAAAGGAGCGACGTGTCAACGATCAATGATTTTTGACATTTTTGCGATCATTGATCGTCGCTCCTTGGTGTCACACACTGCGATGTTGCTAATGACGCCGGATGTGCGTAACTAACGACGTAACCCCGATGATATATCATTAGCGATGTCGCAGCGTGTAAAGCACCCTTTAGCGTATATTCACACGTGACATTTTTGCTGTGAATTTCATGCAGTGTATTTAGTGCATAAAATACGCAGTTTTTTACATTGCCAGCAAAATCAATAAGATTTCTGAAGTCTCCTGAACACATTTTTATTTCTAGTGTATTTTTGCCAAAATGCTGAATGTCAATGTGTTTTTTGTGGAGCTTTTTACCTATTCAAATGAATGGAAAAAAAACAAATTTTAAATGCAGTGAAAATGTATTTAAAAACATCACAAAAGTGTAAAAGATGTGGATGTTGTATATGGTGTTTTTTGGTACAGAATAATCTGCTGTAATTCTGCCACGTGTGAACATGCCCTTATGGTTAGTCAGCAGTAGCCGGGACTGACTAGAGCTGCACACTGACATAACTACTCTTAGAATATTACACACATTGTGCCTTTGTTTTTTTTATAAAATATCAACCATATCATAAGAATAAACTGCCTTTTTTTAGTATTCATTATAATAAACTTTCAGATACATGTACTTAAAATATGTGAATTGAGACACCTCAAATTCAATTGGAACGTCACTAAAAATGAAAAAAACCTTTTTGTGATTTGCTTCATGAAAATCTAATGAAATGGCAGCTGGCCATTACACTTGTCTCTCTGCAGCGCTCACCTTCTGTGCGCAGCTTCTTGCCCGGTCCACACAGTTGTAGTCCAACATAGGGAGACACATGATGTATATGTCATAAGGATACATGATGGATACATCATAAGGCTTACTCATTACTGGAGGTGCTGAAGACAAAACAGGATGAGTGAAGACGTCAGCATGTGAGCACACATTAAAGGCAGGGACATAGCCGATGATGTACATGTATAACATTGGTTGTGAAAGGGTTAAATCCATAGAGTAATACATATTCCACTGTTAGTACTTACAGATGTACTGTACAGTAGCCACACAGTCCACAGCTAGTCATAGTTACATAGTTACTTAGGTTGAAAAAAGACCTAGGTCCATCTAGGGGCTTAGTCCGGGGCTTACTCACTGACTTCAACAGGACAGCTTTCTAGCAATGTTCTAGGATCAGTACATAGGTAAAGGTTCAGGGAAGGTAAGAGTTGAGCTGTGACAATCCCCAATTATGGCCTTGTGTCATCTATATGGGCATTATTCTTCATTGTAATACTACTTGTGATGATAATGAGAAAACTGAGCAAATCAAACTTGTATAGAACAGAAGATGTCAAGATTTTTTAAATTTTTTTGTAGACAAAAATCACTAAAAATGTTTATACAATATGTTTATCATGAAAACTTAATTCTACATTAGTTAATGTTTTTGTAAAACATTTCTTTTAATCATTTTCCACCATGTTTGTCTTTATCCACAGGTATTTAAGAGGCTCTACTATATGTGAAATATCAATTTTGTAAAATTTAGATATGTATTGCTTGATTCTCTAAGGTCACAAGAACTTTTATAGGTTTATTCATCCTCCATAAAAATTTGGAGTTAGTTTCTTTATGGATTAAACCCATGAATATGCTAAATCCCAGAGTATAAATGACTCTTTAGAAGGTTTAAAGCTACTCTGCGCTGCCAGACAGGTTTTATCGGACTGCAAGTGAGCAGAAAAGTTTCAACTAAAAAGTAAGAATTGCTTTTCTACAAGCAATAGTGACAACAACTTTTTTTAAGATTTGTACAGACTCCTACTGAAAAAAAAACTCTTAAATCAAAAAGGAAACCAGTAAAGTCATGCGAATAAATACTAATGTAAAGTCAGAAATCAATGGTTGTACCTCCATGCACTAAAGGTAAATAATTATGATTTGGGCTGGCCAGTCCCAAATATGTGAAATCTTTCTGAAATAGTTGAATAACATTCTTTTTCATTACAGATCTCATTATCAATTATGCTTCTCAACTTTTCTGTCTTCTGCTTCTTCCTCCCATATCTAGCAGACACAACATTAATGAATGATGAGTTGTTCACCACTCCATATGCTTCATCAGAATTCCCAGTGTGGTTTGCACCTCAG
The DNA here is from genome assembly GCF_048569485.1 of Anomaloglossus baeobatrachus. Classification (NCBI taxonomy): domain Eukaryota; kingdom Metazoa; phylum Chordata; class Amphibia; order Anura; family Aromobatidae; genus Anomaloglossus; species Anomaloglossus baeobatrachus. The sequence goes on from NC_134356.1 coordinate 462,936,628, forward strand.
TAAAATCCATAGCAATTAAAATGACAGCACATTTTAAAAGGCTATAACTTCAAAGTAACTTATCCACAAAATACACGAGTGTAACAAATATTACTTTTCTTCTTCACAGCTAAATGCAAATTTATTTAATACTCAGAATAAACATTAAACAGCTTTTCAAAATATTAGATCTAGTATAAGTTTCAAAATTAATAAAGCAGCAATAAATACATCAACCTCTTCACAGCAGTTTAAACACATTAATTCAGAAGTGAAGGAGATCTCTTAAATCTCTTTTCTCATTAAATTCATCTGGGAATTTGTCATAAAAATCCAGAAAGTTCTTAATGTTCTTCCTGTGCTAATATTAAGACTGGTGATTTCAAATTTGTACATATTTAAATAGACTATAAGAGCTGAATGAAAGATTTTTAGCTTTCACATTTGCAAGGCTTGTTCTGTAAAATGGGAGTGCTATTTGCAATTGAAACTTCCAATCAATTGATAGGTAGAGTATCTAAAGTGTGTGATTACATTCCATAGCTGTTATATATATATATATATATATATATATATATATACACACAGTATATATATATATATATATATATATATATATATATATATATATATATGAACTTTTTAACAGTTATTAATTATTAATAAGTCATTTAATTAGCTTATATTAGGATGTATTTGGTCGACCATACAAACCGGACCGAGACTGGACCTCAATGCTTGGACTGGCCAAGGCACTTCTCAATCCAAGTGTGACAGTTTTATATATTTTTATCTCGGTGTCATGCTCAAGTTGGGAGAGCTGTGGCCAGTCTGAGCAATGTGGTCTGATCTCGGGCATCTGAATGCAACCTTAGTCAGTACTTAGCTTTATTGAGAATCTCACTGATCCGCGAAAACCCAATGGTTTACTAGCTCATTGTTCTCCAACTCCAGTAATCAAGAGTCACCAACAGTGCTTGTTTTCAGGATTTCCTTAGCATTGCACAGGTGGTATTGGAATCATCAATAAATCATCAATCCTAAGGAAATCCGGAAAACATGCACTTTTGTTGACCTTGAGGACGGACAAGAGGAACACTGTACTAGCTTATTGCCATAAAGTCCTGACATTTCAGAGATATTTTTGGTGAGGTTCTAACACCTAGAACCCCCACAATTCAGCTGTTACCGGCTTTGGCAAAGGTCAGATGTCAATAGTATATGGAGAGGAACAACACAGCACTGTCCCACTTAGGTCCTGCAGATCTGCTAACATTATCTGAATAGAAGCCATTCGACAGTATCCAACATTCTATTGTATGCAGCTAATTAAATGTCTCCAGACTTAAAGATAGTAGTGCCTAGTAAACATTATTTTCATGGGTTTAAGAGATATAATAGGATATTTGTCTACATCTACAGTGCCTACAAGTAGTATTCAACCCCCTGCAGATTTAGCAGGTTTGATAAGATGCAAATAAGTTAGAGCCTGCAAACTTCAAACAAGAGCAGGATTAATTAACAGATGCATAAATCTTACAAACCAACAAGTTATGTTGCTCAGTTAAATTTTAATAAATTTTCAACATAAAAGTGTGGGTCAATTATTATTCAACCCCTAGGTTTAATATTTTGTGGAATAACCCTTGTTTGCAATTACAGCTAATAATCGTCTTTTATAAGACCTGATCAGGCCGACACAGGTCTCTGGAGTTATCTTGGCCCACTCCTCCATGCAGATCTTCTCCAAGTTATCTAGGTTCTTTGGGTGTCTCATGTGGACTTTAATCTTGAGCTCCTTCCACAAGTTTTCAATTGGGTTAAGGTCAGGAGACTGACTAGGCCACTGCAACACCTTGATTTTTTCCCTCTTGAACCAGGCCTTGGTTTTCTTGGCTGTGTGCTTTGGGTCATTGTCTTGTTGGAAGATGAAATGACGACCCATCTTAAGATCCTTGATGGAGGAGCGGAGGTTCTTGGCCAAAATCTCCACGTAGGCCGTGCTATCCATCTTCCCATGGATGCGGACCAGATGGCCAGGCCCCTTGGCTGAGAAACAGCCCCACAGCATGATGCTGCCACCACCATGCTTGACTGTAGGGATGGTATTCTTGGGGTCGTATGCAGTGCCATCCAGTCTCCAAACGTCACGTGTGTGGTTGGCACCAAAGATCTCGATCTTGGTCTCATCAGACCAGAGAACCTTGAACCAGTCTGTCTCAGAGTCCTCCAAGTGATCATGAGCAAACTGTAGACGAGCCTTGACATGACGCTTTGAAAGTAAAGGTACCTTACGGGCTCGTCTGGAACGGAGACCATTGCAGTGGAGTACGTTACTTATGGTATTGACTGAAACCAATGTCCCCACTGCCATGAGATCTTCCCGGAGCTCCTTCCTTGTTGTCCTTGGGTTAGCCTTGACTCTTCGGACAAGCCTGGCCTCGGCACGGGTGGAAACTTTCAAAGGCTGTCCAGGCCGTGGAAGGCTAACAGTAGTTCCATAAGCCTTCCACTTCCGGATGATGCTCCCAACAGTGGAGACAGGTAGGCCCAACTCCTTGGAAAGGGTTTTGTACCCCTTGCCAGCCTTGTGACCCTCCATGATCTTGTCTCTGATGGCCTTGGAATGCTCCTTTGTCTTTCCCATGTTGACCAAGTATGAGTGCTGTTCACAAGTTTGAGGAGGGTCTTAATTAGTCAGAAAAGGCTGGAAAAAGAGATAATTAATCCAAACATGTGAAGATCATTGTTCTTTGTGCCTGAAATACTTCTTAATACTTTAGGGGAACCAAACAGAATTCTTGTGGTTTGAGGGGTTGAATAATAAATGACCCTCTGAATAAACTTTTCACAATTTAAAAAAAAAATAACATTCTTTTTTGCTGCAGTGCATTTCACACTTCCAGGCTGATCTACAGTCCAAATGTCACAATGCCAAGTTAATTCCGAATGTGTAAACCTGCTAAATCTGCAGGGGGTTGAATACTGCTTGTAGGCACAGTAGATTAGTTTTTAAGTCTACCATATTAGGCCCCTTTCACACGTCAGTGATTCTGGTACGTTTGTGCTTTTTTTAAAACGTACCAGAATCACTGACATACGCAGACCCATTATAATGAATGGGTCTGCTCACACGTCAGTGATTTTTCACTGCACGTGTCTCCGTGCGGCATATATGCGTGTGCGTGATTGCCGCACGGAGACATGTCCATTTTTTTCTGGCATCACTGATGTCCCACGGACCACGCAGTGCCAGAAAAAAACGTGCATATAAAATAATAAACATTTTAACTCACCCGGCTTCAGCCGCGCTCTCTGCAGCCCATTCAGCCTCCTGCTTCTAAGCCGGCTGATTACTGTCGCACATATCAATGATGCACGACACAGCCGACCCAGAAGTAGCTGCTGCAGGGGTCAGCGCCGGCCAGATGCTGCACCGCGGGAGGATTCAGCACCACGGAGAGCGAGAGCGGGCACAGGTCAGTTGATTTCTAATTGCAATCACGGGCCACGGAGAACGTAGCCCGGATTGCACTTAGACAACCCACGTGCGACGTGATTCACGGCACACGCAGGGACATGTGCGTGTTTTACACGCCAGTGAAAAACGTCTGTGCTTTTCACTGACGTGTGAAACGGGCCTTAAGAAGTAAAATTTACTTGATATCTATCAGAAATGCCCCACTTCTTTCTTGCTTGAGGAAAAATCAAGCCTTTCAAGCAAACCATCTGGTGCTCTAGAATCTGTTTGTCAGAGATAGCAGAGGTGAGTTTATTAGCCAGGGACAGCATCAGAACATGCAGGAATTTGCGTTATGTGGAGCATATGGCATCCAGCCAACGTGCTAATCATGATTGCCTCTGAAGTGGTTCTAATCATCTGTAGAAGACGGCACTGCCTCTTATGATGTTTGAACAAGCTGGTTGTTTAGACCATGTTTTGTAAGAGATATTTGTAGTCATAATTTCTCTAAACAGGTTAAGGTAAACAATACAAAAATCAGCATATTAATTTGCAACTCTTCAAATTAGAATTATAAACATTGGAGGCGGAACCTTCTTGGATAAAGCCAGATGTTTTGTAATGAGAATTTTCTTTTAGGAAATAATGAAATAATTTGTATTAGTTAACTTAAGAAAAGATACGGAACCCTTTTATTTATTTAGCAAACAGGCCTCCTGTTTCCAAAACCTTAGGTGGACTTTAAAAAAAGTATGAAGTTCTTATTTGATTTTATTAATGGACTTAATTTTTCCATCACCCGTTAATTAAATAGAAGAGAAACTTACAAAAACTAAAGGAATCTGCTCCCTTCTATACCAAATTTTGTCCCTGGAAATAATTAACCCCGTTCACAACATCCACATTGCATGTATACAATTGTTTAATCTCACTATGAAATTCTGACAGTGGGATTAACCATATTCCACCATTTTAAGCCCCCATCGATACACCCATAATGTGATCGCGGGTTGTTGATGAGTTGCTATGACAGCAAGGGGTCTACTGAAAGCATACATGCTTGTCACAACAGCATTCCATTAAAACCCTGTCTATTGCAAGGCTTCAAAGGAGACCATGAGTTCTGCAATATGCAGCAATGCTGTGGTATTGCTATTTATAGCACAAGCAATCAGACGATTGCAGCTTCAAAGAAAAGTTAAAAAATGTTTGAAAAAATATTTAAAAAATTAAAAAAACATAAAAATTCAAATTAACCCCCATATGTTGTATTGCCAAGCTCAGAAACGTCCGATCATTCAAAATATAAAAATAATTAATCCGATCGGTAAACGCTGTAATCAAAAGAAATTCAAGAATGACAAAATTACATTTTTTGGTCTTTGCAATACCACAAAAAAATGCTGTAACAAGCGATCAAAACATTATATCTATCACAAAATGGTATCAATAAAAACATTGTCTCTCCCCAAAAAAAATAAGAGTTTACATGGCTCCATCTATCAAAAAGAAAACTTACAGGTAGTGATGGGCGAACCCCTCGAAGTTTGTGTTTGGGAGACTAGCCCAAAATTTTTGTAAAGTTCGAGTTTGGGTTCTGAGAAAGCGCAAACCTGCGTAGAACGCTGAACTTGGACTTAACAGTTATAGGATGGGGGGGTGTATATTAAAGAATATAGTTAATAATAAACATTGTCATTATACTTACCACTCCCGCGACGCATCCTGCAGACCCACTCAGCAGCTGTTTCCCGGCCACTTCTGCTTCTGGGTCCAATCATTAACTTCCGGTGATATTCACTGCACTTTCTTGTCACTCGGCAGTCTTCGGCTGTTTTCGACCGTGTTTGCGGTGACGTCAGGGTTCACCCGAGTCCATGGCTTAGCTATGGATTGAACTTTGACTGTCACTGTCAGCCTGATTCTTGCTCTGTATAGACGTTTGTCTGTATAGAACAATCAAGCAGAGCTGATATTGCTCTCCCCGTGGACTACGTCAGACTAAGGAGTTTATTTTATAATAAAGATGGAGTCTCTAAATTTTTTTTTGTTTTATTTCTAACAAAAATTTTTTTTCTGTGTGTTGTGTTTTTCTTTTTACTGTTTGCTAGAAATTCAAGGTGGCCATGTCTAATTTGGTGTGACACCATGAAATTCGGGCTTAGTACCAGCTGAGAATACAAAGCTGGTATTAACCCCGTTATCATCCAATGTGCCACCGCCATCAGGGCCACTGGATGAGCCGGTTAAAGTGCCTGGAAATGGCGCTATGAAACAATACACCATTTCCAGGGGTGAGTGCAGGCTGCAGAGAATCCCAGCCCCCAGCTGCCTTGTTTTACCTGACTGGCAATAAAAATACGGCGGGAGCCCACGCATTGTTGTTTAAATTATTTTTTAAGTAATGAAAAAAAATGAATGGGCTTCCCTGTATTTTGATTGCCAGCCAAGGTAAAGCCAGGCAGATGGGGGTGGCAGCCCGTAGCCATCCTCTTTATATGTGCTGAGAATCATAAGTACTGTGGAGTGCTATGTCATTTTTTAAAATTATTTATTTTTACACTACTATATGTGTGAGGGACCCAACAGCAAATCTTAGACACTGTCACAGAGAATGGGCATCTGGGATTGTCTGTTGGAGTAACATGGAATCTGCCCATACTTTCTAGATGCTAGAATGTATGGGCTGGTTTCAGGTTACTCCATCATCAAATCACAGACGCTCACTCTGTGATAGCATTTGTGATTGTCTGTTATTTTAACAGTAAAATAAAACAACACAGAGAATTTTTTTGTTATTAGAAATAAAACAGAAGACAATTAGGACTCCATCTTTATTATCCAAAAAAAACCTTCCGACTAGTCCAAAGGTGGGAGAACATCTTCAGCTCTGTTACATTTGTGCGAGGAGATAATCCCCTAGTGACTCCCGTAAAGAAACCACTGAGATGTCAAATACGTCTTAAAACCTCATTTTATTAAACCATTTAAAATCAATGACAGTATACGTTTAGCAAAAATAGGGCAGTGAAAATTACAAGTGCAAATCCCTCCTAACAGAGAAGGGGAGAGTGCGGGCACACCAAGACATCACTATAGGTCATTTGACCACATGCAAATATTCATGCTGTCACGCTGTCAGTTATATAAACTCCTCTAATACTGTGAGTAGGGCACAAAAGTAAAAGAGAGTATTTTAAATGTATCCTACATACCACAATCTGCCAGCATGGCAACACAAAGCAGTCAAACACCGCTTGGGTGATAGTCAAACTTGATCATTAATCATGCATACACAGAGGACGCAACCCATAGATCTATAGTATTTGGAGTCAGGGTGAGTTTGAGGGAATGGTGCCAACCCTATATTAGGCCTAAATATATACTCAAAATAGTACACGATTCTAGGCATCCACCTCCCATCAGGCTCAGCCTCACTACCACCTGAGGGTTGTTTTCCTGAATTTCACTATTGCAAGGTCATGTGGGGGGCAGCGCGAGAACAAGTTGTTACAGACCTTAGCCCTAGGGCATCCAATTCTAAGCGCTCCTCCCCATGAACTTCCCAGCTATTCAGCATCCATAAGAATAATACACAGCATGATCATTACAATAATAGTACACAGACCTGAATGATGCTCACAGTATGCCCGCAGCCGCCTCGACGCGTTTCACTAGCTGCTTCTTCTGGAGGCAGAAGCAGCTAGTGAAACGCGTCGAGGCGGCTGCGGGCATACTGTGAGCATCATTCAGGTCTGTGTACTATTATTGTAATGATCATGCTGTGTATTATTCTTATGGATGCTGAATAGCTGGGAAGTTCATGGGGAGGAGCGCTTAGAATTGGATGCCCTAGGGCTAAGGTCTGTAACAACTTGTTCTCGCGCTGCCCCCCACATGACCTTGCAATAGTGAAATTCAGGAAAACAACCCTCAGGTGGTAGTGAGGCTGAGCCTGATGGGAGGTGGATGCCTAGAATCGTGTACTATTTTGAGTATATATTTAGGCCTAATATAGGGTTGGCACCATTCCCTCAAACTCACCCTGACTCCAAATACTATAGATCTATGGGTTGCGTCCTCTGTGTATGCATGATTAATGATCAAGTTTGACTATCACCCAAGCGGTGTTTGACTGCTTTGTGTTGCCATGCTGGCAGATTGTGGTATGTAGGATACATTTAAAATACTCTCTTTTACTTTTGTGCCCTACTCACAGTATTAGAGGAGTTTATATAACTGACAGCGTGACAGCATGAATATTTGCATGTGGTCAAATGACCTATAGTGATGTCTTGGTGTGCCCGCACTCACCCCTTCTCTGTTAGGAGGGATTTGCACTTGTAATTTTCACTGCCCTATTTTTGCTAAACGTATACTGTCATTGATTTTAAATGGTTTAATAAAATGAGGTTTTAAGACGTATTTGACATCTCAGTGGTTTCTTTACGGGAGTCACTAGGGGATTATCTATATATATGATGTCGTCTGATATATGATATGATGTGGTACATGTGGTATCTTAATTTGTGCGAGGAGACAGACATGTCTGCTCACACAAACTCAGGTACAGACTCAGCTAAGAGCTATGCCCCGTTTAACCTTGACTGACGTCACTGCAACACTGCCGTAAAGTGAGCGCTTGTTGGCATTGAGCGCGCTGACTAGAGATGAGCAAACCGGTCGTGGTTCGGCTCGAGTTCGGTTCGCCGACGGAGGTCTTGTTCGAGCTCGAACCGCATAGGAAACAATATGAGGCAATCACAAACACATAAAAACACCTAGAAAACACCCTCAAAGGTGTCCAAAAGGTGACAAACAACTCACAACACAACACAAACACATGGAAAAAGTGACAAGAACAAATTCTCATGCGAAAACAAAACAGAATTACGAGGAAAAAGAGGACGAGACATAGATATAGGCATGGCATGCCCTTCTAAAATCATGTATAACACCGCAAGGGGACTCCAAGCAGAGTCTCCCTTTTTTCCAAAAATTGGGCCACACAGACACCACTTCAGTAGCAGCACTTGTGCCCCAGTTGCAAACTGGACAGGTAGATTTGCATCAAGCACATTCAAAAATACGCCATCATTAACCGTCCCCAGGATTGCACCGTGGTAGGTAGCAAAGTCTTTGCTGAACCATGACTTGTTCATCTTGGCTCCTTTTTAAAAACACTGCAAGCAAGGGTTACTCCAAGCGGAGTCTCCCTTTTTTCAAAAAATTGGGCCACACAGACACTCACCCCTTCAGTGGCAACACTTGTGCCCCAGTTGTACACTTCACAGGTAGATTTGCATCAAGCACATTCACAAATACGCCATCCTTAACCGTCCCCAGGATTGCATCGGGGTAGGTAGCAAAGTCTTTGCTGAACCATGACTTGTTCATCTTAGTTCCTTTTTAAAAACACTGCAAGCAAGGGTTACTCCAAGCGGAGTCTCCTTTTTTTCCAAAAATTGGGCCACACAGACACCCACCCCTTCAGTGGCAGCACTTGTGCCCCAGTTGTACACTTCACAGGTAGATTTGCATTAAGCACATTCAAAAATACGCCATCCTTAACCGTCCCCAGGATTGCACCGGGGTAGGTAGCAAAGTCTTTGCTGAACCATGACTTGTTCATCTTGGCTCCTTTTTAAAAACACAGCAAGCAAGCTTATCTGTCAGCACACACCCAGCAGCACTGAACACACGTTCAGAGACTATGCTGGCAGCTGGACACGACAAGATCTCCAAGGCGTAAGTGGAGAGCTCTGGACATTTTTCAAGATTTGAAGCACAAAATGAGCAAGGCTCCAGTTGCAAAGTCATGGCATCGATGTTCATTTGGAGATACTCCTGTATCATCCTCTCCAGCCGTTGACTATGTGTCAGACTTGTTGTCTCTGGTGGCTTTGCAAAGGATGGTCTAAAAAAAATTCGGGAAAAGATTCATTAAAATTGCTGTTACCAGCACCAGATATGGTGCTGTTGGTACGGTTAGACTGTTGAAGATGACGAGACCGTCCCATGTTTGTCGAGTTACAACTGGGAGATTCACTTTGTGCACCACGGGTGTTTTGTGGAAAAGCCGAGTTAAGATCGAGTAACAGCTTTTGCTGATACTCCTGCATACGTGCATCCCTTTCTATGGCTGGAATTATGTCACAAAATTTGGACTTGTACCAGGGATCTAATAGTATGGCAAGCCAGTAGTCATCATCACTTCTAATTTTGACAATACGAGGGTCATGTTGGAGGTAGTGCAGCAAGAAGGCGCTCATGTGTCTGGCGCAGCCATGCGGACCAAGTCCACGCTGTTTGTGGCATAGAGGTGCTAACCGTTCTTTCTTCCTCTGACATCTCCCCCCAACCTCTTTAAACTGAAATTTGACCAAGGTCTCCCTCATCCGCTGAGTCTTCCATGTCCATGGACAGTTCGTCCTCCGTTTCTTCATGTTCTTCTGCACCTTCCTCAACATTTCGCCTGCTACCATGCGCCCTTGTTGATCCCTGCCCCCCATGGTCCCATGCCTGCCGCCTTGGTGATGATGATTGTCTGGACCTTGGTGATGTTGTTGTCTCTTGCGCATATGAATCCTCCTGTAGTTCCTCCCCTTCCTGTTGTCCCACCCCCTGAGTCCGAATAGTGTTTAGCATGTGCTAAAGCGTGCAAAAGCATATAAATGACTGGAATTGTCATGCTGATAATGGCATTGTCAGCGCTAAACATATTCATCGCCATGTCGAAACTGTGCAGAAGTGTTCATATGTCCTTGATCTGAGACCATTCCATCAGGGTGATGTTCCCCACCTCTGCATTTCGTTGGCCCAGGCTATACGTCATGACGTATTGCACCAGGGCTCGGCGGTGCTGTCACAGTCGCTGTAACATGTGGAGAGTCGAATTCCAACGTGTCACCACATCGCATTTCAGGCGATGAACCGGCAGGCCGAAAGACTTCTGGAGCGATGCAAGTCGCTCAGCTGCGGCGGTTGAACGGCGGAAGTGAGCAGACAGTTTTTGTGCCCTGTTCAGAAGGCCATCTAGGCCGGGATAGTGTGTTAAAAATTGCTGGACAACAAGGTTCAACACGTGAGCCATACAAGGCACGTGTGTCACCTTGCCCAGGCGAATGGCCGCACGCAGGTTTGCAGCATTGTCGCACACGGCCTTACCAGGCTGCAGGTTGAGTGGAGACAACCATTTACCAAACTCAGTCTGCCCACAACTCAGCCGCTGTGTGACTCTTAGTTCCAAGACATTTCAAGTCAAAGACCGCCTGATGCCATTGCGCTCTGCAGCCAGCATAGTAATGAAGGGTGCGTGATTCCTTCTGTGCAGTTACCATGCTGGTGGCCTGACCAGGCAGGCTTGGGGCAGAGGTGGAGGACCCAGACAAGGTTGAGGAGGCAGAAGCAGTGGAGGAACTTGGACAGACAGAGGATTGACACACAAGTCGTGGGGATGGCAAGACTTGTGCAGCAGACCCTTCACCATCTATCACCATAGTTACCCAGCGCCCAGTCAGCGACATGTAACGTCCCTGTCCATGCTTACTGGTCCAAGTATCTGTGGTGAAATGCACCCGTTCACACACAGAGTTTCTCAAGGAAGCGGTGATGTTGTATGCGATATGCTGGTGTAGCGCAGGCACACCTTTCTAAGAGAAGTAGTGGAGACTGGGCATCTGGTACTGGGGCACAGCGACAGATATAAGGTCTCTAAAATCCTGTGTGTCCACCAGGTGGAAAGGCAGCATTTCGGTAGCCAAGAGCTTACAGAGGGATAAAGTCAACCTCTTAGCTTTGTCATGGGTCGCAGGAAATGGCTTTTTATTTGTCCACATCTGAGAGACAGAGATCTGGCTGCTGTGTGTAGATGGTGGTGAGTAGGGTGTCCCTGGAAAAATGCAAGTTTGTGAGGAAAGTGCAGGCGTAGACATGATGTTGCCTTCATCCAACGTTGGTGCTATGGATGTCTGAGAGAGCTGTACACACACACTTGTTTCCCCTTTCAAACCAACTGCCGACCTATCAAGCAAACTGCCTGTTGCGGTTACAGTGGTGGAAGTTATGCGTGGAAAACCAGGTGTGACCGTTGTCACCACAGTCCTAGAAGATGAAGAGCGCGCGGATGCACTGGAAGGGGCAGGCGGTGGATGGTCCGCTCCGCTAGGCCGCATTGCAGCACGGTGAGCTTCCCACTGGGACATATGATATTTATTCATGTGACGATTCATGGAATAAGTTGTCAAACTGCTGAGGTTTTGCCCTCTACTAACAGAATCACGACAAATTTTACATATCACATGATTTGGGCGATCTTTTGCTATGTCAAAAAAGGACAGGCTAGGCAAGGCTTAGAGGGCATGCGACCTGCTGAGCCACCCCAACTAGTGCTCAGAGGCAGAGTGTTGGCTGAGGATGCAGTTGTAGATGTGCTACCAGTACTCCGACTCTGTCCAGGAAGGCACAAGGTAACTTCGTCGTCAGTAGCATCCTCCTCCACCACCTCTGTTGACCTCCTCGAGTGCCTGACTGTAGGTTGACAGTAGGTGGGATCTAGAGGTTCCTCATCAAGCGTTGTGTTTTCACTCCCCTCCCCCTCAGACCGAGCCTTTTCTTGCCCTGAACGAATATTTAAGTTGTCATCCCAATCTGGAATTTGCGTCTCATCATCATCAGTATGTTCCTCATTGTCTATTACAACAGGTGTTTCGGCTTGTGAATAAGGGTCAACATTAGGCTCAAAATCTTGGTCATCATGGCCTGAATCTGAGTCACTAAGGTTCTGGGCATCACTGCAGACCATTTCCTGGTCTATACTCACTGTAGCTTGGGAGCAGACCTCTGATTCCCAGGCTATAGTATGACTGAACAGCTCTGCAGACTCAGCCATCTCAGTTCCACCATACTGTGCAGGGCGGATGGAGACTTGATAGCTAGGAGAAAGCAAGTGTAATTGGGATGACAACTCAGAGGACTGGTGTTTTTTTGATGCGGTAGTTGAGGTGGAGGAGAGGGCACTTGTTGGACCACTTGAGATTCATTCAAGCATTTTCTTTTTTTGGGCAACATCTACCTTTGTTCCAGTTGTTCATGTTCGTAAAAAAGGGAGCACATCCGATTGTCCACGGAAAGTAGTAGACATCTTACTTTTGCTGGAAGATGGCTTATCTTCAGCAGATGTTAATGGAGCTTTGCCACCTCCCCAATGGACAAAAACTTTTTTTCCTTTTCCAACACGCCTGTTCCCCTTTCCACCAGCATCTGTCATTTTGCCACTCATTTTGCTAGCGACAAGAATGTCCACTTAAAATTTGGTAGTAAAAATTGGGAGGTGGTGTAGATTGCAGCGGTGGTCTACCTTTATTGACAGCAGAATAAACAACAATAACTATCCCGGACAATGAAACTATGGCCCTTAAAATGGCAGCACAGTTTGCCAGTATAATAGCTTAGTAAAAATGAGTTTGAGTGTGCAATGCAGAGGTGCTGCAAATATCTTTGCACTAGTGGGACACTAATGAAGTCCAACAGCCACTTTTAGGATGCCACTAAGTTTCCTCAGTGTTTGGTATTATAATGGCTTTGTAACAATGAGCTTGAGTGTGCAATGCAGAGGTGCTGCAAATAGATTTGCACCAGTGGGACACTAATGAAGTCCAACAGCCACTTTTAGGATGCCACTAAGTTTCCTCAGTGTTTGGTATTATAATGGCTTTGTAACAATGAGCTTGAGTGTGCAATGCAGAGGTGCTGCAAATAGATTTGCACCAGTGGGACACAAATGAAGTCCAACAGCCACTTTTAGAATGCCACTAAGTTTCCTCAGTGTTTGGTATTATAATGGCTTTGTAACAATGAGCTTCAGTTTGCAATGAAGAGGTGCTGCAAATAGATTTGCACCAGTGGGACACTAATGAAGTCCAACAGCCACTTTTAGGATGCCACTAAGTTTCCTCAGTGTTTGGTATTATAATGGCTTTGTAACAATGAGCTTGAGGCTTGAGTGTGCAATGCAGAGGTGCTGCAAATAGATTTGCACCAGTGGGACACTAATGAAGTCCAACAGCCACTTTTAGGAAGCCACTAAGTTTCCTCAGTGTTTGCTAGTATAATGGCTTTGTAACAATGAGTTTGAGTGTGCAATGCAGAGGTGCTGCAAATAGATTTGCACCAGTGGGACACTAATGAAGTCCAACAGCCACTTTTAGGATGCCACTAAGTTTCCTCAGTGTTTGGTATTATAATGGCTTAGTAACAATGAGCTTGAGTGTGCAATGCAGAGGTGCTGCAAATAGATTTGCACCAGTGGGACATAAATGAAGTCCAACAGCCACTTTTAGGATGCCACTAAGTTTCCTCAGTGTTTGGTATTATAATGGCTTTGTAACAATGAGCTTGAGTGTGCAATGCAGAGGTGCTGCAAATAGATTTGCACCAGTGGGACACTAATGAAGTCCAACAGCCACTTTTAGGATGCCACTAAGTTTCCTCAGTGTTTGGTATTATAATGGCTTTGTAACAATGAGCTTGAGTGTGCAATGCAGAGGTGCTGCAAATAGATTTGCACCAGTGGGACACTAATGATGTCCAACAGCCACTTTTAGGATGCCACTAAGTTTCCTCAGTGTTTGGTATTATAATGGCTTAGTAACAATGATCTTGAGTGTGCAATGCAGAGGTGCTGCAAATAGATTTGCACCAGTGGGACACTAATGAAGTCCAACAGCTACTTTTAGGATGCCACTAAGTTTCCTCAGTGTTTGGTATTATAATGGCTTTGTAACAATGAGCTTGAGTGTGCAATGCAGGGGTGCTGCAAATAGATTTGCACCAGTGGGACACTATTGAAGTCCAACAGCCACTTTTAGGATGCCACTAAGTTTCCTCAGTGTTTGGTATTATAATGGCTTTGTAACAATGAGCTTGAGTGTTCAATGCAGAGGTGCTGCAAATAGATTTGCACCAGTGGGACACTAATGAAGTCCAACTGCCACTTTTAGGATGTCACTAAGTTTCCTCAGTGTTTGGTATTATAATAGCTTTGTAACAATGAGCTTGAGTGTGCAATGCAGAGGTACTGCAAATAGATTTGCACTAGTGGGACACTAATGGAAGTCCAACAGCCACTTTTAGGATGCCACTAAGTTTCCTCAGTGTTTGGTATTATAATGGCTTTGTAACAATGAGCTTGAGTGTGCAATGCAGAGGTGCTGCAAATAGATATGCACTAGTGGGACACTAATGATGTCCAACAGCCACTTTTAGGATGCCACTAAGTTTCCTCAGTGTTTGGTATTATAATGGCTTAGTAACAATGATCTTGAGTGTGCAATGCAGAGGTGCTGCAAATAGATTTGCACCAGTGGGACACTATTGAAGTCCAACAGTCACTTTTAGGATGCCACTAAGTTTCCTCAGTGTTTGGTATTATAATGGCTTTGTAACAATGAGCTTGAGTGTGCAATGCAGAGGTGCTGCCAATAGATTTGCACCAGTGGGACACTAATGATGTCCAACAGCCACTTTTAGAATGCCACTAAGTTTCCTCAGTGTTTGGTATTATAATGGCTTTGTAACAATGAGCTTGAGTGTGCAATGCAGAGGTGCTGCAAATAGATTTGCACCAGTGGGACACTAATGAAGTCCAACTGCCACTTTTAGGATGTCACTAAGTTTCCTCAGTGTTTGTTATTATAATAGCTTTGTAACAATGAGCTTGAGTGTGCAATGCAGAGGTGCTGCAAATAGATTTGCACCAGTGGGACACTAATGAAGTCCAACTGCCACTTTTAGGATGTCACTAAGTTTCCTCAGTGTTTGGTATTATAATAGCTTTGTAACAATGAGCTTGAGTGTGCAATGCAGAGGTGCTGCAAATAGATTTGCACCAGTGGGACACTAATGAAGTCCAACTGCCACTTTTAGGATGTCACTAAGTTTCCTCAGTGTTTGGTATTATAATAGCTTTGTAACAATGAGCTTGAGTGTGCAATGCAGAGGTGCTGCAAATAGATTTGCACTAGTGGGACACTAATGGAAGTCCAACAGCCACTTTTAGGATGCCACTAAGTTTCCTCAGTGTTTGGTATTATAATGGCTTTGTAACAATGATCAAAGTTATTAAGCTCTAGGCCCTGGGGATAACAATAGTCTATCAAACAACCAGAAATCCCCAATTTATGAAAGATAATCTTATTTTTATTCAAGTAGAAAAATTATACATCACACCAATTTGTGCATCATTATATTACACAGATCAATTGCCTTACGCCAACCAAGTGGCAACCCCTTATCTTGAATATCAAGACCAGGGTTTACAATGAACAATAAGGACAAATTGATACAATTTAAAACATATATATCCAATTAATGGTTCACAGAAGGACACAGATTGTATAATCCAAACTTAACTCGGTAGCTCCCCAAGTGACTCTGTTGGCACGTTAGTGCTGATTCTGTGGTCACAGTCATGAATATTCATCCAGGAGTATCCACACGAGGTGTTGGAAAAATAGGTCCTTTGATCAATATAGTGAACCACCAGACATTTCCTATCATTAAAGACGTCTCCACCTCGACTCTTTTCCCCACAAGGGCATGTGGTTCATCAGGAGGCTGGAAGGTAAGTATAGTCTTATCAGCTTCTCATAGAACATATAAAGGCCAACAGACATAACAATACAACAGGTGCACAAAATTCCATCAAACCGATAACAAAATACACAGATGACTCACTTGTCAGATAGTAAAATGAGGGATATGCAGGTCCATGGCGCCACACGAACAGATCAGCAGCACTCCAGTCAATACTGTTTTGATACCATGCTCCCGTCCTCCAGGCGTCATGGAGCTGCACATTCTGCGCAGTGGAGATTATGGTGACGCTGAATGGGGGAGGACGGGGATTTCCCCTCAGCTGTTTGATTAAGCAAGGGCTATTTAGGGCGGCAGGGAATGTGCAGCTAATGAAGTCCAACAGCCACTTTTAGGATGCCACTAAGTTGTCTCAGTGTTTGGTATTATAATGGCTTTGTAACAATGAGCTTGAGTATGCAATGCAGAGGTGCTGCAAATAGATTTGCACTAGTGGGACACTAATGGAAGTCCAACAGCCACTTTTAGGATGCCACTAAGTTTCCTCAGTGTTTGCTAGTACAATGGCTTAGTAACAATAAGCTTGAGTGTGCAATGCAGAGGTGCTGCAAATAGATTTGCAGCAGTGGGACACTAATGAAGTCCAACAGCCACTTTTAGGATGCCACTAAGTTTCCTCAGTGTTTGCTAGTATAATGGCTTAGTAACAATGAGCTTGAGTGTGCAAAGAGCAGGAGGGTACAGTGGCCGGGTTGTGGGTCAGTGTAGAGGAAAGGAAGCCTCACTTTCTATCCCTCCTAATGGTGAAATGCAGCAAGGAACTCCCTGACCTTAGCTACACAGACGCTCTTATCTGTAGCTGTTAAAACCTCTTTTCACGGACCTGACTGTCACCTATGGCTCTAAGCCTGCTGTAATTATCCCTTAGAAGGGCTGAAAGAAACTTCTATCCCTATTCTGTATAGCGCTGTGTGTAGAGCATACACAGCAGTATCAGAGACAGGAGCTGCACCTGCGGTGACCGACACCCAGACGCAGAAGGCAGATAATGGCGTCCAGACGGGCAGATGCCCGTATTTATAATGCAGGGACACGTGACATGGACATCCTATCACACATGCCGTTGCTTCTCTGGCTAAAAGTCCACTTAGCTGTGTGTGTGTCAGGGATTGGCTGACATGCTGGCCCGCCCCACTACACGCGCGCCTAGGGAGGGAAGGAAGAAGAGAAAAAAAAAAATTTCGATCGCCATTATCCCAGCAGCAGTGATCTGAACGCTTTGTTCCCGCAGATTATACGCTGAAATTTCATAATAGTGTGAGTCACAGAGTGACTTACAGTATTACAGTGGAAAGCCAGCTAGTAATTAGCTTGGCTTTTGGCTGCTAGAACCGTTCTCGAACGTAACTAGAACTATCGAGCTTTAGCAAAAAGCTCAAGTTCTAGTTTGATCTAGAACAGCCCCCAAAATTACTCGAACCGCGAACTGGAGAACCACGAACCACGAACTGCGCTCAACTCTAGCGCTGACGTCAGAGTTGGGGTTAGCCAAGGGCACAGCTGGTGTCACCACTTTCACCGCCGACAAGTGCTCACTTCCGGCAGTGTTGCAGTGACATCACAACAACATTCACATCAGACTGGTCACATGGCTATGACATCATGTAAGGTCCTGCAACCTACGAGGTAACAACATTCACACCAGACTGGTCACATGGCTATGATGTAATGGAATCTCCTGTAGTCAGTGGAGGTTACTCGGGGGCACAGCTGACTGTGCCTGCTCGTCTGTGTGAGCAGATCTTTTTTTGTCTCATTGCACAGATGTAGCATAGCTGAAGAGATGCTCGCCTTTGGACTATATCAGAGGCGCCATGCTGCAAGGCGAAGCCCCATGGCTCCAGGTCCCACCGCCTCACTAATACGAAACTACCACAACAGCGGCCACCATACAGCACCAGCACCCTGTGAGAGGAGCTGCGCACTCACCTACCACTGGCTCCCATATGTGAACTGGGAGCAAAAAAAAGCTGACCCCTATTGCAGTCTTTTGCTGATTAAAATCACCTGTAGCAAAAGGGGGGCGTGAAGATCCAAGAAAAAAAGCAGAATGGTAACAAAGAACCTCATGTTCTATTATTTAATTTTTTGCCTAGCGGCTTTAGATCATTGTATTTTTGGGATGTGCGATCCATGTCTTTTTTCTTCATAGTTTCTTATATGCGAGTGATATGGGTATGAAAAGGATGACATTGTATTCCTGCATGAAAACCCAAAGCATACATCAAGATTGGCAAAGAAATGGTTCAATGACAATGAAGTAGAGGTGCTGGTTTGGACCCCCTAGTCCTCAGACCTCAACCAAATCACACACTTGTGGGTACAGTTGAAGGAAATGCTTTATACATACCCAATTGAGATGACCAGTATATATTAACAATGAGAAAGTGTAGAAGAGACCGGGGATGAAATATGCTTGATTCTGATCGAGAGCATGCCCAAAAAGATTCAAGCAGTGTTGAAAGCCAAAGTTTGATTACAAAATGCTACCAAACAAAAAATAAATAATTTAGATTTAGGGAGAAAAACAATTTGAGGAGCAAAACAGTAACAATGTAGTGATATGAGGAAAAATCTGCCTAACTAATTATATGCTACATAGGGTCAAGTCAAATTTATGTATGAGATTGCCAAGATGATTGTTTATAAAATGATGGTAGTCTCACATTCAAAGCTGTAGTGGAAGGTGAGATATGGAGCCTGACATTCAAAAGTTCAAAACATAGTTACCCTTTTGCTCGTCAGTGTATGGAATAGGTAGCAGGTACAACGTTGTGTGGCTTCTATGTTATTAATAAATATGTTTAAAAAGACAATGGTCCAATACTGACCCCTTTGGTTTCCACTGTTAACTGGGACTCAGTTTGAGTGTGTTCCATTAATAAACATTCTCTGTTTCCTATCAATGAATTAGTTATTTACCCAGTTACATATATTTTCTCCTAGTCCCATTACTCTCATTTTATATACCAACTATTTGTGTGACACTGTAGCAAATGCCTTTGAAATGCCTTTGAAATAGACAACATCTATGGCATTATCCTGGTCCAGTTTGGATCTTACCTCCTCATTTAAGCTGATCAGATTAGTTTAACCTCACAAACCCTTCTTGGTACTGGGGCATGAGGTTAGTATTATTAAGACACTCCAGAATATCATCTCTTAGAAAAGTCTCAAGGATTTTACCCAGAGTAGAGGTTAAAATTACTGGCCTATAATTTTCAGGCTCAAATTTTGTCCTCTTTGTGAATATTGGAAGCACATTTGCTATGTGTCTGTCCTGTCGAAAAATTGCTGAAATAGAATGAAACTGCACTCAAATGGAATGAGATCAGCATGAGGAAGTTGCCTAGATACATCTCTGACTTCCGGGTCACTGCTGGGAGCAATATTGTCAGAGAACTAGGCTCTGGGCACAAGTTGTATTTTTAGATGTGTTTTTGGGAGATTTGTCACAAAACCTGAAGGGAATCCTGATGCCAGTGTGACACCCTGGCCTATCAGGTCGTCACAGGGTATTGTGCAATCTGCCCTTCTGTGCAATATCCACCTCCTCCTTGTAAGGGTCCCTAACCATTTTTGTTGCCAAGAACAGCTAATCAAAATCCTAGGAACACTCTGCACCACACCCACCAGACACACCAGTGGCCTGAGTGGAATAGGGTTGCCCACTAGGGGGGTTGGTTAAGGGGAGGTCAGGAGTGTCAGGAGTCAGTCAGTTGAGCAGTGACTCTCAAGAGGAGAGGTCACGGGGCGGTGTAATGTTGGAGGAGAAAGTGAGAGGAGGTCAGGAGCTGGGCTCCTTGAAGCTACTAGGTGGCAGACATTGGTCTGGGCCTGGTAGGAGCTGGACCCCAGTCGCAAGGGGGTCATAACAAAGCGGCAGCTGGAGATCGTTGCCCGTGTCTGGAGGGAGAAGGAAAACTTGAGGAAAGCCACCTTTTCGTGTCCGAGGGCCGCAGCGAAAGGGCTACGTACGGCGCTTCGACCCTGAGAAAGGGTGGGGTTTCCTCTGGGAAGCGAGTCTCCCTGAAGAAGTGTTTGTTAATCAGAGAGATATTGAGCAACATCTCCCGAGGGACCACCCGGGCCATAACCTGGAGCTTGGAGAGGTGGTAACTTACACGCAACACTGGAGCGAGCGGGTGTGAAGCGGCTCGCTGTGGTAGATGAGCAAGTTGTGCCAGCTGCCTCTGTTGATTACCCGCCTCCCAGTGAGCAGTACCAGTAGTTTGAAAAATGCTAAAAGTACCATTAGTTTAATGATGCCATAGAACTGTTAGGTATCGGTGCTTTTGTTTGTTGTTTTTCACAGTTTATTGTTTTCCATATAGAAAATGTTAGTAAATAAGTGCCTAATCAACCAGTTCTAATGAAAAGAGTGAAAATTATCTAATTTGCAAGAAGATTCTTTAAAATGTGTACACCTGGTACATGGACTTCATTGAGTTTATATATATATATATAGTAAATATAGACCGCGGTCACAGGACTGGCGTGACCAACACAAACTTGTGTTTTTTACATAGTTGCACATCCTGTGCCCACCAGAGTCGTCTATCACAACGCCCGGGACCTTAACCTGGTCACGGGCCCAACATAGGTTTCCAGGGGGTCAGGTTGTTTGGGTGGCAGATTAATGGGATCTGGGACATCGAGACTGGACTGTCGTGGGAAGAGGCTGCAACGGAGCAGTTTGAGTCTCCGCTACCACTGAAACCGGTAGCGTCCCACCGTTGAGAAGATGAACATTTAAAACTGTTAAGTAACGTTTAAGTGCCGAGTCTCCCTGCTGAGGGATGTATGTGTAAATAAAATGTTAACATTTTCATACCTTTTTTTACAGTTAAAAAAAATAAATAAATAAACCTCTGATGTCCTGTAGCTCGGGGACGAGCTACGTTTAACCAAGTGGAAATGTGACACCCTGGCCTATCAGGTCGTCACAGGGTATTGTGCAATCTGCCCTTCTGTGCTATATCCACCTCCTCCTTGGTTAAGGGTACCTAACCATTTTTGTTGCCAAGAACAGCTAATCAAAATTCTAGGAACACTCTGCACCACACCCACCAGACACACAAGTGGACGGCCTGAATGGAATAGGGTCACTCACTAGGGGGGTTGGTTAAGGGGAGGTCAGGAGTGTCAGGAGTCAATCAGTTGAGCAGTGACTCTCAAGAGGAGAGGTCACGGGGCGGTGTAGTGTTGGAGGAGAAAGTGAGAGAAGGTCAGGAGCTGGGCTCCTTGAAACTACTAGGTGGCAGACATTGGTCTGGGCCTGGTAGGAGCTAGCCCCCAGTCGCAGGGGGATCATGACAAGGGGCATGGACTGTCGAGGAGGACAGCCAGCGGCCTTGTGCCATCACCGGGCAGGGGCCAGGACACGAAGGGGTACGTGGACCCTAGGTCAGGTAGTAGCTTCAGGCGTCCTGACAATTTACCCGACGAGGATGGAGCCTTCAAGATCCGTTCTCCACCTGCTCCAAAATTGGGGTACTAGCGCAACACGGGGCATAGGACTTTCCACACATACGGTCCAGAAAATCCCAAAAATGAACCCTGAGAGCAAGCTCACCCAGTTAGCCATACTGGGGAGCTGAACCTGATTAGTTTCATACTAAAGGGACCAACCAAAATACAAGGTGCCAAGGCAAAGATCACAGACTAACAGGCAACACCAATGGGCACAGGATCCAGGTGTGCTCCCTTCAATCGGCAGCAGTGTCCAGAATTTTGGTTTACTACAGTTGTTGGTGTCAGCGTTATTGGACTGAGTGAGTACACAAGTGACCTTTACCGTCCCAAAGGCACATCCCTGTCACCATCACCAAGTCCCGGGGCATTCCCTCTACCCGTGGAGGGGTTAAACACCTAGGTGCGCACATCATCGCCACCGAGTACTCCCAGCTGCAGCGGTGGTACTCCACCTTACCACGCGCCACGGGTGGCATCACAAACTTTCCACACCATTCCCTGTACATAACCCCCCTTTGTTTGAGGAGCCGCACGACTCCCGGGTCCGGAGCCCTCTCGAGCCACTGCGGATCTGGATCCGAGCAGCCCGGCTGCTGATGCGGGGGCGGCACACCAGCAAAGTCAATGAGAATCCTGAAGTATCATGCACACATTGCTTGTTTATGATTTGCAGATTTGGTGCAGAAAACATTTTTGCAGCATGCAGTTATGTGCGGCTGCGGGATATCCGCAGTATATTCCGCAACCGCACATTCCGCAACGTGGACACAGCACTCCCCATGTCCCATAGGATAACATGGGGAGTGTCTGTACATGCTGAAACCTGCGGATTTATCTGTAAAATCCAGATAAATCTGCAGGTTTTCCGCGGCAAAATCCGCAGAAGCAAGCTCCCGTGGGCACAGGGCGTAACAGTCCATTTATAGGTATATTGCTCCTGAAACTTAAAAACAAAAGTTCTATTCAGGGCTACAGGTTTTCTTTTCCTTATTAATACTGGAAAGTTTGCCAGCATGTATTATATACCTAATTAAAAATGCACAAGGAGTGTAGTAAAGGGGGCTTTACACGCTACGACATCGCTAATGCGAAGTCGTTGGGGTCACGGAATTGGTGACGCACATCCGGCCGCATTAGCGATGCTGTTGCGTGTGACACCTATGAGAGATTTTGCATCGTCGCAAAAACGTGCAAAATCGCTCATCAGTGACATGGGGGTCCATTCTCAAATATCATTACTGCAGCAGTAACGAAGTTGTTCCTCGTTCCTGCGGCAGCACACATCGCTCTGTGTGACACCGCAGGAACGAGGAAGCTCTCCTTACCTGCCACCCGGCCGCTATGCGAAAGGAAGGAGGTAGGCGGGATGTTACGTCCCACTCATCTCCGCCCCTCCGCTTCTATTGGGCGGAGGTTCAGTGACACAGCTGTGACGTCACTGTGACGCTGAACGAACCACCCCCTTAGAAAGGAGGCGGTTCGCCAGTCACAACGACGTCGCCGGGCAGGTAAGTACATGTGACGGGTCTGGGCGATGTTGTGCGGCACGGGCAGCGATTTGCCTGTGTCGCACAACAGATGGCGGCGGGTACCCACGCTAGCGATATCGGTACCGATATCACAGCGTGTAAAGCCCGCTTTAGGGACAAGGGAATGGACAAGCTGCTGATGGTGCCCACAGAGTCCAAGGCCATAGGCAAGGTTAAACTTTGCCTGCTTCTGGCACACAACAAACATGCTTATCCACGAGACCTAGCTTCCTTCCCCACTTTGTAGGGTGTCATGGCACATCACTTTTGAAGCCAGAACGGTGTAAGCAAGTGGTCAGTTGGATGTCAGATAATGCTTCCAGTATGTCTCACTAATCAAGAATCTTGACCACATAATCCTCACCCTGATTCTACTTCCTCCAACAATGGCAGGTTCCAAGAGACAAGTGATCCCATACTCCAACACTCTGAGGAGCTCTTTACATTTCCATGTATTTTTTCTGGCCTCTCACCCTGCACGTTTCAGGAGAGACATGAAGGGATTGTGTGTATTGATGCTAAATATTTGAGCCATGGTCTGAAGAAGATGACTAGGGGGACTGGCAATTAGTTTCTCAAGCAGTAGTAGCAGTATTGATGAGACACAGTTCCCAGCAAGGGAAATTGGTAAGTTAACAAGTGAGGAGGGCCAGAGTGCAGAAGTGGAAGATGAGGTGGTAGACTACGAAGTCACTGACCTAACCTGGGAAGGTGCCATGCAGAGCAAAGACAG
The DNA here is from genome assembly GCF_048569485.1 of Anomaloglossus baeobatrachus. Lineage (NCBI taxonomy): Eukaryota > Metazoa > Chordata > Amphibia > Anura > Aromobatidae > Anomaloglossus > Anomaloglossus baeobatrachus. The sequence goes on from NC_134356.1 coordinate 462,960,461, forward strand.
CAGTGCAGAGGGGGACGAGTGGGGTGGCCAGAGGAAAAGGAGGAGGTCGCCAGAAAATAGAAGGCGGGATACTGTTCCCCATAGCACCTACACGTGGCAAATTCCAAGGCCACAGGTTAGGTGTTCCTTACTCTGCTGCTTTTTTCAAGAAAGTGCAGATGATAAGTGATAAGTCTTTTCAACCTATGCAGTATCAAGATCAGCAGAGGCATAATGACTAGCAGCCTGACTACCACTAGTATGCTCATGCACATGTCATCAAAGCACCTCCCGACTAGGTGGGCCAATCGCCTTGGTTCACAATGAGTGTCTATGGGTGACACCACTGCCTTTTCCCTGTGCTACGTGCTTGCCAATTCCCTGTCCAGAACACAGGTGCAGATTCCTCTTGCACTGCACCTGTCGTTGCACATTTGGAAGCAACATCAGTAACTACATCCGATTCTTTGTCCCAGCGCAGTATTTAGTTGTTCCAACCCCCAAAACACCCAACGTTTGAAGAACAGAAAGAGGAATAAATAACTGATCCTTATAAATAGTCTGATCGCTGATTTGTGCAGGTTCCTACAATTAGAGGGACACCATACATGTCCATGGTGTTTGCTGATTTGTGATGTTTATTTATTTTTTTAAAAAAAAAATACATTAAAAATTAAATTAGTGCAATTTTTTGTATTATCTTTTGGTAATTTTTTAGGGAGAAAAATGTACTCTTTCATCCTCCGTCTAGAATACAGGACATAGAAATACACTGCTTCATAATATATATCTCTATGTATCAGTATAATCTGCCTATGGAGTCATAGCCTGCAATGCCACTTTAAGTACACTAAATTCTCTCTGTGAGGTCCACAAAGTCTGTGGCTCAAAGCCTTAGCTTCTACTGAAATGTTTGAGGGTTTGGTTTGAGCTCTGGGGAAAGGGAGGGATAAAAAAAAAATACATGTTTGTAATTATTTTTAATTAGTTTTATAGTAACAAAAATATCAGACTTTTTCTTAACATCTAGAATGCAGGGACAAAGAGATACATTGCTGTGTACAGATGTATCTTTATGTAACTGAATAATCTGATTCTGGGTTTCCTGCCTGCATTACTGTTCATTATTACCAAATGCTCCTTTATGTTTCACTCTAGGCAGTAGCTCAGTGGTATAGCAGTCTCCTAGCTGGTGCCATCTCCTGGACTAGATGATGCTAACACATGTGTCGTTATGCAGAGGACTGGAATGAATCACTCTGGCACATGCGCAATTAATGTGTATTACCATAGTATGAGCAGGAGACAAGGGGAGATGAACCTTTCTGATTGGCCTGTCATTTCCCAGACAATAAGGATGCTATTCTTGGATTGGGTGACTGGAACACCTTTCTTTTCTGTTTGTTTACTCCATGTGGGAAGTTCTATATGACTTTATATATGTTTATGCAATTATGTGCAATATAAATATGGTACTTTTGAGATATATACTTATAATGTATTGTCAAAGCACTTTATCTATTATTATTGGTACATTTATTGTATGGGTGAGAGTAAAGACCAGAAGGTGGAGAGTTCCGTGATAGGTTGTTTGTAATGATTTGTGCTATGTAAATTTTTGATGGCACACCATTTTGTATGGTTTAAAAAGACCTGGGAATAGGTCAAAACATTGCATTCATGGCAGAATAAAGAAGCATTTTGGGGTTTTTTACCTTTATTTTATAGACATTATCATGGCTATCTCATATATAAATTTAACTTGCAACAAGGGATGAGCAGGCCCGTGGAAGCTTGGATTTCCCAGCTTCAGTTGGACTTTAATTAAAAGTTCAATTTGGGACCTGGACTTGATCCAAACTTGACCACGGATCCTGGACTCCATATAAGTCAATGGGGACCCAAACATTGGTGCTGTAAAATGGTTGAAAAATGGTTGCCGCAAGGGCAATCAGGCTGAAAAAGGAAGCAAAATGGGGGTAAGACCAGGACAATTGCCCTGAAAACAAATGTGGATAGGCAATAAAATAATGGGGGAGTTTACCCTATTTTGGCAACCAGTGAAGGTAAAGAAGACAACTGCGGGCTGCAGCCCACAGCTATCTGCTTTACATTGGCTGCTTATCAAAAATAGAGAGAATCCCATGACGTTTTTATAAACTATTTAAATACTGAATAATTCTTATTTCTCCAGACCTTAGAGCAAAATAAATGTAACAAAAAATATAAATAAAATAAAACTCATTTCATTGTTCACCTGTCTTGGCATCCCCACTACTGGTCTTCTACAGTTCAGTAAAGCAGTAAAATGTATGCTGTAGCTTGTCGCAATTTTCCTAAGTTTGTGTGGAGCGAATTACAAAAAAATTGGTATTCTGGAAAATACAGATTTTTGTAACATTTGAGAAGTCAATTCTGCTTGACTAAATTTGACCATTTCTAATGTCAAACTGTGACTTATGACTATATATAGGATATAGAAGTATCCTATATAGTACCACATATTGGAACCTTTTATTGGTGGTATTTTTTTGGACAGTACTGCCAAAATGCTTGTCGGACTGAAGGCTCAGACTTGCGAAAAGATTTTAACCAAGCAAGTTTAGATGCTCATAAAAAGTAATGTAGAGAGCAATGTAATCAGGTCTTGATTTAATGGACGTCTTGACCCGTTAACCTTACAAATTTAGACAAACACACCAGAAAAGCAGTTTGAGCTTTATGCGCTGCTTATTTTTAAAATCTGCATGTCTTGTTGACTTTAATTTATAATGAGCATGATGTTAATGAAGCTAATTTTGTCTTTCTATGCCTCTGCTTTGAGACCCTTTAGAGAACTCTAGGGTGCACTGCATGTAACACAAAAGTAATTCACCATATGGAGATGCGTCCAATTACTTATTCAAAGCAAATGCAAAACAATTATAAAGCAGTGTTCATTGCAACATAAATGAGGCAAGAAAAAAAACAAATATTGTTCTTTTCCCAAAAGTCCAAACAAAATTCAGAGATTGCAGACCATATTTCCTCCAAGCACCCTTTTAATTCCAACATTAATGTAGAACATCCTGAAATGAGTCCTAGGAATAACAACACATTCTTCTTTGATCTGTGATTGCAGGCTGCTCTGTATAATGATCATATTTCTTATTTGTCAGGTTCCTTGATTGCCTCTTCAGATTTTGAATTTGTAATTTTATATACGAATTTAGTGCATCACAAATTCAATCACCTGGGATCAGCGATGGAGAACCATCCATATAATTATGTCGTGCAATGGCCTGTTACAAGGCATAAATCTATTAGTAGTACAAATACAAAAGAAAATAATTGTGATGGTAATAATTTAAGGTAACCAGTGTTTCGGCTATATACAACTGTAGATCAGTTACTTTGGTTGTTTCAAGAACAGCACAAAGGTCTCAATCACTGAAAAGGAGATAAAGATAAGTAATGAGAGAGTTTTTGTGTCAGCAAAGTATTTATTTCTCTATGAAAGCTTTTTCAGAAAACCAAAAGAAGAAGCTAGCCTGTCACAGCGCAAAAGGCTTTACCAACATTGGGATACTATACGTGATGCAGCAGCCTATGTAACAACATACTGTTTAGGCTATTTAAATTGTAAAAAAAAAATAAGGTTCAAATATTATCCCTTTTTTGGGGCAAATGAATACATTGAACGCAGTGAGAGTGGAAGAAGCTATAGCTGTTTCACACACGTTGCTGTAAAAGTTATCCATGTTTTGAGAGTTTCAAGAGATTTTCTCTTTGCTAAGTGAAAAAAATGATAGCGTGTGCCTGTCTGCACACACGCCGCCTCTGCGACCATTTTCTTGAAGTCAATCTCATCAACCGAAGGCAATTCAATGGAGCCCACAGTTTGCCAGCAGATCAATGGCGCCGGCCACCGCAACATCCCCAAGCCCGCAGTATTGGCGAATGTGGCACTGGAGATCACTGTATGTAAATGTGCTAAATCTGGCCCAAAAATAGTGAAGGATTCAATTACAACATGAACATAGCACTGTGCACGCACTAGCCATAGGGATAATGGTTATTGCCGCAGTGGGAAACTTAAATAAAGGGGACAAAAGCACCCAGGGGATGAATAGATAAAGATAAAGATCCAACCCACTAAGTCGCACCCCAATGCTAAATCATCAACATCCGGGTGTAGAAAAGGTTCAAGAGTTAGTTCACTATAATGAGACAGAGGGAGTCATTTGTCATTCTGTCTTATGAACCAGTGTTTTCCATCTTTTAAAACGTTCATACTAGGACAGTTAGCCACAGATTCATACACTTCTATAAAGATGGACACCACAGGTCAGAGTCAAAAGTAACTGTGCTGCATCATAAATGGATCTGTCGTGAGTTTCAGGTACCGTCACACTAAGTGACACTCCAGCGATCCCACCAGCAATCTGACCTGGCAGGGATCGCTGGAGCGTCGCTACACGGGTTGCTGGTGAGCTGTCACACAGGCAGATCTCACCAGCAACCAGTGACCAGCCCCCAGCCAGCAGCGTCGTGTGGAAGCATGCTGCGTTTGGTAACTAAGGTAAATATTGGGTAACCAACCCGATATTAACCTTGGTTACCAGCGCACACCGCTTAGCGCTGGCTCCCTGCACACCTAGCCACAGTACACATCGGGTTAATTACCCAATGTGTACTCTGCTACGTGTGCAGGCAGCAGGGAGCCGGCTTCTGCAGATGCTGGTAACCACGGTAAACATCGGGTAACCAAGAAACCATTACCTTGGTTACCCGATATTTACCTTCGTTACCAGCGTCCGCCCCTCTCACACTGCCAGTCCCGGCTCCCTGTTCCCTGCACTCCTAGCCACAGTACACATGGAGTTAATTACCCGATGTGTACTCCGGCTATGTGTGCAAAGAGCAGGGAGCCGACACTGACAGCGTGAGAGCGGCGGACGCTGGTAACGAAGGTAAATATCGGGTAACCAAGGTAAGAGCTTCTTGGTTACCCGATGTTTACCGTGGTTACCAGCGTCCGCAGAAGCCGGCTCCTGCTGCCTGCACATTGAGTTGTTGCTCTCTCGCTGTCAGACACAGCGATGTGTGCTTTACAGCGGGAGAGCAACAACTAAAAAATGGTCCAGAACATTCAGCGATAACCAGCGACCTCACAGCAGGGGCCAGGTTGTTGCTGGATGTCACATACAGCGACATCACTAGCAATATTGCTGCTACATCACAAAAGTCGTGCCTCAGCAGCGATGTTGCTAGCGATGTTGCTTAGTGTGACGTGGCCTAACTTTGATGCCATTCTATTGAATAATTCAATGAAAACATGAACATAGCACTGAGTACACATCGGCCAAATGGTTTGAACTGGCTGCATTCAGCATTACATCGTGAATAAATGATCCATCGGTTCAGTATATATATCACTTATTTCAGAGATTTACACGTAAACCACTGTGTAAGCAATCAACGTAGAGTGCAGGATAAATGTGAGCCGTGACTTACTGTGATCTTTGAGATGAAGAATGAACAAATCAACAGCAGATGAAGAATTGCTTCTATTTATTTTTTACCATTCATGATGTAGTATAAGTGATTAGATGCTTTTATTCTTCAGGTCTATGGAATTTCAGCGATAACAGATATAGATCGAGTTTTATGTTCAGCAACTATCACACAATAAAACAATGCTTTTAAAAAGTTTTTACATTGCCAAATATTGAGAGTTATAATTTTTGCTATATTCCTGCCTACAGAATCATGTGAGGGCTTGCTTTTTACAAGATGAAGTTTTTATCATTTTTGGTCACATATGTACACATAATATTTTTTGGTCACTTTATATTCCAATTTTTGGGAAGCAGAATGAACAAAGCCCAGCAATTCAGGAACTTTTTTTTTTTGTTGGATGGGGGGAGTTTCATGCCGTTTACAGAACTGTATAAGTGATAAAGATAACTTTATTTTTCAGCTCAGTACAATTACAATGATACCACATTCATATTATTTTTTAAGCTTTGCTGCTTTTACACAATTAAAACAATTTTATAGTATTTGTTTTGTGTTGTTCTCTTCTCACAGCTGAAGCATTTTTTTTTCACTCATTGTGCTGTGTGTTGGTTTGTTGTCTGCGGGACAATATGATGATTTCAGCTATACCATTTTTATTTACATTTGAATTTTTGATTACGCTTCATTCCACTTTTTTTAGAGGTATGATGAAAAAGCATTGTTTTATGTCACTTTGTATCTATTTGTTTACGTTGCTCATTTAATGCATTAAAGAGGTTGTCCACTACTTTTACATTGATGGCCTATTCTTAGGATAGGTCATCAATGTTTGATCGTTCAGGGTTTGACACCCTGCAACCCCGCCAATCAGCTACTCTCGGTCCCGGCGGCAGCAGCAGGTGGCCGGAAATGCTGAGATCCGGAGCTGCACCGTCTTCTGATCCACCTCCTATTGATTGAATACTACATATGGGGTAGTTGACAGTACAGTGATCAGCAGATTTCATTTTACCATAAAACTGATCTTGCAGTATGATTCACCAGAAGGAGATGATGACTCTGAAACACTGAGAACAATAAAGCCAGATGTTTTAACTTCTAATTGATCTTCAGTGATCTTCTTGCAGCACAGATTAACCCTTTACTCCTGCCTACTCCATTGCAGTTATCCGTGGGTTCTACAGCAGCCAACTTTACTATGTGCCATAGTGTAATACATTATCTGTTCTCCACCATCTAGCTTAATAATACTAAATGCAGATAAAGAGCCGTAGTCTTATAGAATAGAATAGATTAGATTTGCCCTGAAAATTACTTTTGGTTTTACGTTGCAGCAGCAAGGAATGAAAGGCTATAATCTCTGCCTAGATGTCTCTAATACACTATCCCTTTTCCAGCAGCTAGCCCCACACTGAATGCAGCTAAGAGCGGTATTATAAGATAATAATAGATTAGACTTAGCCCTGAAAAAGGTTTTTGGTTTTAAGTTGTTGCAGCAAGGACCATAAGGCTATCATCCCTGCCTAGATGTCTCTAATACATAATCCCTTCTCCTTCAACTAGCCCTAAACTAAATGCCGCTAACAGGAGTATTATTTGAGAATAGAATAGATTTTTTATGTCGTAGCTGCAAGGTTTGTAATCCTATAATCCCTGCCTAAATGCATTTAATATACTTTCCTTCTCCATCAGCTAGCCCTACATGAAATGCAGTTAAGAGCGGTATTATTAGAGAACATAATAGATTTTTTTACACGTTGCAGCAGCAGGAATTTTAAGGCATTAATCACGGTAATACATTATCCCTCCTCCTGCAGCTCTCACTACACAGTTTCCAAGATAGAGTCAGCCGAGTGGTGCCTCACTGAGTCTTATTTAGACCCAATGATGCAATGCCGCTGGCCAATCACATTAATGACAGTAGCCAAAATGGCTACGGCATTGCTGTGATTGGCAGGCAATTCACGCATGATTAGTCTCTGAAAAACAGCCACAAAACATGTAAAGTGGGGTCTCGAGCATGGAGCTTGGGCACCAGGGATACTCGATCAAGTATCAAGCATGCTTGGGCACCCTGATGCTCCATCAAGTATGAAGTGTGCTTGAGCACCCCAATGCTCCATCAAGCATTGAGTAGTGGTGAATGTGCATCAGTAGTTATTTGTTTTGCTGCAAAAAAATAGTGTTTATGTACTTTCTTTTTTGTATTAGCAATCAATACACAGATTTTTTTTTTAGGGTTGCCATATTCTGAGAGCTGTAAGTTTCTCAATTTCCTCTCAGCACAGCTGTCTGAGGGATTTTTTTTGCATGACAGTCTGCATTTTTTTTAATGATGCTATTTCACAGTACATGTGCCTTTTTGATCACTTTTTATTAACTATTTAGGAGATAAAAAGATCAACAGGCAAGCTATAGCATTTACTGGTAGCATTCTTTTGTACTTCTTTGTAATTACTGTTTATTTTTTTTAACTATTTTTGTAGTAGACATGAGCAAAAACATTAAATATGGAATTTTTGTTTACATTTTTGTTACAGAGTTCACCGTGTAGTAAAATTGATATGGATATGGGAATTTTGTTCTGTTGGACATAGTCACATGCATTTGCAAGAGATTAAGATGCATAATACTGATCATAAGGATGAAAATCCCACTAATGAAACAGCCGCTCAATAACAGACCACTAAAATTTCATTTCTATTAATCCATTAAAAACTTTGTGTGATTTTTAGGATCTTGTAATAACAAAATTGATTTTTAGCATCTGTAAGAGTCTCTTTACTAGTGGGGCTTTCACCACTTTATTATAGATTGATGAAATTCTTCTTTCAGACCAGTTGCTCCATTTCATATCTATACTGTTGTGCAATCCAATAAAATCTGTTAAAACTGATAAACATTTGTGTGTGAAGAAAGCCCTAAAGGTTTATCCCAGGATTAAATATTACATTTTCCCATTAGATTAAGTCTAGGTTCAGTCCCTGGTGAACCAGTGTTAGAATCTGTGCCAAGTCTATGATTAATGTGTATTACAAGTAACCTTGTGCTGTTCCTGGTTACACACTCACCCTGTGCCCATGGTATTTCCATTATTGTAAATTATGTCCTTATTCTCTGATGTAATTGTCAGATACACATAGTTCAGGCTACACATAGCACAATGTTTTAATCCCTGACAGTTATATATCTTGCCTACAGCAACCCAGTAATATTAGTGCAAGAAAATAAGACTAATACCGTGTTTCTTTGAAAATAAGTCAGAGTTTTATATTACTTTTTGCTTCAAAATATGGGCTAGGGCTTAATTTCAGGGAATGTCATGGTTTTTTTTTCCATGAACAACAATGCACATTTGTTCTTAAACAAAATAATCAATATATACCGTACTTTTCGTTTTATAACACACCCCAAATTTATAGATAAAAAGGGAAAAGAGAAACAAAACATGGGGTCCTTTTTATAATCCGGTGGTGTCATACCAGAGGTCCACATTATACATATATAGCCTGGGTCTCAGCTTCCCATACATGGTAAGTTTTTTAACTGCATGAGAGGACACACATTAGCTAGGGACCCCAAAAATAAGAGAATACCGTGAAGAGGTTTTGGGGCTCTGTTGCATTGATCAATTCAATAGCTAAATTTCTCTTTATTCATATTTCATGGCAGTAATGCAGATTCCACTCTCATTTTTTCATTTTTGCATGTAGCTATTGGATTTTTCAGGCCAGTATTCACACAGCAGTTTCTGCTATTACATGTATTCCCCTTGCATAGTCACTGGTGTGCATACCTTCTCTCCATATAGTATAGTATATATAGTATCCATATAGTGGTCACAGGAGGCAGGGGCAGTGCTGGAGTAGGCGCTGCTGGGAGTCATGCAGAGGGTGGCCCAGATACTCACTGCTGGCTGTGGCACTGCTCTGTCCTGCAGCTGTGGGCTCTGCTCTTTGGTGAGGCACCGGGCTCTACTTTGTCCTGGGGCATCGGGCTCTGCTCTGTGCTGGGGCTTCAAAGAAATGGAGGCCAGAGTCAGTGCTTTGCTAATGAGAGCTTGACCTGAGATCTCCATCTGTGTATGTGCCGACTCTAGACACCATTATTTGAAGTACTCAACACCGCCAGCCAAACAGATGCATGCCACCATCGCTAGCTGCACATATGCCCACCATCCCTAGCCGCATAGATGCCCGCCGCTGTAGGCTGCACAGATGCCTGCCACCACCAGCCGCATGCCTGCTGCCAGCTGCACAAATGCCTGCCACTGCTTGCCGCACAGATGCCCACCGCTGCAGACTGCACAGATGCCCGCAGCCACCGCCAGCTGCACAGATACCCACCGCTGACCGCACAGATGCTTGCAACCGCCGGCCGCACAGACGCCCTCCACCGCCAACCACACAGAGATGCCTGCCGCCACATGCCGCACAAATGCCAGCCGCTGCAGGTCGCACAGAGCCCTACAGCCACAGACCGCACAGATCCCCGCCATCGACCACAAAGATCCCCGCAGCACAGAGCCCCACAGCTCCGGCACAGAGCAGCACAGTGCACAGCATTGCCCTTACCTCTTACCCCACTCCACCACCCCCTGGTAAGCTACATTCAGATTTTAAGACGCACCCCTTATTTTCCTCCTAAAGTTTTGGGAGGAAAAGTTCATCTTAAAACCGAAAAATATGGTAGTCAAATATAATAATATTTAGTCAACATAGATGATATAATCTAGCTGGGAGCATGTTGTCAAAATGGCTGAACGGTCCCTCTTTATAACTATGAACAAGAATAGTCTGAGAATAAACTCCTGCAGTAAATACATTTCTGTGTGACCACACATATATTAAAAATACAAAAACCTTTATTCATACAATTACAACATGAAATCACAATAAGTAATAAAATACATTGAAAAGAGATATATCAAAAAAATCCAGAAAACACCCAATGACTTAGAGATGTAAGTTCAATCAGTATGCAGAATATATCTGGACAGGTTTATCACATAGATTGTCAGTTTATATGAAAGAGTAAAACATTTTCAAACTTGACACACAAAGATCAATGTAGTACACTGCAATATGTGCCTTAAATTTAATATAAAGCAGAAATTATGTGAGGTTCAGTGTCAGTGACACTATGTCCAATAAATAATAGCATATAAAAACAAATTTATATATTAAAAATAATCATGTCATCACACACACAATGCACATACACATGTAAATATACACACTGCACATACGGTACAAATCAGCCTGGCTACCCTTCAGTCCATCTAGACTTTTGCAGTTAAAGAATGTTTGGTGACATCATGGGCACATGACTTTGATGTCAAAACAGGTCCTTAAGCAGTTTTAACTTCAGAATCGAAATGATGGGGACCTCTAAGAGAGTGGGTGCCCAGAAAAATTGCAGTTTTCACCATCTTCCCCCTAACATTCTGCATATCAGCCTGTCTTCTATTAAGTTCCTCTAAACTTCTGCAATTAAAGGACCTTTTGTTGACATCGTGGTCACATAACCAATGATGTCACCAAAGTTCCTTAGTCAGTCTTATCCTTGAAATTGAAATGCTGGGGTCACTAAAGAGAGTGGGGATCTTAGGCAATTCACCTGTCCTCCCTCCCATCCCCATAAATGTCAGTCCTAACTATAGCTGGATCTTATCTTTTGATTAGAGCTAATATTTCAAGTATTCCGCAAAAATTCTGCAATATCATGCTAGGGCTTGTTTTCAGGATAAGGTTTATTTTTGGGGTAACACTGCATGCTTTTAAGAAGAAAAAATTCTGAGGTATAATAATATATATTTTTTTTATCCTGAAGGCATCAGGAAATATGTATTTTTCAGAATTTGCTGAATTGCATCAGATTCCATACAGGAATTTCTGGGGTAGTTTCTTAAGAATATGCATAGAATTTGTGGAAACCCTAAAATTCAGATGAGTAGGGTAATTGCAGACAGGGTTGGAACAATTACGGTCGCAAGGATGCAGAGCCCAGGGATGCAAAGGGCTTGCCGGCCAAAGCTGGATGTGTGTCTGAGCGTGCACATCCAGCTGAAATGCATCGCAGTACAGCGACCCGTAAGTTCCATGTATTACGATACCCGCTGCCAGCCAAACAGAAATCGGCAGTTTTCATTGGCATCCCAGTGACTGAGGGTGGCGCATGACAATAATGTCATGCATTGCCATAGCACGGACATTGATGAAAGCTTCTGGCTTTTGCCCACTGGCTACATAGGAAGATGCCGCGTAACATGGGAGCCAAGAAGGGTGAGTACAATGGGGTTTTTTTAGTTAGATAGAACGTAGACATATTTACCGGGATGAGGACATATATACCATGAGAGAACCAGGAGGGGGACAATATATACAAGGAGGATGACAGTATATACCAGTAGGTGGACATATATACCAGGATGGAGGACATATTTACCAGGAAGGAGCCCAGGATGAGATACATTAGAAGGGGGATGGGGGACATTGCTAGGTAATGGGGGGGAGGGCAACCTGTATTTCTTTATAGGATTTAGATCTGACCAACATTTGGGGGGGTTCAGGTCCAACTTTTGCACCAAGGCCCATTGAACTCTAGTTGCGCCACTGATTGCAGGAATTTATAGAGGCCATAAAAATGAATTAACGTATACAATAGGATTAACACCAGGCCTAATATTTTTTTACTTTAACTTTTCCATCCCCCTCTGTTAAGAGATTTATCTTTTTTTCAACCTGGCCATATTAGAAAAAATTTGGTGGCACAAGTTGTATTTTTACTAGCACCTTTTAATTTTGCATATAAAGTACTGAAATATTTTTCTTTGTGAGGTTGAAAGGGAAACAAATTGCAATTCCATCATTTTAGTTAGGATTTTTTATTCATGCCGGTGATGTAAAACATACATGTTAAATTTATTCTAGAAGTCAGTATAATTATGGAAATATCAGATTTAAATATTTTTTTACATTATATTTGATTACTTTAACCTCTCCACTACCCAGCCTGTTTTTACCTTTCTAACCAGGCCAAATTTTACAATTCTGACCTATGTCCCCTTTTAAGGTAATAACTCTGGAACACTTGAACAGATCCCAGTGATTTTAAGATTATTCTTGCGTGCCACATTGTGCTTCAAGTTAGTGGTAAGTTTTGGTCAATGTAATTTCGTCTTTATTTGTAAAAATATCAGAAATTTTACAAAAAATGTTTTGGAATTTTCGAACGTTGAATTTTTATGCTCTTCAATTAGATAGTCATATAACTCAAAAACATTAGTAAATAACATTTGTCACATGTCTACTTTACATAAGCATCAATTTTAAAACCTTTTTTTAGGAAGCTTGTAGAGTAAAAAGTTTATCAGCAATTTTTTATTTCTCCAACTAAATTTACAAATTTCTTTTAGTGACCACATTACCTTTGAAAGGACTTTGAGAGTCCTATGTGACACAAAATAACTAAAAGTAACAGTATTTAAAAAAAAGAAAAATTGCACCCCTCAAATGTCTCTAAACCACATTCAAGAAATGCATTAAACCTCTAAGTGCTTCATGATAATTAAAGCAATGTAAAAGAAAAAAATTAAAATTGTAATTTTTTTTCCTCCAAAAATATTGTTTTAGCCCTAATATTTTCATTTTCTCAAGGGTAACAGGAGAAAATGAACCATACAGTTTGTTGTGAAATTTCTCCTGAGTATTCTGATACAACATATGTGGTAGAAAACTACTGTTTGGCTGCACAAGAGAGCTCAGAAGGGAAGGAGTGCTCTTTGAATTTTGGTGAGCCAAAAATTGGTTGGAATAGATAGCAGATACCATATCGCATTTGCAGAGCACTTGATGTACCTAAACAGTGGAAACCTCTCACAAGTCACCCAAATTTGGAAAGTGCACCCCTAAAGGAATTTATCTAGATGTCTCTTTAGAGTTTTGAACCCACAGGTGAATTACAAAATTATAGAATGTTGAGCCATGAAAAAAAAAAAAAAAAATATTGTTAGAACAAAAATGTTGCTTTAACCCCAATTTTTTCATTTTTGCAAGAGTAACAGGAGGAAGTGGTCAATACAATTTGTTGGGCAATTTCTCCTTAGTACAGGATACCCTATATGTGATGGAAAACTACTGTTTGGGTGCACAGCAGGATTCAGAAGGGAAGGAGCGCTATTTGAATTTTTGAGTGCCATTTTTGATAGAATAGATTGTGGACGCTATGTCACATTTGAAGATCCTCTGACATTCCAATACAGCAGAAACCCCCAACAAGTGAACCCATTCTGGAATCTACACCTCTCAAGGAATTCATGTTGGAGTGTGGTGAGCAATTTGAACCCTAAGGTGATTCATGAAGTTATACAATTTTGGGCTGTGAAACTATAAAAATATTTTTTTTTTCACTAAAATGTTGAAATTTCTTTAAAGTTTTAATTTTCAAAAAAGATAGCAGGAGAAGATGGACCACACAATTTGTTACAAAAAGTCTTCTGAGTTGTCCAAAACTCCATATGTGGCCAAAACCACTTTTGAGGCACAGTGCAAAGTTTAAAAGCCACATGGTGTCTGGCTCAAAACTTGCAAAATGTTGGGACCATTTCTGACGCTGTTCACACGGCAGCCAGACACTCCACACAATGCTGCTTTTGAGTTGCACAGGCAAGCTCAGTCATCAACCAGCTGTGCTCTTGTTAGTAATTGGGCTTGTAGGAGTTCATTTCTACTAGCCTGTGAATTACTGCTTGAGTCATATGTTCAAGGAGACCTATCGCAGGTGTCTCCACCCTATTTACGATGGTGGAGCCTGTTCTCCCATGCCGATAATAGCTTATGCGATCCTGGTCCTTGTGCTTTGATATGCAATTGATGGTGTACTTCTGTGTGCTATTTTGTGTGTTGTAGAAATACCATTTTTGTCTAACTATTTCCTCCCTTCAATTAGTTTCTTCCTGAACATGTATTGTCTATACCTCTGTGAGTACTTGCTATGAGTTTCAGGTTTGGCTTTCCCTGGTCTGTTATTTGTGTTGGATTAATTAAACCTGTCCTGACCCTCTCCTGAGTGGAGGGAGAGGGGCACTAGACCAGGGTTATCCAGGAGTTTAGGAAGGCGGCCCAAACATTGCCCCCTTCAGACATATCTTTGGGATCAGGGTAAGCCAGGATTCCCCTAATGTGAGGGCCAGTTTACGCTCCTCTGTTCCAAGTGATCCCATTACAACCCGTGACAGGAATAAACCCCATATTGGTGTTCAGATTTAGTTGGAATGGTTTGGGAGTGCCATGTCACATTAGCAGAGCATCTGAGATGCCAGAAAAGTAGACCACCCATAAGTGACCCCATTTTAGAAACTGTAGTCCTTAATTTATTAATCTAGGGGTGCAGTGAGCATATGTGCCCCAGAATTTTATACCATTGTGTGGATAAAATAAAACTTACATTTTTTTTTATAAAATATTTGTTTTAGCCCCAGGTTTCTCAATTTTACAAGGGGAATAGGTAAAATAGACTCCATACTGTGTTACACAATTAATATACTTATTTTTGTTTTATTTTTGTTTTTATATAAATATACATATTCATTGGTATAATATTTTTTGTTCTTTATTTTCTGATTGGTTTTATAAAAATGTAAATTTTTTTCCTTTTACTACATAGTCCTTATACCTGCCTGTACTGTACTGTCGGAACACTTGTTAGACCATGCTGCTATGTTCATAAGCTGAGATCTCTTGCCAAGGCTTTCCTACCTCTCACCTATAGAGCCCATTTGTTTTTGCTTGTCCCCCTTGCTTTTGTGTGCCCCACACTGAACACTCGAAAGGGGGGACTGTATCCAGACAACAGTATTGCAGTATATAGGACAAATCATTGTCTCCTTTCGGATAATCAAAATCGCCAAAATGGTAGTGCTGAGGGCCTTTAGCAGGCCTTTCACAACCTATTGGTACTCTGCAAATGTGTTTAGGGGGGTTGATGGGCCTGGACGGCATTCACTTGTGATTGCTTCATTTAAATCTTAAAAGATGACAGCAGCATCTAAATGGTTAACAGTAGTGTTCAGAGCTTGCAGCTTCTTTGATTGCGCTTGCACATTAGAAGCATAGGTGGTGCAGATGTAACAGTGAGAAGTCATGTAATCCACAAAACAGTGGCGCACTTCCATTGAAAAAATAGATACATATAACAAAGGTTTTAAGATAGATAGTAATTGCTTTGAAAGTCAGTATCTATCTAAAATACACTGCCAAAAATTCATAAAAACTTGCGCCTTCCATCAGGTAGGCCGATTGTGGCATCTACGGATTCAATCCTATCGCCCCTTGCTATAACTTTAGAAAAGATTGTTAGTCCATTGATACCATTGATTCCATCCTTTTTACGTGATACTTCACATTTCTTAGATTTTCTTAAGTCCCTCATTCCACTTCCATCTGGGAGTATACTAGTGACCATGGATGTCACTAGTTTATATACTAGCATCAAGCATGAAGAAGGATTACGGGCCGTTGAACTTTTTCTCACTCACAATACTGATTACTCCCTTGATCAGAGGTCCTTTTGTTTAGCTATTTTGTGCATTATCCTGTCTAGGATTTTTTTTCCTTTTCAGGATCAATATTATTACCAGCATACAGGTACGGCTATGTTGTCAAATATGGCCCCCCTGTATGCCAACATTTTTATGTCCATCTTTGAGGACACATATGTGTCTCTACACCATCTATATCGCGCACATGTAGTTACATGGAGACGCTATATAGATGATATATTTATGGTCTGGCGAGGTGATATGACCCTATCATTATCTTTTTTCAATGATCTGAATGTAAGTGTTCTAGGACTATCCTTTACACTCCATCATAGTGATTCTTCTGTGAACTTTCTGGATGCAGTGGTGACTATTGAAGCACAGGGTGGCCTTTCCACCGACCTATTTGTCAAATTGACTGATCGTAATAGCCTGTTATTATTCTCGAGTAGTCATCCTAGCCATATTAAGAAGTTGATACCTCTATCTCAGCATGCACAAGTGGACAGGATAATCAGTGATGTGAACACTCGACATACACGTCATATCGAAATGGATCATAAATTTTGGTCTAGGGGTTACCCACAACAGGCTTTAACTCCTATAAGGGCCAGGCGCGAAAGGGACAACCAAGGGGACAGACTTGCCTTTTCCACTTTTCACTCTTTCATGCCCAATATTAACTCTATTATACGCAAATATTGACCACTGTTGCAGCAGGCTTAAGGTGGCTTTACACACTGCAACATCGCAAACGACATCGCTGTAACTTCACCGGTTTTGTGACGTAATAGCGACCTCCCCAGCGACATTGCAGTGTGTGAAACACATCAGCAACCTGGCCCCTGCTGTGAGGTTTCTGATCGCTACACATCTCTCAGGACCATTCTTTGGTCCTTTGTTTCCCGCTGTGCAGCATGATCGCTAGAAAGTCTCAGTGTGTAGAGGGGCCTTTACAGTGACTTTGTTAGCGACTTCACTTTCAAAAAGCTGCTTTACAACGTCCCCAATGACTAGCTAGGTTGTTCTGCAGGTCCATATCGCTGTTGCGTCGTTGGCCAGGTTTGCCTGTTTGACAGCTCACCAGCGACTCACCAGAGACTTTGTAGCGATCCCGGCCAGGTTGGTATCGCTGGTGGGATCGCTAGAAAGTCTTAGTGTGTAAAGGGGCCTTTACCCATCTATTCCCCAATTTCAAAGTGCTTCTCCTATTTGTTATGAGATCTCAAAATCTTAGAGATAAGTTGGAGCTGATTTAGGTAGTAGCCGACAAGTCCTGATACAGAGTACATTGACACAGTGAAGGAATGGGATGTTCCCATGTTTGGGCTGTTTACAATGTTTAGAAATAACAAAAGGTGATACCTTCACACACCCAAGATCAGGTAGAAGATTCCCTATTAGGGGTTTCTTTATTACGTGTGATACTTCTTACGTAGTGTATTTAATTAAATGCCCTTGCGGTCTCGGATATGTTGGTGAGACTACCCAACATATCCGAGACCGCATTTCACAACATAAATCTACTGTAAGATTTAAAAGAACTCTTCTGCCTATCCCATATCATTTTATTAAAATGGGACATTCTGTGTCACAATTAAGGTATCAGTTCATTGAACAGGTGTCAGCTCTACGTAGGGGAGGGGATAGGGTCAAACTTCTAAAAACGAATGAATCCTATTGGATTTACATGCTACAGACTTTAGAACCAGTGGGCCTTAATAGGGAGTGTGACGTTCTCCTTTAGGTGCTGAATGCTGATACTGGGTTATTGATAGATGAGTCAATATCCACTATTATATGCTTACAGTGTCTGGTTTGTTTCCTCTTTTTACTTAGGTTACATGAGTCATGGGGTAAGCATACCTCCCCTTTTTCCCTTGTTCTAGAAATTTAGTTTGGCTTTTCTTTTCTCTTTATTTCCTTTTCCTTCTTTCCTCTTTTTTTCCTTTCTTTCCTTTTTAATTTTATTTTTTTATCTTAATTTTTAGTATTTTCTGCTTTTATTATTTTTGACTGTTTTTTTTTTCTTTTTTCAGTTTTTCCTTTTATTAATTGATTACTTTATTATTTGCTAATTTTCATTTTCTACTTTTTAAATTTTTTTTCAATTTTTGTTGTTTTTTACATAAAATCTCTATATATACATATTTTCACTGCTTATCTGTTCTGTCCTTTACTTATTATTAGTATCTACATTTCTTAATGATATTATACATTTTATTTTTCTGGTTGTCTATATTATATCAGTATGTCTCAAGTGTACCAGTTTAGTGCTCTATTTCTGTAACTGCAGCTATGTTATGGTTTTGAGCATGCGCCGTGTATTTGTTTTTCTCCGGATTCTGTTGCCCTTACGGCCTGTCATATGATAATGGTCATGCGGTTTTTATGTCACTATATCCATCTGATTGTGGCTTTTGTTTTCAATGCTCATGCGCCATTCTCTCGACCCCCTCCGGATATTTCCATCCTCCACACATCGGGCATAAGTATAATTTCACGTGATGGCTGACGTCACTTCTAGTAGGTCCTGTGGCCATACCCTTCTGGTATATAATGGTCTCCTTACGGTGTTCTGGCACATTGCAATAAAGCAAGGTCCTGCTTTCCATATTCTACACACCGGTTAAGGTAAATTTTTTATGCATTAGTTTCTACTTTCTCTTTCTTTTGTCTCAGTGCACATGGCTCTAACTGTTTAACCCTCTCATATACAGTGCCTACAAGTAGTATTCAACCCCCTGCAGATTTAGCAGGTTTGATAAGATGCAAATAAGTTAGAGCCTGCAAACTTCAAACAAGAGCAGGATTTATTAACAGATGCATAAATCTTACAAACCAACAAGTTATGTTGCTCAGTTAAATTTTAATAAATTTTCAACATAAAAGTGTGGGTCAATTATTATTCAACCCCTAGGTTTAATATTTTGTGGAATAACCCTTGTTTGCAATTACAGCTAATAATCGTCTTTTATAAGACCTGATCAGGCCGGCACAGGTCTCTGGAGTTATCTTGGCCCACTCCTCCATGCAGATCTTCTCCAAGTTATCTAGGTTATTTGGGTATCTCATGTGGACTTTAATCTTGAGCTCCTTCCACAAGTTTTCAATTGGGTTAAGGTCAGGAGACTGACTAGGCCACTGCAACACCTTGATTTTTTCCCTCTTGAACCAGGCCTTGGTTTTCTTGGCTGTGTGCTTTGGGTTGTTGTCTTGTTGAAAGATAAAATGACGACCCATCTTAAGATCCTTGATGGAGGAGCGGAGGTTCTTGGCCAAAATCTCCAGGTAGGCCGTGCTATCCATCTTCCCATGGATGCGGACCAGATGGCCAGGCCCCTTGGCTGAGAAACAGCCCCACAGCATGATGCTGCCACCACCCTGCTTGACTGTAGGGATGGTATTCTTGGGGTCGTATGCAGTGCCATCCAGTCTCCAAACGTCACGTGTGTGGTTGGCACCAAAGATCTCGATCTTGGTCTCATCAGACCAGAGAACCTTGAACCAGTCTGTCTCAGAGTCCTCCAAGTGATCATGAGCAAACTGTAGACGAGCCTTGACATGACACTTTGAAAGTAAAGGTACCTTACGGGCTCGTCTGGAATGGAGACCATTGCGGTGAAGTACGTTACTTATGGTATTGACTCTGAAACCAATGTCCCCACTGCCATGAGATCTTCCCGGAGCTCCTTCCTTGTTGTCCTTGGGTTAGCCTTGACTCTTCGGGCAAGCCTGGCCTCGGCACGGGTGGAAACTTTCAAAGGCTGTCCAGGCCGTGGAAAGCTAACAGTAGTTCCATATGCCTTCCACTTCCGGATGATGCTCCCAACAGTGGAGACAGGTAGGCCCAACTCCTTGGAAAGGGTTTTGTACCCCTTGCCAGCTTTGTGAGCCTCCACGATCTTGTCTCTGATGGCCTTGGAATGCTCCTTTGTCTTTCCCATGTTGACCAAGTATGAGTGCTGTTCACAAGTTTGGGGAGGGTCTTAATTAGTCAGAAAAGGCTGGAAAAAGAGATAATTAATCCAAACATGTGAAGCTCATTGTTCTTTGTGCCTGAAATACTGCTTAATACTTTAGGGGAACCAAACAGAATTCTTGTGGTTTGAGGGGTTGAATAATAAATGACCCTCTGAATAAACTTTTCACAATTTAAAAAAAAAAATAAAAAAAGAAATAACATTCTTTTTTGCTGCAGTGCATTTCACACTTCCACGCTGATCTACAGTCCAAATGTCACAACGCCAAGTTAATTCCGAATGTGTAAACCAGCTAAATCTGCAGGGGGTTGAATACTACTTGTAGGCACTGTAGGTGTCTCCTCTTAAAAGGTGCAGGCTGATTTTTCAGCCTTACCAAGTACCTATTCATACCTTATATTATGGTAGGTTTCTACCTCTAGTAATGTTTTATACTCTATTTACTTATAGCCATTCACTTGGTACACTTACATTCCCTATGATATTCTTCTTTTTCTTTATATAAATTCCTATGTAAAAGATTATCTGATCCTTTCCTCTATTTTTTACTTGTATTATTATTTTCCCCTTTTTAGGTGCTTACATTCTATGACTCAGTAACTTAGGTCTATTGGCATTGCCTTTCATTATATATATACATATATATATATATATATATATATATATATATATATATATATATATATATATATATATATGTATATATATATATATATATATATATATATATATATATATATACGTATATATATGTGTGTGTGTGTGTATATATATATATATATATATATATATATGTTTTGTTGTAGTGTAATATTATTACTCAGAGGCCTATATGATACATTTATTTTCATCGTACATATTTTCTTTTATTGATTAATCATGATTTTTCTTTATGTGATTGTATATCCATTGACTATTTACTTTGTTATTTGTTTGTATTTAGATCTATTTTTGGAAAAAGGCTATGCATGCCGAAAGCGTTTCTGGCGGTCTAATTCTGAGGTTTTTTTGAATGAATAAAAAAATATTTTTCAGCACCATATCTGTTTATTTACTTTGTTTTGGTGTGCCAGAGTTACGCTTTGTATTGTAGTATTGTGTTTTTTTTCTATTAGCACCCCCCTTGACAGTGAACAAGATTAATCGTTAGTGGTCTAAAATACATATGCACACACATAATTACATTTATTTTTTTAAAGGAATCTAGATATTTGGTGATATGTACTCTCTATATATAAAAAGATAAAGATCATTTGAGGCAAATTTAATATGTATTCACAGAAGGTGTTTATGTATACAAAATAACAAATTTAATATATAAATGCATAAACTATATAATAGGAAACATACCAGAAACAAACTAAACATTTATTTGTCCTGGTGCTGTTCACCTTTTGCATTTAAGTGAAGCAGTTTTAATTGGCCGTAGCATTTGTAGAATATACCTTTATTGAATACGTAAATCAGTAGGCTCTTAATGTCGCAGATATTGAAATATTATTAAATTAAATAAATGCTTTACTGCTTTAATGAACAAAATAAAGTTTAAAAATTCTGCATCTTTTTGTGTGTTTGTGCAGCAGTAAAGGTTAAAATTTGCATCTAAATGGTCCTTTAAAAAGTTCACTACATCATGTTATATTGGTGGATTGTGAAACTGTTTAAATAAACGCCATTGACTTTTTGTTTAAATGCACTATGTACAACAATATGTTTTGCTTGTTGTGACTTTAATGAGCTTTTAGAAGTGTTTTGATAAGGCTGTGAGACATCGTCTAATGTTTCATATATTGTATAACATAAGAGGGTTACCTAATAAATAGTGACATTTGTACTTTTTAGGTTTGTTAAAAAATATTACCAAAACTGATAAACAGAACTACATTCTTAATAAGGAATTAACTTTATTACAAACAACTGAAATTCATTTATACAAAAATATAAAGTGAGAAAGACAAAAATATCCAAAAAGAAGACAACAGTCACAAAGATGCTACAATGTTTTTTGTTCATTTTACTATCTGCTGAATACTTGTTCAGAAACAACTACTCCTCATGCAGCTTGGTGGTGCATGACTGTGTTCTAAATAGGCAATAAATTGTTGATATTCTACCTATTTCCTCAGGAACAGAAGGATTTGTCATGTTGACAATTTTTTCAATGTCTACCATAAGTGGGAAACCACCCAACACATTTTATGGCTCGGTACCTGTTTTTAGCCAGCACTTTTCTAATATGTTTGGCCCTCTTTCATGTCCACAAACTGCAAACTGCTCTCTATAGGTCACTATGGCTAACACTATAAGCATCCTGAAGACACTAATCTTGTTACTGGAAAACACATGGGCCTGCTGAATGGTGGAGAACTTGATGATACTCTCAATTTACCCACTAGAGCAGAACATCTGTGGCTTATTAGCAGACAAAGTAAAATTGCAGATTAGCTTTTTAGTTATCCTGGAGTGCATCTGATGTGATATGCTAATGACCCTCGGCTTCCACTGTACTGCCAGCGTAAGCCGAATTTCATGCAACCGTGATCTGATCCTGTGATCGGATCACAGCAGTGGATGAGAGGGCGGGTGCTGCAAAAGAGATAGGGATTAATCTCCCCATCTCTTCCATTGTCAGCTGATGTGATTATCTCACTGCACTCTGATGTCATCCGATTGCAGTCCAATGTTTCATAGACTTATATGAATGCGAGTGACACTTTTCTCACTGACATTCACAGCATGGTGCGGCTTTTCACTCATCTAGAATCTGGATGAGAAAAAAGCTGACCATCTGCTCTCCCTCACGGAATAACATTGGTCCGAGAGCAATGCGAGATTTTCTTGTATTGCACTCATCTGAGTCATACTCTCATTGAGCGTACCCTAATAAATACCCTCTATGATAGCTACCTTTAGCAGTAAATGAAAAATTATTTATATATTTATTTTTCCCACATTAAATGTAAATATTTCCCCTAATATAATTATTGCAATATATACCGTAGTTATTTACAGTAATGATGAATTACAGGAGATATTTTGCTTTTCTGGTGTTAGAGCACAAATCATTTATTTCCGGACCTTCTGATGTTGCTGTAGACAATACAATTATCGAGATCATAAATGCTGATTGTTACGATGTGTTTGTTTGCAGGGGAATCTTGCTATTGAGGTCATTGGGTACCGTAACAAAAGCACAAGGTATGTACAGAGCCGATAGATGAAAATCCTAATTGTGACAGATTCCCTTTAAAGAAGTTTTCCTCTATCTGAACAGCCCCCTTTTAAACAAAGTAGCCCGGCACCAGGGCGCATGTTACATTTTCTCTAGGTCTAGCGTGACATAATCAGTGGCTGCTAATAGGCTGCTGCACGTCACTTCTTCTGCTTCTGACATTCATCCAAGGGAAGTGATTGGCGGCCGCTGATTGGCTGCAAAGATGGCATAAAAATTTCACCTAAGCTTTGGGAGACCCTGAGTCAAGATGGGAAGTATGTGTTATTTCTATTTGACAGAAGGTATTATTTTATTTAATAAAGAGTTGTGGGAAACATCTTGGAAGTCCTGTTGTAGAATGAAATAGCTCACGAGTATCAGGGCTCTTTCACAGGTTTGTGTGGTTTGGTCTGGTGTTGGATAGTGGTACTCTAACTGGATGCGCATTTCTTGGCCTGGGTGTTACAGCCCCATGAGTGGGCCTGTCAAACTCCATTTGGGAGAGCCATAGCTGGTACGTACATTACTAAAATTGATAAAATTGAAAACTGCGCAGCTGTTTGAAAGACCCCTAACTATATTCAGTGTCCGCTCCCCCAACCTGACTGATAGTTTCAGCTTGTAAACAGCAGTGTGAGATCGCAGCAGCAAGGACACTAAAAGTCTGTCAATCTTGCTATGAGAGCAGAAATTGAATTAAACTTTCCTAAAGCATTATACAGCCATTCTTATTTTAAAAGTGAATACACCATTCTCATCAGGTCCAAGAGATCTGATTAGTTAATATAGTGAAATCTGAAGGCCAGTCCAATTTAACCCTAGAACACATACCTGGGGCCTCGCAGGCCTGCTAGGTCATTTGTTTTCTATGGTAGATTGAATTGCTTGCGCGTTCTAGGGTTAAAGGGTTCGATCTAATCTTTATAGTTACATATTGTGGGCTCCCTAGTCCCTATGTGCACCAACTGGAGGCTAGGATGAGTAAACCCAAAGTATAAAGTTGGGGGTTCATACCGGTCAACTAGTATCCAGTGCTCAAATCCGAACCCAGACATCTCACTGAAGTCCGTAATCAAGTTCAGAATTCAATGCTGAATAAAGTTTATTGAAAGGCAGCAGCGTAGCCAATCAACAGCTTTGTCAATCATTACAACCATGCCGAATATGGGCATTGCTGTGATTGTTGGCTTACCAAGTGACCCAGCCTGTATAACTGCTGGATCACGGGTGGTGCTGTCATTGTACTCTGATTAGCGTGGGGACAAGACTGTGCTCGAATGAGGGACAGAGTTAGATTACTCCTCTGTCTGCATACTCATGAAACAGTTATAAACATGAATTTGGCCATGGTTAATGCTCCGAGTAGATAACAAGATGGTATCCCTCGGGAGTGGTGCCGACTCCGGTAGACATATCAATGAAGGAGAAAAAGGAGATAAGGCACAGATAGTATACAAAGATATACATTTTTATTAAGGACAATACAAAAATAGTATAAAAACATGCAAAAAAGGATTAGGTAAACAGGGTGTGGGTAAGGACAGACAATCCATAATAGTTAATTGTGGGGTGGGAAAGTTGCCATACAGAACCAGGCCAGGGAGGTGTTATATATATTTTATATTGCAGTGTGCATGTATAGGTCAAATAACCCACACATGCACCTGTGCTTGATGTAAAAAACACCAAAAAATGTATTAACAGGTACAGCGGCTCAATCCATGGGGGCGTACATGAAAAAATCAGTACATGTGTGCCTAAATTCGGGCATATAAATGAACATGTGTCCCCCAAAGAAACATAATATAGACAAGTGACAAGGTGAAAACCAAGCACACGTCTGTCCAGTGGCTGTGGAGCAGTGCAAAAGTTGGTGGAAAATGATAAAGCCACAGGGCAGAAGCAGTGTGCATGAGAATGGTAAGCACCCCGCACCTATATGTGGAGGAGCCGCTGTATTACCTGGTGGTGAGGAGGGCTGGCTCTGGAGGCAAGGATAAAACCTCCAACAGCCGTTTCGCAGACGCTTTTTCTATAGGAAGTATATTGTGTGCACTGGGGAAGCCGGTCTATATAGGGATTGCAAGGGTGTCGGTAATAATGTTTAATTGTGGTGGGTGTCAGTGCGCGTGCGCCGGCAATCGAGCCTGAGCAAAGGCAGGGAGCAGGGATACTGCTGTGTACGGCACACGCGCAGGGCCATGGGACGCATCACCATGGCCACCATGCGCGCGCACCAGACAGGCCCGGCTCCAAGCCCACGCCCGCTGTCAGAGAGCCGGAGGACGCGCGCCACCACAAGAAAAAGGTAAACAGAGCAGGGGGAACGTCACAAAAAGAATTACATAGTTTATTCAAACAAAAGTGTGATATGGATGAGACATTCCCTGCTGACATGAATATAAAGAAGTAGACAATGATTCATGGAAGATTCAATCCCAGTGTAGAACCGCATCAAGGAAACCTGCAGAAAAGTAATGAATGGGGAATAAGAGATTAAAATCAGGAAAATTAAAACAGGGCAGACACAAGCTAAAAACAAAACCCCACAACTCCAGGGGTCAAAGGGGAGTCACATATGCATGTCCATAAACCACATGGCACAGGGGAGCAACAGGAGAAGGACCAGGAAGGCGAAAAATAAGGAGATATCAGGAGTAAACACATGGTCATGGATGGTAAACACAGGGGCCGACAAGGGGCAGAGAATCCCTAAAGGAATGGAGCATAACTCACTGTTTCATTAAGACCAAAGGGAACGGGGGTGTTCAGGGAGACAATCCACCTGGACTCCCGCTGTGCAAGAGTCTTGCGCAGATTGCTGCCCCGGACACTCCCGTGGACTACATCAATACCCCGTACAACAAGCAATTTGGGATTACAGTCGTGGTAAGTTCTAAAATGACGGGGAATTGTTTTAAGGAGAGTAACGTCCTCCACCGAACCAGCTGCTGCGATATCTCTAACGTGCTCCCTGACTCGTATGCGGAGCTCACGTGAAGTAAGCCCCACATATATCAGGGAGCACGGACACGTCGCGTAATAGACCACATGTGTGGTACTACATGTAATATGCTGGTCGATGGAGAATGTACTTTTCCCATCTGACGAAACAAAGGACGACACCCTGATAGTATTCTTACAAGCAACACAATGGCCACACGGAAAAAATCCTCTAAGAGGCCCTCTGGATCCGAAAAAATTCGGCCGGGGAGGGATATTGCTAGGGCCAGATGGACGGGTAGACCCTGGAGGTGGATCCACTGGGCCAAACTCCCGGATGAGGGACAGGAGTCCGGTAGCCAGAGCACTGTAGGTAGCAGGACAGTCCGTGCACTGGGAGAAAATGGAGAAGTCCCTGGGACCACGAGGTCACTGATGGTGGTCCGGGTGACGGAGCTCAGGTTCGGAAGCCGTGATGGTGTCAGGCGGGGTCCGGAACCGTTGGAGCGAGATGACGGGTCACCGCAGGGATCCGAGATGGTACGGACTGTCAGGATGGCAGATGGACAGCGTTCGGGGTTCGAGGTACCGCAGAACCGGATGGCGATGCAGGATCGGCTCTAGAAGATAGAGAGGTAAGTATCTCACAAAACACAAGGAGACCTGACTCCTAGCTTGGGAAAACACGAAGAACAGGCCCCGCTCCCTTGGACATTAACCCCCTATATACCCTGTGCCTATGTGCATCATTTCCTGTAATTTGACACTGGCCCTTTAAGAAAGGGTCAGTGACCGCGCGCGCGCCCTAATGCGCGTGCGCGCTGCGCGGGTGCCAGAAGCCAGGGAAGGAAGCTGAGAGGAGGACGCAGGGGAGCCGGCCAGGACCTGGGAAGCCGTCGGGCGCCGGGAGCGGAGACCAGGGGGCCTGGGAAGGACGGGCACCGGAGGTTGGAGAGCGGGGAGCAGGGCAGGTGAGCCGGGGAGCGGAGCCGAGGACCCGGGGAGCGTGACAGTACCCCCCCCCACGCCCCCCTCCCCGCAACCGGGACATGAAGGCACGGATCAGAGGAGTGCCCACGTTCTCCCTGGGCTCCCAGGACCTATCCTCAGGACCATACCCCTCCCAGTCCACCAGGAAGAACTGCCGACCACGTACGGTCTTCATGGCCACGATATCCCTTACCGCATAGATGTCATCCTCAGCAATAGGAGGAGGAGCCGGGCTGGCGGCAGCGGAGAAGGGACCAAGGACAACCGGCTTGAGCAGAGAGACGTGGAAGGAGTTGGGTATTCTCATTGTGGCCGGGAGCTGTAGTTTGTAGGAAACCTCATTGATCTTGCCGAGGACTTTAAACGGCCCGATGTAGCGAGGTCCCAGCTTGTAGGATGGTATCTTCAGTCGGATGTACTTGGAAGCAAGCCAGACGAGATCTCCCGGAGAGAAACACGGAGGATCTAGGCGTCTCTTGTCCGCGTGTCTCTTCATCCGCAGGGTTGCCCGTGCAAGGGACGCCTTAACTGAGTCCCAAATGGTAGTAAAGTCACGGAGTACTGCATCAGCCGCAGGGATGTCCGAGGACGAGGACAGACGGCTGAAGTCCGTAGACGACATGGAAGGGAGAACTGGAGGAGGACTCACTGACGTGGTGGTTATGGGAGAATTCAGCCCAAGGAAGAAGCGTGGACCAATCATCATGATGGGCGTTCACGTAGTGACGTAAGAAAGAGGTCAATATCTGATTGACCCTCTCCACTTGGCCATTAGACTGAGGATGGTAGGCAGATGAAAAGTCTAGAGTCACTCCCAGATGTTTGCAGAGAGCCCTCCAGAAGCGGGAGGTGAACTGAGTTCCTCTGTCGGACACTATGTGTGATGGAAAGCCATGCAAGCGGAAGATGTGATGTATATAGGCGTCCGCGAGTTCCTGAGCAGAGGGCAGTCCAGCCATAGGAACGAAATGGGCCATTTTAGAGAATCGATCCACCACGACCCATATGACTGTGTGTCCGGAGGACAATGGCAAGTCCGTAATAAAGTCCATCGCTATGTGCTGCCAGGGAACTGAGGGTATGGGCAGAGGCAGAAGACGGCCGTATGGCAGGTGTTTGGGTGTCTTGTTCCTGGCACAGGAGGAGCAGGCAGAGACAAAAGAGGCGACGTCCGTGCGCAGGGATGGCCACCAGTAATGACGTACAATAGCGCTCCATGTTTTCTTCTGACCTGCATGACCGGCTATTTTCGAGGCATGGCCCCAGTGTAACACTTTTTGCCTGTCAGTCTCAGAGACATAGGTCTTCCCGGGCGGTATCTGGGCCAGGGTGACAGGAGCCACCGGAATAATCTTGCTTGGACAGATGATGGGTTGAGATGTCTCTTCCTCCTGTTCCATGGGCATGAAAGACCTAGACAAGGCATCAGCGCGTACATTCTTGTTTGCGGGTCGGAAATGAAGCTGGAAGTCGAACCGGGCAAAGAACAAGGACCACCTGGCTTGCCGTGGGTTCAGTCGCTGAGCAGTCCGCAGGTATTCCAGGTTTTTGTGGTCCGTGTAAACAATGACAGGGTACACTGCTCCTTCCAGAAGATAGCGCCATTCCTCCAGAGCCAGTTTGACCGCCAATAGCTCTCGGTCACCGATGGTGTAATTGCGTTCAGGCGCGGAGAAGCTCTTGGAGAAGAAACCGCACGTCACCATCTTCCCGGAGGAGGACTTCTGCATGAGCACTGCTCCGGCTCCCGAGGAGGAGGCATCCACCTCCAAGGTGAACTGGCGGTTTAACTCTGGACGGTGGAGTACAGGAGAGGAGGCAAAGGCTCGTTTTAGAGCGCCAAACGCGGCGTTGGCCGCAGGTGACCAGTCCTTTGGATTAGCCCCCTTCTTGGTCAAAGCGGAGAGAGGAGCAGTCAGAGCCGAGAAGTGAGGAATGAACTGGCGGTAATAGTTAGCGAATCCGAGAAAGCGTTGGATTGCCTTCAGTCCAGAAGGAGGAGGCCAGTTGAGAATGGAGGAGACCTTCTTGGGATCCATCTGCAGTCCGGTATCGGTGATGAGGTACCCCAGGAAGGGGAGAGAAGACTGTTCGAAGACGCACTTCTCGTACTTGGCGTACAGACGATTCTCTCTCAGTCGTTGTAGAACCAGTTGCACGTTCTCTCGGTGGGTCTGGAGGTCCGGAGAGAAGACAAGGATGTCGTCCAGATATACCACCACACAGACGTAGAGAAGGTCCCGAAACACATCGTTCACTAATTCTTGGAAGACAGCTGGTGCGTTACACAGGCCGAAGGGCATCACGCAGTATTCATAGTGCCTATCGCGAGTGTTGAACGCGGTCTTCCATTCATCCCCTGAGCGGATACGGACCAGGTTGTAGGCACCCCGAAGATCCAACTTGGTGAACACACGAGCTCCTCTGAGCCGATCAAACAATTCGGGGATGAGCGGCAGGGGGTACTTGTTTTTCACGGTGATTAGGTTCAATCCCCGGTAGTCTATACATGGGCGTAGGTCACCCTCTTTCTTCTTTACGAAGAAGAAGCCTGCTCCAGCAGGAGAAGAGGATCTCCGGATGAATCCCTTAGCCAGGCTCTCTGTGATGTACGTAGACATGGCCCTTGTTTCGGCTGGAGACAGTGGATATATCCGTCCTCGAGGTGGTGTAGTTCCCGGGAGCAGGTCAATGGCACAATCGTAAGGACGATGTGGCGGAAGTACTTTGGACTCCTTCTTGTCAAAGACGTCCACGAAGGACCAATAGGCTGAGGGCAGTCCCGGTAGGGACTCGGGAACCGGAGGTCGCCGGATGGGTTGTATGGTCTTCAGACACCTCTCATGGCAAGAAGGCCCCCATCGAGTAATATCACCAGTGCCCCAGCTGACTGAAGGCTTGTGTGTCCGCAACCAGGGAAGACCCAGCAGAATTTGATGTGACATATGTGGGAGGACGTAGAGAGCGATGTTCTCGGTGTGCAGAGCACCGATACGCAGTTCAAGCGGCTTGGTGATCCAGGAGATGGTGTCAGAGAGAGGTCTCCCATCCACAGAGGCAATCACGAGGGGCTTGTCGAGTGGAGTAACAGGCACCTGGTACTTGTCCACCGTGGCCTGCTGGATGAAATTGCCTGCTGCCCCAGAATCGAGGTACGCCTCAGCCGTAAACCGCGTCTCTCCCGTTGTTACTTGCACAGTCCATGTGACTGGGTCTGAGAGAGTCCCAGCACCTAGGGTGGCCTCTCCTACCAACCCTAGGCTTTGGAGTTTCCCGGCCTCTCTGGACAGGCGCATAGCAGGTGTGTGCCCTCTCCGCAGTAAAAGCAGAGACCCTTGGCGAGCCGCTCTGCTCGACGTTGTTCAGACTGTCGCACACGGTCGATCTGCATGGGCTCATGGACGGAGACACCAGAGGCCGTTGACTGGAGTACGGCGGGCTTCCGTGGAGGAGAGGAGTGCCGTACCGGACGTCTCTCACGGGATACCTCTTTGGACCGCTCCTGAAAGCGTATGTCCACTCGAGTCGCTAGGGTAATCAGGGCGTCCAGGGTGGACGGTACATCACGTCCAGCCAGCTCATCTTTGATTCGACCCGATAGTCCTTCCCAGAAGGCGGCGGTTAGGGCCTCGTCATTCCACCCGAGTTCTGAAGCCAAGGTGCGGAAACGGATGGCGTATTGACCCACCGTCAGTGTTCCCTGACGTAACCGGAGAAGTGATGACGCAGACGCGGAGGCGCGTCCGGGTTCGTCAAAGGTGCTGCGAAAGGCCTGCAGGAACTCCTGGAGGTTCTTGGTCATAGGTTCCTCCTTCTCGCACAAGGGGTTCATCCACGCCAGTGCCTCGCCCTCTAGGTGAGACATGATGAAGGCGACCTTGGCTTGGTCGGAGGCAAACAGATGTGGCAACTGCGTGAAATGGAGGGAGCATTGGTTTATAAACCCCCTGCAGGTCTTGGGATCTCCGGCGTACCGGGGTGGTGTGGCCAAACGCAGTCTGGAAGCATCCGAAGAGGCAGCCACAGGAGCGGGGGTCGTGGCTTGACTAGTGGAGGCTCGGGATGTTGAAGACGTGACTGCCGCTTGTAGCGTGGTCAGGCGGGTGTCCACGGAAGTCATAAAGTTCAGCATGCGGGTCTGAACTTCACGCTGGCGTTGGAGTTCCTCATGCAAGGCCGCTAGTGCTTCGGCAGGATCCATGGCCTGTTATTACTGTTAGGGCCAGATGGACGGGTAGACCCTGGAGGTGGATCCACTGGGCCGAACTCCCGGATGAGGGACAGGAGTCCGGTAGCCGGAGCACTGTAGGTAGCAGGACAGTCCGTGCACTGGGAGAAAATGGAGAAGTCCCTGGGACCACGAGGTCACTGATGGTGGTCCGGGTGACGGAGCTCAGGTTCGGAAGCCGTGATGGTGTCAGGCGGGGTCCGGAACCGTTGGAGCGAGATGACGGGTCACCGCAGGGATCCGAGATGGTACGGACTGTCAGGATGGCAGATGGACAGCGTTCGGGGTTCGAGGTACCGCAGAACCGGATGGCGATGCAGGATCGGCTCTAGAAGATAGAGAGGTAAGTATCTCACAAAACACAAGGAGACCTGACTCCTAGCTTGGGAAAACACGAAGAACAGGCCCCGCTCCCTTGGACATTAACCCCCTATATACCCTGTGCCTATGTGCATCATTTCCTGTAATTTGACACTGGCCCTTTAAGAAAGGGTCAGTGACCGCGCGCGCGCCCTAATGCGCGTGCGCGCGGCGCGGGTGCCAGAAGCCAGGGAAGGAAGCTGAGAGGAGGACGCAGGGGAGCCGGCCAGGACCTGGGAAGCCGTCGGTCGCCGGGAGCGGAGACCAGGGGGCCTGGGAAGGACGGGCACCGGAGGTTGGAGAGCGGGGAGCAGGGCAGGTGAGCCGGGGAGCGGAGCCGAGGACCCGGGGAGCGTGACAGATATAGTGGCTAGTGACGAGAAGATCCCCGAGGTTCCTGGCTCTCCTGCCTGTCATGAGGGGACGCCTGGGCAACACTGCAGCCAAAGTGGGGTCAGTGAAAAGTACTGACCAGTGTTTGCTAAGGATTCCCCTCATCATGTCCCATTCATGATTGAAAGTCCCAATAAACCGGATCTGATTGTTAATGGTTGGCCGACGTGGTTTGTATTGAAGAAGTTGTTCCCTGGGGGTATTTTTAGCACAAAGGTAACCCTTCTTTATGCATCTGTTGCTGTACCCCCTAGCTTTAAATCTGCATCGGAGATCGGACGACTGGGATTCGAAGGTGGAGGGGGTGGAGCAAATCCGCTTCATCCGCAGAAACTGTCCGGTCGGGATGGCGCGTATACTTGACATGGTATGACTAGAGGATGCATGGAGGAGGGCATTGACCGACGTGTCCTTGCGGAAGACGTCAGTCTGAATACCCCCCGATCCATCCACGTAGATCCCAATATCCAAAAAATCTAATTTAGTTCTACTAGACCGATAGGTCAATTTAATATTCAATGAATTATGGTTGAGGTCATCCATGAATTGATCGAGTTGCTCGGTCGGGCCCTGCCAAATAATAAAAATGTCATCTATAAAGCGGAGCCAGCACTGCACATGGGTGCTTCCCGAAGCGCCCATGTCCCCAAATACCAACCTCTCCCAGTAGCCCAGGAATAGATTGGCATAGGCGGGCGCACAGGCCACACCCATCGCAGTGCCGCGCCGCTGTAGATAAAATAAATCCTTAAAAACAAAAAAATTGTGAGTCAGGGCGAAACCGAGCAACTCCAAGATCAAATCAACTAAAGCGCCATCGCGACCGGAGGATGTGAGGTAGATGCGGACTGCCTCCAGGCCGTCGTCATGTCCAATGCAGGTATAAAGCGTTTCCACGTCGGCACAAACCATCCACATATCATCATCCACAAAGATGCTGTCATGGCGCCTCAGGACGTCCGTGGTGTCCTTGACATAGGAGGGTAAGCATTCAACTAAAGGTTTTAAATAAAAATCAACAAATTAAAAATTGGTTCGCATAACCCTCCTATGCCGGACACAAACGCATCTTTGTGGATTTTGGGTAACAGATAGAAAGTTAGGACACGTGGACAGACAGTGAGCAGCCCCTCGAGCATCTTCTCATCAATAATACCCTTGTGGTGGGCCATGGAAAGGATCTTTTTGAGCTCAGAGGAGAAGGAGGTCATGGGGCTATGGGTCAAGCGTGAGTAGGTGGTTTTGTCCCTAAGTTGTTTAAATGCTTCTTTTTCATATTTATATTTATCCACTGGCCAGATCACGATGTTGCCCCCCTTGTCTGCCGCCTTGATTACGACATCATTGTAGTTTTGAAGCTGTGTGATCGCCGACCTCTGACGTCGAGTTAAATTGTCAAATCTGCGTCGAGTTGGTAATTGTTTGAGGTCGTCGGTCACCAGCCTCAAAAAGATGTCAATAGCCGGGCATAAAGACAAGGGGGGAAAGCGCGTGGATCTGGGCAGTAGAAAATCAGGAGACGTACCTGGGGCATGGTTCTGTTCCTCCAAGAGATCCTGGAGGTCTTGAAGGGCGCCCCTCTCGGTCTCTTCCATATCACTGGGTTGCTGTCTCCGGGTATAAAGTTTTTTTTAGCAGTAACTTCCGGGCAAACAAATTCATATCCTTTAGCGCTGAAAAGAGGTTAAAGGAATTAGTCAGGCAAAAATGTAAGCCTTTAGAGAGTACGTCAAGTTCAATATCTGACTGGACATGTGAAGATAGGTTTATTACCTGCAATTTGTTTTTAGGGTCAACAGGCTGTTTAGTAGTAGTAGTGGAATCCTTTTGATGACTCCTGGTGGTTACTCCAGTGGGATTCCCAGAGTTACGTGTCCTGTCAGATAGACCCGACGAAATCTCTTCAAAGGATGATTCAGAGAAATTAGATGCAGAACGAGACCGGCAGGGAAAGCCCTGTTTAGATGGTTTTCTGCCCCTGGAGAAGCGATGGCTCCATCTATAAGCCGTTCCTGTGGAATAGTCATTAGCATCACGCTAAAACTTTGACCATGTGTTTACTCCTGAATTCTCCTTATTTTTCGCCTTCCTGGTCCTTCTCCTGTTGCTCCCCTGTGCCATTTGGTTTATAGACATGCATATGTGACTCCCCTTTGACCCCTGGATTTGTGGGGTTTTGTTTTTAGCTTGTGTCTGCCCTGTTTTAATTTTCCTGATTTTAATCTCTTATTCCCCATTCATTACTTTTCTGCAGGTTTCCTTGATGCGGTTCTACACTGGGATTGAATCTTCCATGAATCATTGTCTACTTCTTTATATTCATGTCAGCAGGGAATGTCTCATCCATATCACACTTTTGTTTGAATAAACTATGTAATTCTTTTTGTGACGTTCCCCCTGCTCTGTTTACCTTTTTCTTGCGGTGGCGCGCGTCCTCCGGCTCTCTGACAGCGGGCGTGGGCTTGGAGCCGGGCCTGTCTGGTGCGCGCGCGTGGTGGCCATGGTGATGCGTCCCATAGCCCTGCGCGTGCGCCGTACACAGCAGTGTCCCTGCTCCCTGCCTTTGTTCAGGCTCGATTGCCGGCGCACGCGCACTGACACCTACCACAATTAAACATTATTACCGACACCCTTGCAATCCCTATATAGACCGGCTTCCCCAGTGCACACAATATACTTCCTATAGAAAAAGTGTCTGCGAAACGGCTGTTGGAGGTTTATCCTTGCCTCCAGAGCCAGCTCTCCTCACCACCAGGTAATACAGCGGCTCCTCCACATATAGGTGCGGGGTGCTTACCATTCTCATGCACACTGCTTCTGCCCTGTGGCTTTATCATTTTCCACCAACTTTTGCACTGCTCCACAGCCACTGGACAGACGTGTGCTTGGTTTTCACCTTGTCACTTGTCTATATTATGTTTCTTTGGGGGACACATGTTCATTTATATGCCCGAATTTAGGCACACATGTACTGATTAAGGATTGTCTGTCCTTACCCACACCCCGTTTACCTAATCCTTTTTTGCATGTTTTTATACTATTTTTGTATTGTCCTTAATAAAAATGTATATCTTTGTATACTATCTGTGCCTTATCTCCTTTTTCTCCTTCATTGATACTCATGAAACAGGCTCTATGTGAGCACTCTGCACCAGACTCTGTTGGGGAACTATTAAAATAGGCTCTGTGGGCGTACGCTGCACCAGGCTCTGTGGGGATACCCTGAAAAAAGAGTATGTGATCTTAAAAAAAGATTTGCGGCGGTTCTCTTAAAAAATGGTCTGTGGGGTACTCTAAAAAAGAGTCTTTGGGGATTCTCATAAAAAAGGTCTTTGGGGTTACTCTTAAACAATGGTTTGTGGGGCCACTCTGCACCAGGCTCTGTGGGGAGACTTTTAAAAAAGTATCTGTGGTGGTACTTTTCAAACAGGGTCTGTGGATGTACTCTTAAAAATGGGTATGTTTTTTTTTTTTAATAAAGGCTTTGTGGTGGAACTCTTAAAAAAGGTCTGTGGGGGTACCCTTCCAAAAAGGTCTGTGGGGGCACTCTCAAAAAATGGTCCTGTGTGGCCACTCTTAACTAGACTCTGTGGGATTACACTTTTTTTCATTTTTCCTCCCTTTCTTCCAAGAGACTTAACTTTTTAATTTTTCCATCAATATAGGCAGATGAGAAAAAAAGAGAACGTAAAAGGTCCAGCTCAACGTGCAGTTTTCTTTTTATTTATCAAATCCAGTGAAAGAACATTACAAAGGTAATCATTCTTACGTAAATAACATATCGATGAATATGAAGAAAGTGTAGAAATAACCGGGCACTGCTGCTCCCACTGATAATTCGCTGCTCGTAGATCATTTAGAAACCGCTCAGCAAACAGGTACACATCCCGAAAAAGGTCAGTCCATATAGCATATCTAGGAGGAAGAAAAGAACGGAAGCACTCACCGAAGCTTCAGTTGTGGTAGTTTTATTTTTCAATATAGGATAGGTACATGTGGAGGGGGAGGTGAGGAGAGGCTAACAACTACCGCAAGTGAAGCTTCGGTGAGTGCTGCCAATCTGTTCTTACTCCTGGATATCCAAGAATATGAATGCTATATTTGCGCTTCATCAATGCATTTCTAGTGCAAACAGCACCCTAAGGGGCACTTTGCATACTGCGACATCGCAGGTGCGATGTCGGTGGGGTCAAATTGAAAGTGACGCACATCCGGCATTGCATGCGACATCGCAGTGTGTAAAGCCTAGATGATACGATTAACGAGCGCAAAAGCGTCGTAATCGTATCATCGGTGCAGCGTCGGTGTAATTCATAATTACGCTGACGCGACAGTCCAATGTTGTTCCTCGCTCCTGCGGCAGCACACATCGCTGTGTGTGAAGCCGCAGGAGCGAGGAACATCTCCTACCGGCGTCACCGCGGCTTCCGTAGGATATGCGGAAGGAAGGAGGTGGGCAGGATGTTTAAATCCTGCTCATCTCCGCCCCTCCGCTCCGATTGGCCGCCTGCCGTGTGACGTCGCAGTGACGCCGCACGACCCGCCCCCTTAACAAGGAGGCGGGTCGCCGGCCACAGGGACGTCGCACGGCAGGTGAGTGTATGTGTGAAGCTGGCGTAGCGATAATTTTCGCTACGCCAGCTATCACCACATATCGCTGCTGCGACGGGGGCGGGGACTATCGCACTCGGCATCGCAGCATCGGCCTGCGATGTCGCAGTGTGCAAAGTGCCCCTTAGTCACATGATGTCTATGGGTGCTGTTTGCACCAGAAATTAGTAGATGGAAGCACAAATATAGCATTCATATTCATGGATGTTATGCACATAAGAATGATTACCTTTGTAATGCTCTTTCCCTGGATTTGATGAATAAAAAGAAAATCACATGTTGACCTGGACCTGTTATGTTTTCTTTTTTGTAGATTGCACAGCCTGGCAAAGATGAATCCGGGACGCAATGGCGATCTGAGTGAAATGCACGTTGCGCTGGACTTTCATCAGGGTTTTTTTTATAGGCAGATGAGGGCTTGTTTTTTGCAGGACAAAATGTACTTTTGAATGGGGAAAATTTCCAGGTGGGGTGAAACTTATTTAAAGGGCACCTGTCACCACTTTATTGGCGTGTAAGCTGCGGCCACCACCACCGGGCTCTTATATACAGCATTCTAACATGCTGTATATAAGAGCCCAGGCCAGGGGCATAACATAAAAAACACTTTATAATACTTACTTAACGGTCGTGCTGTGGGCCTAATGGGTGTCTCCGTTGTCCGGTGCCGGTGCCTCCTCTTTCAGCCATCTTCGTCCTCTTTCTGAAGCCTGGGTGCATGACTCGGCTACCTCATACACACTCACCGGTCCTGCGCAGGCGCACTACAATACTTTGATCTGCCCTGCTCAGGGCTGATCAAAGTTCGCCTGCTCAGGACCTGAATGCTGGCGAGTGTGTATGGCGTCGTACCCGACATTAGTGTTGAGCCACCCCCTAGTGTTCGAGTTCGGTTTGTCAAACGGCGGCTTAGTTCGGCAAACGTTTGACGAACGTTCGTCAAACACCTTCGAACCCCATTGAAAACAATGGCTGTCAAACAAAAACACATACAAACAAATTATACATGTACACATACAGTTAATAAACATTGCCATTACACTTACAGGTCCCCGGGATGCGTCCTGCACTCTGTCTCTTGCCCCTTTTCCTTACGATCATCGCTGCGCCCTCCTGGTAACCAGCACTGATGATAGGACCTTCCGTGACGTCGTCATAGCATGTGACCAGTCTCGTGTCTATTATCTCATTGGCTACAGACTGGTCACATGGCTAGACGTCATGCTAGGTCCTGTCAGTGCATCTCTCCAGTACGCGGTGCTTCTTTGAGCATCTCCGTCCTTGGTAAGATGTGTTGTCTTTGGCAGGATTTTTTAATTGCTAATCTGTTCCATGTTGCTTTTACTAAAGCACATAACGCACAGTAAAGGAATCGTGGACACAGTGATTTTAAAGTATAAGACTGAGATAATGCACTCAGTTGTGGTTCATTTGTGATACTTGAAAGTAATAATAAGTGTGTAGCAATGAAGAAATGTAAAGTGTTCATGACATTTCAGGTAATTACTCTTTTTCTTTTCATTATCTGACTGGTATCTTACATTTTTTCACCAGATTTTTTTTTTTTCTGCAGGCTCTATGTATATTTTTCATTGTCAATAATACAGTATAGTAGATGGAAACTAATTTCTATGATGTCTCTATTCATCCCACAGGAACTTTACAAAGCAGTACTGAATTGTGTAGGTGTGAACTCAACACTGAAGGAAAATAAAACATTCCCTACAAACTATTTGAGTGTCACTGTGCTAGTCATTATCACCTTTCCAAAATGTTTAAGGCCTCTCTCACATGTCCGTGAAAAAACACGCACGTTTTTCACAGATGTGTCAGAAGTGCGTTTTGCCCTCCGTGAGCCGTGTTTATGGCACACGTGTGTTCTCCATGTGTTATCCGTGATAACTAGAGTTGAGCGCGGTTCGCGGTTCGTGGTTCTCCAGTTCTAGGCTCGAGTGATTTTGGGGCTGTTGTAGATTGAACTAGAACTCGAGCTTTTTTGCAAAAGCTCGATAGTTCTAGATACGTTCGAGAACGGTTCTAGCAGCAAAAAGCAGGGCTTTTTACAGCTACAGTGTGCAGGAGCCATCGCTGGCAGCCGCCAGAAGCTGGTAACCAAGATAAACATCGGGTATCCAAGCAAAGCGCTTTGGTTAGTAACCCGATGTTTATCCTAGTTACGTGCAGGAAGCAGACACTTCCCCGCTCAGCTCACTCCGCCCCCTCCTGCCCGCGGCATGTACACACGTACACACACACACACACACACACTCACATACACACACACACACACACACACACACACAGTCCCGCTCGGCTTACCTGCGGTGATGAAGTCCCGCCATCCCAACCTCAGCGCTGTCACTGTCCTCCATGGCCGCCGCTTGTCACATCACCTCTCGCTTCCGACCCGAGACTGACTAGCGGTGACGTCACGGGCCTCTCGCGATACTTGGCTGTGAAGGCGGCGGTCATTGAACTCAGTGACAGGGGCTGTCAGTGTGCTGGAGATCAGCGCAGGTAATGTACCTCGCTGACAGCAGCACTTGTCATCCCCTGCAGTGACCTGGGCTGACCCATTGATGTTAGCTCAGGTCACTGCACTACTCTCCCAGCCAATGGGGAACATCCTGCTCTTCATTGACTGGGACAGTGTGGATCGTCATGGCAACCCCTTGGATTACACCAGACCTGGATTTGTTTTTCATTCTAATAAATTGGTTAAAGAGGGAATGTTTTGGGGAGTGTTTTTTCAAATAAAAATGTTTTTTTCGTCTATTTTTTTTATTACTGACTGGGTTGGTGATGTCGGGTATCTGATAGACGCCTGACCTCACCAACCCCAGGGCTTGATGCCAGGTGACATTACACATCTGGTATTAACCCCATATATTACCCCGTTTGCCACCGCACCAGGGCGCGGGATGAGCTGGGGCGAAGCACCAGGATTGGCGCATCTAATGGATGCGCCACTTCTGGGGCGGCTGCGGCCTGCTATTTTTAGGCTGGGGAGAGTCCAATAACCATGGACCTCCCTAGTCTGAGAATATCAGGCCCCAGCTGTCTGCTTTACTTTAGCGGGTGATCCAATTTTGGGGGACCCCTACGTGTTTTTTTTTTTTTAATTATTTATTTAATTTAAAATAACAGCGTGGGGTGCCCTCAGTTTTGGATTACCAGCCAAGGTGAGGTTGCCAGCTGTGGTCTGCAGGCTGCAGCCGTCTGCTTTACCCTAGCTGGCTACAAAACTAGGGGGAACCCTACGTCATTTTTTTTTTCATTTTTTTGGCTAAATACTAAGCTAAGCACCCCTTAGTGCCACATGAAAGGCACCAAAGGGTGCTCCACTTTTTCTCCACTTTTTCTCCACTTTTTCTCTACTTTTTCTCCATTTTTTTCTCCACTTTTTCTCCACTTTTTCTCCACTTTTTCTACATTTTTTTCTCCATTTTTTGTCCACTTTTTCTCCATTTTTACTCCACTTTTTCTCCATTTTTTCTCTACTTTTTCTCCACTTTTTCTCCATTTTTTCTCCACTTTTTCTCCACTTTTTCTCCACTTTTTCTCCACTTTTTATCCATTTTTTTCTCCACTTTTTCTCCACTTTTTCTCCACTTTTTCTCCATTTTTTTCTCCACTTTTTCTCCACTTTTTCTACATTTTTTTCTCCATTTTTTGTCCACTTGTTCTCCATTTTTACTCCACTTTTTCTCCACTTTTTCTCCATTTTTTTCTCCACTTTTTCCCCACTTTTTCTCCATTTTTTCTCCACTTTTTCTCCACTTTTTCTCCACTTTTTCTCCACTTTTTATCCACTTTTTCTCCACTTTTTCTCCATTTTTTCTCCACTTTTTCTCCACTTTTTCTCCACTTTTTCTCCACTTTTTCTCCATTTTTTTCTCTACTTTTTCTCCACTTTTTCTCCACGTTTTCTCCACTTTTTCTCCATTTTTTCTCCACTTTTTCTCCACTTTTTCTCCACTTTTTCTCCATTTTTTTCTCCACTTTTTCTCCACTTTTTCTCCACTTTTTCTCCATTTTTTTCTCCACTTTTTCTCCACTTTTTCTACATTTTTTCTCCACTTTTTCTCCACTTTTTCTCCATTTTTTTCTCCACTTTTTCTCCACTTTTTCTCCACTTTTTCTACATTTTTTCTACATTTTTTCTACATTTTTTCTCCATTTTTTCTCCACTTTTTCTTCACTTTTCCTCCATTTTTTATCCATTTTTTCTCCACTTTTTCTACATTTTTTTCTACATTTTTTCTCCACTTTTTCTCCATTTTTACTCCACTTTTTCTCCACTTTTTCTCCACTTTTTCTCCATTTTTTCTCCACTTTTTCTCCACTTTTTCTCCACTTTTTTCTCCACTTTTTCTCCACTTTTTCTCCACTTTTTCTCCACTTTTTCTCCATTTTTTTCTCCACTATTTCTCCACTTTTTCTCCACTTTTTTCTCCACTTTTTCTCCACTTTTTATCCACTTTTTCTCCATTTTTTTCTCCACTTTTTATCCACTTTTTCTCCGTTCTTTTTCTATGGTCAGTCTACCCATTAGTTCTGCCATGCATACTGTAGCTCTACACCTACTGCACATGTTACTTTATGATTGACATCTCTTTCGTACCAGAGCTGTCTAAGCCTACTCTGACCCCATATTTGTTATTACTATATTGTCCTTGTACTGTATTATGACATTTGTATCATGTGTTTCATTTCTTGCTGTGTTGCAATTTTTTTGCTGCATCCCAATTGTACCTCTACATTGTTCGAGTTTATGTTATTGTTCTCTCACTCTTATGTGATACTGATTATTGTCATTTTTCATGATTACAAGCAGATAAGTCCAATCTGACGAAGGCTCAGGCCGAAACGTCATTTGTAACTTGTTTTGGACAAAAACATATATGCTTATGAAAATTTTTTTTTCTTAATACGGACCAATAAAGAGTGATTTTGCATTACTATCCATTGTGACTTACTGACTTAGTCTGGGAGATTTAGAGTGCCGAGGTTACTCACTAATTTTATCTATTATTACCTCTGAGCACCTATATACCAGTGAGCAGAGCTTCCTCTACAGTAGTTCTCCTGATTAGGCATGCCCTTACCTCATGAGCAGGGCATTGCAGCTTTGGTAGCAACCATTACGACATGGACTCTGCTGCTATGGACCCGGGGAGAGTGAGTGCAGATTCATTGCACCCACACTCCTCACATGAAGGGTCCGCACTCCTAGAAAATGGGGGATACGTTCCCTGAGTGTCTCCCCCCCCGATATTCTAGACGGTCCAGAGTCGTCGTGTGACCCCTTTATTTTTTTTCTTACAATAAATTGGTGAAAGAGGAAATGTTTTGGGGACTGTTTTTTCAAATAAATTTCTTTTGTCGATTTTTTTTTTTTGTTAGTACTGACAGTTTATGATGTTGGGTATCTAATAGACGCCATGACATCACAAACTGCTGGGCTTGATCTCAGGTGACTTTACAGCTAGTATCAACCCGATTTATTACCCCGTTTGCCACTGCACCAGGGCACGGGATGAGCTGGGGTGAAGCGCCAGGATTGGCACATCTAGTGGATGCGCCACGTCTGGGGTGCCTGCGGCCTGCTATTTTTAGGCTGTGAAGGCCCAATAACTATGGACCTTTCCACCCTGAGAATACCAGACCACAGCTGTCCGCTTTACCTTGGCTGGTGATCCAATTTGGGGGGGACCCTACTTTTATTGTGTAATTATTAATATTTATAAAATAATTATAAAAAAGAGCCTGAGGGGACCTCCACATTGGATCCCCAACCACGGTAAAGCTGCCAGCTGTGGTTTTCAGGCTACAGCCGTCTGCTTTACCCTAGCTGGCTATCAAAAATGGGGGGACCCAACGTCATTTTTTTTTTAACTATTTTTTAAATAGAAAAAATTAATGGGCTTCCCTGTATTTTGATTGCCAACCAAGGTAACGGCAGGCAGATGGGGGTGGCAACCCATAGCTGTCTGCTTTATCTGCTGAGAATCAAAAATACCGCGGAGCGCTACGTCATTTTTTTAAAGATTTATTTTTACAGCACTGTGATGTCCAGCAATCAAAATACAGGGAAGCCCATTTTATTTTTATTATTTAAATAAATAATTAAAAAAAATATATATGGGCTCCCGCTGCATTTTTTGTATTGCTAGCTAAGGGTAATCCAAGCAGCTACTGGCTGCTAACCCCCACTGCTTGGTGTTACCTTCACTGGCAATGGAAAATCCAGGGAAGCATTTTCTATTTTTTTTGCCAAAAAACTGCAAAAAAAGGACGTGAGCTTCGCCATATTTTTGTATGCTAGCCAGGTACAGCAGGCAGGTGCTGGAAGAGTTGGATACAGCGCCAGAAGATGGCGCTTCTATGAAAGTGCCATTTTCTGAGGCGGCTGCAGACTGCAATTCGCAGCAGTGGGGCCCAGAAAGCTCAGGCCAACCTGTGCTGCGGATTCCAATCCCCAGCTGCCTAGTTGTACCTGGCTGGACACAAAAATGGGGCGAAGCCTACGTCATTTGTTTTCTAATTATTTCATGAAATTCATGAAATAATAAACAAAAGGGCTTCCCTTTATTTTTGGTTCCCAGCCGGGTACAAATAGGCAACTGGGGGTTGGGGGCAGCCGTACCTGCCTGCTGTACCTGGCTAGCATACAAAAATATGGCGAAGCCCACATAATTTTTTCAGGGGGCAAAAAACTTCTGCATACAGTCCTGGATGGAGTATGCTGAGCCTTGTAGTTCTGCAGCTGCTGTCTGTCTGTATGGAGAAGAGCAGACAGCAGCTGCAGAACTACAAGGCTCAGCATACTCCATCCAGGACTGTATGCAGAAGTTTTTTGCCCACCAAAAAAATGACGTGGGCTTCGCCATATTTTTGTATGCTAGCCAGGTACAGCAGGCAGCCACGGGCTGCCTCCAACCCCCAGTTGCCTATTTGTACCCGGCTGGGAACCAAAAATATAGGGAAGCCCATTTTTTTAATTATTTCACTTATTTCATGAAATAATTAAAAAACAAATGACGTGGGCTTCGCCCCATTTTTGTGTCCAGCCGGGTACAACTAGGCAGCTGGCGATTGGAATCCGCAGCACAGGTTAGCCCGAAGTTTCTGGGCGCCTCTGCTGCGGATTTCAGTCCGCAGCGTCCCAGAAAATGGCGCTCTCATAGAAGCGCCATCATCTGGCGCTGTATCCAACTCT
Source organism: Anomaloglossus baeobatrachus (assembly GCF_048569485.1). Classification (NCBI taxonomy): domain Eukaryota; kingdom Metazoa; phylum Chordata; class Amphibia; order Anura; family Aromobatidae; genus Anomaloglossus; species Anomaloglossus baeobatrachus. The sequence goes on from NC_134356.1 coordinate 463,004,426, forward strand.
TCCAACAGCCCTGGAGCCGGGTGGCTTGTTGGGTAATCATGAGTTAATACTGGCTTTGTTTTACTAGCCAGTATTAAGCCAGAGATTCTTATTGTCAGGCACGTTTGACCCGGCCATTAAGAATCTCCAATAAAGGGTTAAAAAAAAGACACCACACAGATCAAAAATACTTTAATAGAAATAAATACACAGACACATTAGAGACTCCATCTTTATTACCCCCTGTCAGCCTTCCACGATCCTGCTCTTCTGTCTTCTTTCTTTCTAGTGTAGTAGTAGTGAGGATTGTAGTGAGGATGAGGTTCACCAGCCCATCACTTGGGGCTGGGGAACCTCATCCTCAGTACAATCCTCACTACAATCGGGAAGCAGCGTGCAGCAGTGCTGGCTGTCAGCGGTAACAGCGGTAACGCTGACAGACGCGTTACCATAGCAACGGTGCTCTCGGAGCTGCGGTTAGCAGTGACGTCACCGCTAACTGCGTTGCTATGGCAACGGTGATCTCCGTTAATGACCGGCTGTGTCAGCCGGTCCCTAACGGAACGGGGAGTCGACCGTGTGCTAGAGCATGTCGCCGGTACACGGCGATACACATATGTGCACCGTGTACCGGAGAGATGCATTCGCAGGTCCTACATGACGCGTCATAGTCATGTGACCAGTCTGTAGCCAATGAGATAATAGCCACGTGACTGGTCACATGGCTATTCTGACGTCACGACAGGTCCTGCATCTCTGCTGGCAGTGCCGGTCACGGGAGGATTCAGCGATCATCGGATGGAATAGCGGCAGGAGACAGAGTGCAGAAGGGATCGCGAGGACCGGTAAGTGTTATGGCAATGTTTATTAACTGTTTGTGTACATTTATCATGCATTTTTATGTGTTTGTGATTGCCTCCCATTATAGCCTATTGGCTCGAGTTCGGTTCGTCGAACGTTCGACGAACCGAACTCGAACGGGACCCCCGTTCGGCGAGCCGACCTCGAGCCGAACCGCGACCGGTTCGCTCATCTCTAGTGATAACACATGGAGAACGAGAACTTTCTGCTCACCTGTCCCTGGCGTCGCTGTCCGTGGTGCTGATCTTCGGTCTCCGGTCCTGAAGACTCCCCGCTGCTGCTGCTTCTGGCCGCAGTGAAGTGAATATGCAATGAGCGGCGGTCGGCAGCAAGTGACAGCAGCGGCAGAGACTGCAGGGCTGGATAAGGTAAGTAAAGTTTTTTTTTTTCTCACAGACACTTGTCTTTTCTCCGGTGCGTGTCACACGGAACACATCTGTGTGGTCTGTTTGCATTACATGTGACACCCAAGATGCCAGAGAGAAAATGGACATGTCGGCGTGTGGAACACACGGACACACGTAAGTACAGAACGTACACACGTTCCGTGCGAAAATACTTACGTGTGTCCAAAACCATAGGAATACATAGGTCTATGTGTGTATGTGTCTCCGGTATGTGAAAAAACTGCCAAACACATACCAGAGGCACGTACGTGTGAAAGAGGCCTAATACAATATTTAATCTGATGCCTCATTGAAATGGCAATTTATTTATCTTTGTCTGAAACAAATTTGGGCTGGTTCATTGGATGATGAGTTCAGGAGATTGAGGAGGAAAAAAAGCTCATTAGTGGAGAAAGAAGCACATTTCTCTCCATTGACCTGTTATGAAGGAATATAATATAGTGAATAGTACAGTAAAAAATTGCTTAAAATAGATATTGTAAAATTTACAACATTAATATTATTATTATAACCAAAGTTCATTATGGTTTTACCATTATTTTAATATTAAAAAAAAAAAAAAAACCTACTATGTTAATCACTACCCAAACGAACCTGAGCCAGAATACCAATAATAAGGACCCCTAGGTCTATTTTCCACCAGTGGAAAATATAAACCTATAGAAAACTACACTGAAATTAATAAACAAATTACATCTTTATTGGAAAATACCATAACAATCATAAAAATCATAAAAACATATGCACAGCAGTAGATAATGACAAAAAAGGTACAGTATGCCTGGGTAAATAGCTGGTAATAATAAGGCTGCAATGGCAAAAAAATGAAACAACAAATATCTGGATGTTGAAAATTAATAGTGGGTAGAAAACTAGGGTGTTCCCCTGGTAAGGTATTTTTCAGCATGTAACTGGGCTTTACATATACTTTGGCTGCAAGTAGCTGCTTTATTATTTCTTATGAGGATGTACTTCTTATTGTTTAATTTATAATCCCTATATTATTATTTTGTGTCACTTTGTGACACTATTTATTTACAATTGTGATTATTAGTTATTATTAGCACTATTAGTTTTGTATGTCCGTATATTTGTTTCATTTTTTGCCATTGCAGCCTTATTCTTTTTGAGCTATATACTCTGGAATGCTGTACCTTTTTTGTCATTATCTACTGCTGTGCATCTGTTTTCATGATTGTTATGGCATTTTACAATAAAGATGACATTTTTTTACTAACTGTAGTGTAGTTTTTCTATAGGTTTATACTTTATTTTAATATGCATAATTCTGATGACAGATTCTCCTTAACCCTGCTTTACTCTTCCCCACTATTTTATCCCTGACCTGTCTGGTGTGTTCCTTGGCTTTTATGATGAGTTTTGATCCCTGATGTTCTCAAACTTTTATCATTTTCACAGAACAGCTGTAGGTATACTGAGAATAAATTACACACAAGTGAATTGAAATTGTTAGCTAGGTGACTTCTAGAGGCAATTAGTTACTCAGTATTTTATTTAGGGGTATCAGAATAGAGGGGGCCAAATACATAATATTATCACAATTTTAAGATTTATATTTTTAAAATTTTTAGAAAACTACAAAATTTCTTATACACTTCATACATACTTGCTATTTAGTATTTGTATATCACATAAAATTCTAATAATTATTCATTAAAGTTGAGTGTAATGTGAAACAATGAAAACATTCGTGGGGTATAAATACTTTGTCAAGTAACACTCTCTTTTTCTCTGTGTATATATATATATACAGTATATATATATATATATATATATATATATATATATATATACACACAGTAAACTGACTCCCCTCGAAGAAGCTAGGCGAAACGTGCGTCGAGATAAAGGGAGGGATGTGGTGGCTTCTACCTAGTGAGCAGCTGCATCCTTACTTACAGATAAACACTGGACATTTCATTAAGTGACACTGTTGCTGCTGCTATAATTTTTTCCTCACACCACCTACTCTGGGAATATGCAATAGTCTAATGGCCACTTTGACTAATAATCTAATCTGCTGAAATTATATTGGGATCCCTTGCATGTGGCTTTTTGGTTAATCCCACCATGTCCGCTATCTTGACGGCAGCTTGATGGATTTTAATATTATCTATTTTATGTTTGTATTCTAATACAAAATATACTTTTTTAATATACTGCATCTCTTTCTTCTTATATCCTGGATAACACAATTTCCTAGTTTATGAATACATACAGTAAAACGTCTGTAAAAAAAATCACCTCTGTTTATTCCAAACAGATTTTCTGTTCAACCATTTTTCAATGCAAATTTTATATATTTAGCTACCTATCTTATATCTGAAAAGAGCAAATCCAGTGCTGTTTATTGTGATTTCTGCAATTTTTTGTTAGTTCATGTAAAAATCAAAATTGAAGAATCTTATAGCAACAAGCTTCAGTAGCAATCAATATTAAAAAGAAAGCCTGACCTGTATTATTTGCAAGTACAGCTAGGGTTGACCATATTAAATAAATGGGAAACTTTCTGAAAAAAAGGCACCAAAATGTACTTGCAAGAACTGACAATCTGGCGCTTATGATGGAGTGATTAGAAGTAGGGAACTTATATCAAAGCCTGTCTTTTTATGTCTCTGCTCTGTTCTGTCGAAAGCCCACGGTGGTCACAATTCCTTTAACAATATTTATAATGAAGGATCAATGTTGCAGATGTCAACCCTGATTATCTCCAAAGGCTCCTCCTGCTCAGCTCTTCCCCGGGGCTGACTGTAAATGTACCTGATTCCCAATTCTCAAACACAAAAAGTGCAGCGAGCATGAAAGCAGAGCTGACTAATAAAGTTTGCATATCCCTAAGAACAAGAGCATACAATGAAGAAGAAAAGGAATGGGAAGATTAAATAAAAACAGTACAGATGGCTGAGAAAACATGAAAATTTAAACAGTCTGGAAGTTTGAGCCTCTATCTCTATCCTATAATTTATATTCCAGTACATGGAATTCAGAACTCATATATTTGATCTGCAGTTGCTAAAGAAGTTCATTTTGATAATGCGTACATCAACTTATTAGATAGAAAATATCTATATATGTACTACTGATCATCTATTGATACATATGTTGAGTAAAAGGCTGAACAAGAAACAATTGTTCTAGGACAAGACTGATCAGACTACAAAGTCCCAAGGTATATTTAAGTTTGAGAATGTTATGATGGGATCATTTTGCCAAAATTTTCAAACAACTTGCTTTCCTGATTATCTGCTGATAACCACATATTAGCTGTAATGCCAATGCCAGCATCCTCGCACTCGGCTGTCCCCCTCCCCCAGCAAGGACATCGATTCCCTCACCTGTCCAGGCATCTTGCTGCGGTGTTCCCATCTCCGTCTTATCCTGCAGCCTCACAGAGCATCTGTAGTCCTGACAGACTCCGGGCCTCTGCCCATAGGGCATACCACACTCCCTTTCTTAAAGGGCCAATGCCATCATAGCCCAAAAATACCTACCAGGTCTGCTAGGAGGTTGCCTTGTAACAGGACAGGATGTCTTGCCAAGCATTAATCTCTTCCTGGATCCATTGAGTCCTTGGCGCGGAATTAAGACCCTTCTTCTATCACTCTCTGTTATAAATCTGTAATGTTGTCATCTTTGCCCTGTCATATGAGTCATTTGTATGAGTAAAATACTTGCTGCATTGTTTTAATCTGCAGCGTTATATATACTGTGAGTTCTGTCTCTTTAAGTATGTTGTATAACTTTGGGTTGTCATATACGGGTCTACTTGCAAGAAAAATGCCTGCTGTATTGTTTAAACTTATAACATTGTTACCTTTGCCTTATTAAATGAGTTATCTATATGAGCAAATATTTGCTGCATTGTTTAAATCTGCAGCATTATATATACAGTGACTCTTACTTTAATATATGCAGTCATCCTTGTGAGAAAAATGCCTGTTTAAATCTGTAGCGCTGCACATGCTGTGCGCGGCAATGCCGGGTGGTGGATTCCCAGTGTTTTAGTACGGTCGATAGGTGGGTGGCCGCGCATGCGCGGTGGCCGTGGCATCGTGTTGCCATGGCCGCTGTGGTGGGCGGCCTCCTGACGTGACCGGAACAAGCGTTACTTTTGATACATCCCCCTGTCATGGCGGCGCCCGCGCCGAAACCACGTGTGCATTAGCGTTTAGATTTTGAGACGCCTGCATGAGATCATATGGATTGGCAGTATATATAGACGTCCTGTTACCACATTATGGACACCTGCCTCCCGAAGAAGCAGTAGGTGAAACGCGTTGAGGTGTGGTGGCTGCTGGCACATCGATGCTTATATTGGTCAGATTTGTGACTTAGTTCTTACTATGTCTGTTATTGTATTGGCTTAATGCAATTTTGGTTAGATCGGCCCATGTTTACTCTTTATGTATTGGTTAAAATGGTCCATTTGAGCAGAAGGATTTAATGTGGGGAAGTTTTGCTTTGCAATTTTTTCTGGGTGTTCCTGTCTGGAACAAAAACCCTTTACTATTTGTGAAGCATCCCCCTACATTTTACTCTATATAGCTCAGGTGGGCCAAATTACCGGTATTGTTATACAAAAGGACTGATTTTTTGAGCCCATATCGTGATGATAAATTTATTATCAATGGTTAATTACAGCTGAGGGTGATTTGGCGTGGGGAAATAGTTACTTCCATGTAATATATTTTTTTGGGTGTTCTTAATTAGAACAAATCCCTTTATTATCTGTGAAGCATTTCCCTACAGCTTACCTCATGTAGCTCAGGTGGGCCAAACTATTTTTACCGTTTTACTAAAGGATTGATTGTTTAGGCTCATACTGTGGTGACAAATTTATTATCAATGGTAAATTATAGTTTGGATATGGGCTGTACTTATTTATATTTTTGCCAATAATGCCACTTTGGGTAACAAATTTGTTTAACCTGTACCAATAGCGCCGATGTGCTTATACCAACCCCTCCCCTTGTTAGGAGGGATGCATTTGTGATTTTCATTGCCCTACTTTTGATGAGCGAATATTGTCATTACTTTGGTTTAATGTTAAAAATTAATAAAGAATTGATTTTACTGACATTATGGCATCTGCAGATTTACACTGCTCAGGTATGAGAATCTGTCCACAGGACAACTATTAATCATATTCTCCACAAACTTGGTCTTTGTGGAAGTGACAAGATGAAAGCCATTTTGTAAAGCAAGCCATAAGATGTTCTGTTTACAGTTTGCAAAAAGCCATGTAGGGGAAATAGCTAGCATGTTAAAGAAGGTGCTCTGGTCAGGTAAGGCAGAAGTAGAACTTTTTGGACTAAGTGCAAATTACTATGTGAGGTGAAAAACTAACCCTGAAAACATCATCCACACTATCAAACATGGTGGTGGAAGCATAACGATGTGGAAATGCTTCAGCAAGAGCAGGGAAGCTGGTCATAGTTGCTGGAAAGATGCATGGAGCTAAATACAGGGCAATTCTAGAGGAAAACCATTTGCAAGATGAAAATGACTTGAGACTGGGATGAAGGTTCACCTTCCAACAGGACAATGACCCTAAACATACTGCCAGAGCTACAATGAAATGATTATGATCACATGAAAATTGCTATTTACAGACACTCTATATCCAATCTTACTGCGCTGGAGCTATTTTACAAGAAGAATGGGCAAAAATTTCAGCATCTAGATGTGCAAAGCTGGTAGAGACATACCCCAAAGGATCTGCAGCAGTAATTGCACGAAATGTGGTCCTACAAAGTATTGACTTAGTGGGGTTGAATATAAATGTACACAATTTTCACATTTATATTTTTAAAATATTTAAAGAACCATGAATGGTTTCCTTTACACTTTACAAATACTTGCTACTTTGTGTTGGTATATCACATACCAATAAAATACATTTTAAGCTTTGTGGGTGTAATGTAAACAAAAATGTGGAAAAGTTCATGGAATATGAATACATAATTTTCCAAGTCATTGTATGTATGTATGTCAATATATAAACACACTCCATATCAGTAGATTCTTATCATAACATGCTACCCAGGTTTACACGGCTGAAAATAGGAAAAATATTTTCGTATTAATTAAAACTTCTTTGGTGATGTAAAAAGTATAGGGGGCATTATTACTAATTGCAATGTAGTGGGGAAGATTAGTGAGGTAATATATCTATTATTTGTGTTTCTCTGCAGTGTATACTACAAGTGCATCTCAATAAATTAGAATATCATCAAAAAGTTCATTTATTTCAGTAATTCAATACAAAAAGGGAAACATATATTATATAGAGTCATTACACACAGAGCCTACTGAAAAGTGTGTACAGTAAATGCCTCAATACTTGGTCGGAGCTCCTTTTGCATGAATTACTGCATCAATGCGGCGTGGCATGGAGGCGATCAGCCTGTGGCACTGCTGAGGTGTTCTGGAAGCCCAGGTTGCTTTGATAGCAGCCTTCAGCTCATCTGCATTGTTGGGTCTGGTGTCTCTCATCTTCCTCTTGCCAATACCCTATAGATTCTTTGTGGGATTTAGGTCATGTGAGTTTGCAGGCCAATCAAACACAGTGAATACTGTAGTTATTAAACCAGTATTGGTACTTTTGCAAGTGTGGACAGGTGCCAAGTATGCTGAAAAATGAAATTTCCATTTCCAAAAAGCTTGTCAGCAAAAGGAAGCATAAAGTGCTTTAATATTTCCTGGTAGCGGCTGTGCTGACTTTAGTCTTCATAAAACACAGTGGAACTACAGCAGATGACATGGATCCCCAAACCATCACTGATTGTGGAAACTTCACACTAGACCTCAAGCAGCTTGGATTGTGGCCCTCCTTGTGGAGTGTGTGAATAACTGCCTTCTGAACATCAGTCAAGTCAGCAGTCTTCCCCATGATTGTGTAGCCTACAGAACCAGACTACGGTACCATTTTGAACGTTTAGGAAGCTTTTGCAGGTGTTTGTATATACTAATGTGCAAAAGTTTTGGTGGCTGTGCAAAAATTCTGAAAACTAAGGCCCTGTTCATATTGCGGGTCTTTGCAGAGATGAAAGGCTTCTTGACTGGAATTCGTGTGTTCAATCCTACTGCTCTTAGTCGTTGCACCCCAGTTTCACAACCCACTCTGACCCCAAATTCTTCATTCTTTTCGTGTGAAATCTGTACAGCACTTTTATGGACATCAGTTACAGACTTTCTCTTAATAATGTGATCAACTTTGGAGGCAGTTTTCCATGGTCGTCCACTTCTAGGTTTGTCAGCTGTTCCATAATGTTTATTTTTCTTTCTTTATTATACATGAGATGTGACTCTGAGAATAGTTGGATTTCATAGTGTACCGCCCCGCGGCCTCAGCTGCGGCCACCGAGCCGCTCGGATCCGTGCTCGCGTTCTACGGGTGGTGGCTCGAGCCTCTCACGGACCCGGGGGTCACTTCGCTCTGCAAGGGGGTTCGCGTTACACACGGGGGATGCGGGTATTTGGTTTTGGGATGATTGTTCATGACGCCACCCACGGCTTGTGGTGATGGTGGGCACCACCGCTGCGGTGAAGGTGTGGTGTAGTGGCGCAGCTAGGTGTTGACCCCTCCGTGGGTAGGGGATGTTGGTCCCGGGGCCCGGTCGGGCTGTGGGCAGGGGTGCAGGGAGCAGTGTTGCGGTGCAGCGCGGTGCGGTGCCTGATGGCACTGTTGTACTCACGATTAAACCACGCAGAGTCACTGGTAAACAAAACGGAGGAATGAACGGGGCCCATAGCTGGCTGCAGCTTCCTAGTCGGGTTGGCAATGTCCGCCTTTCTCCTGCACCTGTGTTTGTAGTGTGACCACTGTGCTTGGGCACTGCTAGTCTGCTCCCCGGCATGTATGTGTCGTAGGAGCCCCTGTTGCCCGCAGATGCTGGCCCTTGGATCTCTGGCCTCTGGTGGTGGCTACTATCCGGATGGGTTGGGCTGTTGCCTTCAAACGGGACTTTAGTGGGAATGAACCCGTGAGGTCCAGACCGCAATCAGTTAATCTGACTATGGTGGTGGCATATAGCCTAGTCGGGGTCTGAGTACCCTGCCTGGTGCTCCGGTATCCAGTTAGCTCCCCGGTTCGGTTCCGGTGGGCCACTACCCTGTCCCGGTCCCTTTACGGTTCCGCTGGTCATATTACCGGTCTCCTGCAGGCGGCCACTGCCATCTGCCTGCCTGACTGTTTTGAACCGTCTGTCTGCACAGAACTCTCTGACTGAACTGAACTGTTTTCCGGCCTCAGGCCAGCAGACTCCTCGGGGGGGATCGTGTCGTTCCACCTGACTCCGCCCACCTGGAGTGCCTGTCTAACACTGAGGGAGGCAATCAGGTCTTTGTGGTTGACTGGTGGTACCTTTCTAGTGTGGGGGTGTATGTGGTGAGTGTTGTGACCTGTGACCCCTGTGGTCCAGGGCGTCACATTAGCTGCCTCTTTTTGTCTTTTGCCTGACGTCACTCTCAGAATAAGAAACTTCCTGACATCTGGTTATAAATTTGTCTTTGCCATGTTTTATCCAAAAACACACAAATAAAAAAACAATAATTTTTAGGCAAAATTAGACTACCTATGACAAAACATGCAACACATTTGGCCCAACAAATGTGAAAAACTAACACAAAGGGATAAAACAATGTCAAACACAATTTTCATTCTTATAGCTGACAACCATTTAATTCTGGTTTAATAAATGTACCTGGAAAATGGCGTCACAGCAACAACAAGTAATCACAGGTTTTTTTTTAAAAAAAAAAATGCAGAACTGTATAAAACATGATGATTGCAATTTATAAAAGAGAAAAAAAAAATGTTTAATAATGCTTCTTTAAAAATTGAAATTCGGACAAGCCCTCTATATTCTGCAACCATGCAGAGTTCAAGTGAACTCCATTTATTTTTTTGTGTTGTTTTTCTGAAAGGGTCTGTCTTTTCATACAAACACAGGAATGTAGTATGCTAGTTTTTTAATGACTATGTGAAATAATGAACACTTTAAGAAAAAAAAACACAAGCAGAATAAAAACTTTGTATTTTTGTAGCGCTCCCCTGAACACAGGGGAAATGGAATTTGTGCTCAGAATTTACTGAAACAAAAGCTGCATTCTAAAATCAAAATTTGACTTCTTCCTATCTGAGATTTACCATGTGTTCAAATAGTAATATACAAACATATATGGGGTATTGCTACATTTATTAGAGAATGATATTACATAACAAATTGTGTGGTACATTTACTCTTACTACTCTTGTTAGAATGAAAAAGTTTAAGTTAAAGGAGCATGTTAATGAAAACAAAGCAATTATTAGTTTTCATGGCCAAATCTTATAAAATTCCATGAAGCACCTGCGAGTTAATTTTTTTTTTTTTTAAATTATTACCAGACCCCCAATTGAGGAGATTAGATTCAAAATTGGGTCACTTGTAGCACTTGTCCTGTTGTTTTGGTTCCTCATGGGCTATTCAAATGAGACATAGCATCCACAAGCTAAATTTGTGCCTCAAAAATCAAATAGTACTTCTTCTCTTTTTAGCTCTGCCATGTCCCCAAACAGCAGTTTTTGTCCAAATAGCAACAATTTAATAGAAAACATGTATTTTTTTATTTTTTCACTTCACTTTGCATTACATGTTAAAAAGCATCTGAAGGGTCATCAAAATTCTTTACAGGAGTTTTGAATAATTTGATATATGTAGTGATAGGCAGATCTGCAAGGGCTCCAAACTAACCCAAGTGGCGGACCTGGGCTCCGAATTCTGGGTGTTGATCCGTATCCAGCAACTGGGGGAAAAAAAATAAAGGAAAAAAAAAGAAAATAAGAATGTAGCAATTACTTCATATTTACCAAGGCTCTGACGTGGCTGTAAGTGCTCCTGTGGCTGCTTATTCACTGCCAGGGCCGCGTATTAGGCTAATGCATATGCACTACTTTCCCTGCCCACCGGCGTCTGTGATTCATTGCAGTTAAATGCAGCCCCAGCCTGTATGACAGCATCTGCCTGCAATCAATCACAGGATCTGTCTGCGGGTCTATAATAATAATAATAATCTTTATTTCTATAGCGCCAACATATTCCGCAGCGTTTTACAATTCAGGAGGAAGGTCTATCTCATACAGTAAAAAAAGATAAATAAAATATTTGGAATAGGGTTCCCCCATATTATGATAATCAGCACAGATAAAGCATACGGCTACATTCTGCAGCCTACAGCGTGTGGTCCCCCCAATTTTGATACTCAGCCATGATAAATCCCGACAGCTGGGGGCAGGTATACTCAGGCTGGGGACCCATGCTTATTGGGCCTTCCCAGCCTAAAAGTAGCAGCCTGCAGCCCTCCCAGGATTGTCACATCCTTTAGATGTAACAATCCGAGCACTTTACTTGGATCTTCCCAATTGCTCTGCTGCAGTGGCAATCGGGGTAATAAGGGGTTAATAACAGCCCACAGCTGCAACTAAATTCCAGATTAGTAATGGCAGGTGTCCATTAGACCCCCATTACTAATCTGTAAGTGAAAGTAAATAAACACAAAAAAAATGAAAAATCCTTTATTTGAAATGAATTACAAAAAGCACCCTCTTTCAACATTTTATTAACCCCCAAAACACCCCTGCAGATCCGATGTGATCCACACGAGGTCCCACAACAATTCCAACTCTGCTACATAGCTGAATTCATACACAGCAGCCATATAACATGACTGTCCACTGTGAGGTTCAGGCAGAGAATGAATAAGCAGCACAATCAGCGGTGATGTCACTCAGGTTATTTGCAGTCACAGCGGTTCCCACAGTCCTCCACCTGTGACCACAGGTAAGCTGAGCTTAGAGGACCTCAGGTGACCTCATTAAACTCAGTGAACTCACCTGCATCTTCTGGCAGAAAATTACTTTTTTTGCCAAGAGATGCATCTAATGGATGTGACAATTCTGGGCAATTCTAAACAGTTCATAAAATGGTTTGAGTTTGAAAAACACCCATTTAACCCCTTTCAAATTTTTCGCAAGTCTTTTTACTTCCCCTTCATTGTCTTGTTTGTGGTTTAAAATATTTTACGAGTGCAACTTTGAACCAAGCAAAGGTTTAGTGATTTTCACAAAAACACCTTAATGTTTGTACTATATTGGACAATACTTTATTACAGTAAATAAACAACACATGTTCTAAATTATGTAATTTTAGATTTAAAGATGTATCTTTTAACCATGAGTTAAACTAACTTCTAGAGCAGCCAAATTCCTATTTTTCTTGCATTTACCAAAAAATTACGAAAGTCGTGTATCATGTTATTGGAAAAATCCCATTGCTAAAGTGAGCAATTCTAATAATCGTATACTATGTAGTTTTACATTTTTCCATTCTCTTATTAAATCCCTGAAGGGACTTAATGGTAAAGTAGAAAATTTAATATTATAATAAAAATAAAGATGACAAAGTTTTGTAATAAGAATCCAGTAAAGATGACTTTGGAAAACTTAAGTCATCAGATTTTCTCATTTTGTAAATTAAATCTCTTAATAGGCAAAGTAAATAATCTTTTATTTTCATTTAGTATTTCAAGGTATTTGGCCCGTTGCATGATCCGTTCAATTTATATAACAAGGAACTGTGACCACGAGGTCTGGTTATAATGTTTCCTGATAAACCTTTGTAAAGCAATGTGCTGTTTCGGGTAATAGGCTTCATTCATTATTAGCACAGTTGATTTTCATTTACTCTTGGCTTTAACAATTAGTTTGAGCAGCTGTGAAGGTGATGAAGAGGCTGGGACACTCAGAGGTCAGCCACTTCTGTATGTGATAAATTAACCATTATTATCAGCAGTGAAAGTGCCTCTTTACGCTTGTCAGTAGCAAACAAAGGGGTAACATATCTCGTATAAACTCGAGTCTGATCCCAGCTGGAAATCGGACTAACGTACTATGTTCTGACTGCAAAGCATGCAACCTCAATAGCTCCCTAAAGTTAACCTGTGCTGAGCTTGCGTAGATGGTATGTCATTTGTCATAGTGTAAAATGGGAACCGTTGGCAAAATGTATGTAAATACTATAAATACCATGCTCTACATTTTTAAGAAGCTGGAATCTGTTAAGGTGGATTAAAATCTGAAAACATTTGCTGTTTTTAAAATTTTCAGGATTCATGTTTTAAAAAAATGGATCAAAATTCGAATTTCTTCATCTTATACATTTTATTTTACTTTAGGACGTACATTTTTTTTTTTAAGTTTTGCAGTTAACATATAGTTGTTTATCTAGTCTATTACACCAACAACATTGTTCAGAAATGTTAAGCCTATACACAATAAGCGGGGAAAATTATTGAATAAAAATGTAACACAGTAATTCGCAATAGTTGACTAATATCCACTTAAGTTGACCCAATGGTTTGTCAATTAACTTAATAGCCATTTTGCACATGTATTTTATAGATATTTCTTCTAAATCAAATGGTGGTTCTCTAGCACGTATCAAAAATATATTACAGGGAGAATGGATCATTGTAAACTAAAGAGAAGAATGTTACTTAGTGGATTTTTTTATATTTTAAATTTCCCACTTTGCTAAACTCTCCCCCAAATTAGAATAATTTTGGCCAAATCTCAAGTTTATTTTTTTTTGCAAACTGTGAATCAAATCTTAAAATGTTCAAATTTGTGTGAAATTTAGATTTTCAGGGAATAGTAATAATAATCTTTTTCTCGATAACACCAACATATTCCGCAGCGCTTTACAATGCAGAGGTTTATATAAAAGCAATCATAAGTAACAGTTATACAAGATACAATAATTAAAGAAAAAATAAGGACAACCCTGCTCATAAGAGCATACAATCTACAATGGGGTGAGGTGGGAGTGACACAAGGTTCAAGTGTTTATTTTCAATGATGGTCCAGCCATTTTGAAGAAATGGAGGATAGATAAAAGTTGCATGAGCCAGTCACCAGCCAATCTTTGTAATGCATTTGGCTGTGGTGGAGTTTGAGGGAGAAATATGTTCTGAGAAATAATGGAGGGGATATATATGAATTAACTTCGATTAGGGAGGATGATAGGCCACCCTAAAGGATGTGATTTTAAGTAGTGTCTGAAACTGTGTAAGTTGTGGATAGTCCTAGTTTCTTGAGGTAGAGCATTCCAGAGGATTGGTGCAGCTCGGGAGAAGTCTTAGAGCCAGGAATGGGAGGATCAGATTAGTGTATTTTATTCAAAAGTCATTTGTGGAGCATAGAGAATAGGTAGAGTGATAGACAGAGATAGGGGCGGAGAGGTAGGGGGTGCCCCACTGTGGAGAGCTTTGTGGGTGAGAATAAGCAATTTAAATTGGATGCTATAATGTATGGGCACAATGACTGGCACAGAGTGGAAGTGTCCAAATAACGATTAGCCAGATAGGTGATCCTGTCTGCAGCATAAAGGATGGACTGGAGAGGGGAAAGTCTAGTGAGGGTGACGCCAATTAATAGAGAATTACAGTAAGCAGGGTGGGAGTGGATCAGGACCACAGTGAGGGTTTTTGTTGTTTGCATAATGAGAAAGGGGCGAATTCCAGAGATGTTCTACAGGTGCAGGAATTCAACTCAAATGCGACCTTTCACATATCAATCCACTCCTCTTTACTTATTACTCCATTTTTCTACCACTCCGGTGATGCCATCAGTCATCTGACTGCTGAGACCACCAATGATGATTGGTCAAATGGCTCTATGCTAGTTTGTCTAAAAGAGCTTTCTTCTCTTCTTCCTTATTCTTTCCTCTTCATTGACTTTTATTGGCTGCAGATGAAATCTGTTTTCACTGACGCTGATAATCTCTTTTATCCCTGTCTATCTAATAATGCCCTTTTGCTAGTTTACTGTGGGTAAAAAACTGTAAGTTTTTTTTTCTATCCTTGTATTTCTGATTTATGGAAGCATGATAATGATAATCAAGCTACTTAAAGGGATACTGTAATGTCAACAAACACTATTAAACTGCAGATATGTGGCTAATCTGAAGGTAAATGGCATAATAAATCTGATGAGCCACTGCACTGAAAGCACACCTAAATAAATAATAAACAAACTTTATTCCTCCTGCAGCTTCTGGCTTTCAGTCATAGTGGCGTGAAGGTGTGGATTCAATCACTGCTCAGTATACAGTGATTACTTACAGGAAAGATGGAACTGCAGCTATACATTACCTAGGAAAAGAACTACTACACTAGCAGGATACAGCTTTGTTTATATTATATATAGTGTAGGGACCTAAAAGCATGAGGTTCCCATGACGAGGGTTGTAGGCTTCCGTCTTATGGCCATAACACCAACTAAAAACCTCATATTTTTTTGTACAGGATACAGCCAGGCCCCTTTCTGTTAGGCCTTGCATATTAGAGTTCCTGTCCCTGTATGATGCACAGATGGAGTATGGCTTGGTATCTCACCTGATCTAATAGTATGGGCATCGCCTAATAGGCTGCGGGTTTGTGACTGTGCATCTGCAAGTGTGAACAGCGTTCTATGCAAGCCATCAGTGTGCAGTTTTACCATCCAGCTATCTCCCGCTCCATGTTTTGGAAGCGTGTGTGTGATTTGCTCCTCCTGCATGTGTGATGCCACCACCTTTCAGACTTTTTTGGGGATGAATTAATAAAGAGTTTCCACTGACTCACATTGTACTCATTATTAATTTTTTCTATCAGCCCAGGAACATCACTGCAATACAGTAGAGCACCGTCTTGAGAAAAGTATGGAAGGAATTCCTTTTCGAAGTGTATGGATTTTAATTCTTTTGGGAGCTTATGGAGTCAGTGTTTGTGAAAAACTGAAGGTAATGGAATTTTTTCAGCAGTCCAAAATTTGTAAAAACCACCTTTTACTTTTTAAACAATTTTATCCTTGCAGACCTGTGTAATCAACATGAAGCTGACATGTCTTTTATGGAAATAAAGGGTCTTGAATTAGTAACTAGTTATTAGTTGCAGAAATGTATAAACTATGCACAAAACATTTCCATAGTCTAAGTAGACCACATTTTGAAACTCTATGACAGCTAATTTAAAAAAAATCTTTCTTTCTGTGTGTGAAATTCAACATGACATGTTCCATATTAACTACTTGAAAGTCACATTAAAATTGAAAAATGAAAAAAAGCTCCAGAATTTTTTTTATTGTAGATTTTGAATTTTAATATAAGTGAATAATTCCCAAAATAGTTTTAACTCCTTAGCAGGGTTAGCAGAAAAACATTTTTACTTTTTTTCTTCAATGTGGTTGTATAAGACTTTGTATTTAGAGATCAGCAGATCAGGCAAAATTCAAATTTGGATGCTCAGACTTATTTTCCTGAGAAATTTGATTAGTGGAAAAAATGTCTCACATTTACTATACTTTTCTATGATTTTAGGTCTTGTAGTAAATGTCATATGTAAAAAATAATACAAATCCTTATCGTTCATCTCATCTGCCCCTCTGTCCTCATCACCATTCATCCAGTCCTCTTTGCATCTTGTGAAATCCCAAGGCTTGGCTGTGAAGCCAAGGCTTCTGAGTTTGCTAAGCCCGGGAGGTTTTTGCACATGTGATCACAAAGGTCGAGGTGTGAAAGTGAGGAGAAGAGTGGCCAGAGAAGTGATATGTTTTTTATTTTTTTTTTAACAATTTGATCCATTTTCATGGCTTATAAGCAATTTATAAAAAAACAGCTTGTTGGTGAATGTTTGTTTTTGTAAAATTTGAGTGGAATACAATTTTCTTAAATATATTTGCTCATCTCTGCTTGTATTATATGCATTGAGTTGCAGATTTTAAAGCTACTATTTGTAGTATTATATACACTCTATTAATTTACCCCCCTTTAGCACATGTGTACGTCCAGTATGCCCATGTTGGGGTCCATGAGGATAGAGTGTTCATAAGCTGAATCCTCTCGACACATGTTATATGCTATGTTTCACAGCCAGCATCTGTATATAGCTCTGTTTGCTGCTGTTAGCCATTTTCATGCTGCTGTCAATCTCTGACAGCTGTGTTTAAATGGAATGCTCAACAGTGCGCATGCATATGATCCCATCAGTCTTCCCACACAATTGCAAGCCACCAATGGGTTACATTGGTAGCTTGATGATTGCTAAAGGCCACTATACTGTAGGTGCCTTCTGGGTACTTCTGTAAAATCCAGCCATAGGTGAGCTTCATAGGGAAAGAGGTTTACATGATGTATTGCAATTTTGTTGTTTTGTCACATGTAGAGTTGAAACCAGAAGTTTGCATACACTATCTAAAAAGACACATATGCATGTTTTTCTCACTATCTAACATGAATACAGAATAAACCTTTTCAATTATAGGTCAATTAGGATTACAAAAATTATTTATATTTGCGAAATGCCAGAATAATGAGAGCGGGAGAATGTTTGAAAGAGTTCCATGCCTTTAAACTATATGGGACAGCCCATATGATGATCTAATTTCTCTGGAAACGTCTGATAAGTTTATTGACAAGTTAATTAGTGACACATCTGTGGATGTATTTTAATGCACACCTGAAACACACTGCTTCTTTGTGTAGCATCATGGGAACGTCAAAAGAAATCAGCCAAGATGTCACAAAGAGAATTGTGGACTTGCACAAGTCTGGTTCATCCTTGGATGCAATTTTCAGATACCTGAAAGTGCCTTCTTCATCTGTACAAACAATTATATGCAAGTACAAACAAGATGAGAATGTTAAGCAATCACACCACTCAGGATGGAGATGGGTTATGTCTACCAGAGGTGAACATGCTTTGGTCCAATATGTGCATTTTAGCCCAAGAACAAAAGCAAAAGACCTTGTGAAGATGCTGGCAGAAGCTGGTAAGATTGTGTGATTTTCCACAGTGAAGTAAGTACTGTGTTAACATGAGCTGAAAGGCTACTCTGCCAGAAAGAAGCCATTACTCCAAATGAAACATAAAAAGCCAGACTAATGTTTGCAAATGCACAAATGCACAAAGGAACAAAGACCTTAATTTTTGGAGACATCAATTAATCAATAGATAGTAGATGTGTTTTAATTTTTTTTTCCTGTTATGAGATACTCTTATGAATGTGCCCCGGCTATGTACTGTATGAGGACCATACAGGGACATGGTCTGATCATACCACAGCTCCTGCAGAGGGGAGGATGCAAAAGAATAGTATAAATTTTACAGCTTGGGTTAATAGATGATTCTTTTTGTGAGGTGAAACATTTCTTGCCTGTTTTTAAAAATTGTTTTACTTCAAAGAAACAATTCTTTGCGATCCCATGCTGTAATGTTTGTACATGCTTTTACTTCCTCCCAGATCCAGGAGATATGGTATGATCAGGTAATTTCCCTGCATTGTCAGAAATAGGCATTACACAGTACATAGCAGGGGCACATTTATAAGATTATCTCAGCACAGGAACATTTTTTTAAACAATGGTGGAAATCATTATTAATCCAAAATCTATTGTTTAAAATTAAGTTTGTTCTTGATAAAATCCCTTTAAATGGCTTTATAGACGGAGAGAGTTTTCTCTGTAAGATTATCAGTACAGTGCAATGCAATGGGTTGCCATGGCAGCTGGAGCCTAACAAGAGCCTAACAATGACCTCTACTTCACTGGCGGACATATCACCGGTTCAGCCGGAGCAGTGAACAGGGGCCCGAAGGTTCAGGGGGCGCTTGCTCGCCGGTCAGTAATGAGGGCAATTTGACCTGTTGTCTTGAGCTCCAGGCTCCAGGGGGCCCTGGTCAGATCGCCCTCATCATGCGCTGCGTGCTGGGCAGGGAGCGATCCTGCAGCTTCGCATAGTCAGTGCAGGCAGGAGAACGCAGCAATTTCTCCTCTGTTCCCTGCTCAGCACTTTCTCTATGACACACACACACGCCCTGATGTCATCAGTACTGCGCGCGCGTCTGTCTTTTCAATCGTTCCTGCCCATCAGGAGAAGAAGCGGCACAGCAGGGGCCTTCACGGAGAGAAGCAGTGGCGGGGGCTCCTAGGAGAACAGCATCGGCGCAACCAGGGCCCATACAAGAGAAGAAACAGCTAGGCGGTGTGCCCGTACGGAGGTGCCTCAGGAAGGAGAGGTGAGTGGTGACTAATAACCTGAGGAGGGGACAATGAGGGGGGGGTTACTGGTGACTAATATTGTGGGTGTAGTGATGTATATGGCGGTTTAGTGATTTTGTTTTAAAGGTGTAGTATATAGGGATGTAGTGGTGTAGTTTATTACAGGTGTAGTGTTACGGTTGCTGCGAGCACTGGAGACTAAGTCCAGATTTCTTACTACTGCACATGTGCGAGCGCTGGAGGTTCATTCGTAAGTCTGTCTCTCCCGCGGGAGCTGGGTTTTTCTTTGTTCGGAAGAAAGAGGGTGATTTGCGTCCCTGCATAGATTACAGGGGTCTCAACGCAATCACAATAAAGAACAAATACCCATTACCTTTAATTTCGGAGCTCTTTGACAGATTGAGAGGAGCTCAAGTTTTTACAAAGTTGGATCTGCGGGGTGCGTATAACTTGGTACGAATTCGAAAGGGTGACGAATGGAAGACCGCTTTTAACACCCGAGACGGTCACTATGAATACCTCGTCATGCCTTTTGGGTTATGTAATGCACCCGCAGTATTTCAGGACTTCGTAAACGATGTGTTCAGGGATTTACTGTTATCCTCAGTAGTGGTGTATCTGGACGACATCCTGATTTTTTCTCCTGATCTGGAGACTCATCGTCAGGATGTCGTTCGTGTCCTTTCCCGTTTAAGGGAGCACTCATTGTTTGCTAAACTCGAGAAATGTGTATTCGAGCAGTCCTCATTGCCTTTTTTGGGTTACATTATCTCACAAGAGGGCCTGGCTATGGATCCTGCGAAGCTCTCTGCTGTCCTGCAATGGTCCGAACCTCATTCCTTGAAGGCGGTGCAACGCTTCTTAGGATTCATAAATTATTACAGGCAGTTCATACCCCATTTTTCTACTTTGGTGGCCCCTTTGGTGGCCTTGACTAAGAAAGGTGCTAATCCCAAAGCCTGGTCTACTGAGACATCTCAGGCTTTTGAGGCAGTAAAAAGACACTTTTCAACTGCTCCCGTTCTTCAAAGACCCGATGAGAGTAAGCCCTTCCTCTTAGAGGTTGATGCCTCTTCAGTGGGTGCTGGTGCGGTCTTGTATCAAAAGAACGGTGCAGGTAGAAAAAGGCCGTGTTTCTTCTTTGCGAAAACCTTTTCACCAGCAGAGAGAAACTATACCATTGGGGATAGGGAACTGTTCGCCTTGAGATTAGCCTTGGAGGAGTGGCGTCACTTGCTGGAAGGAGCGAAACATCCTTTCCAGGTCTATACAGACCATAAGAATCTGACGTACTTACAAACCGCTCAGCATCTGAATCCTCGCCAAGCCCGCTGGTCCTTGTTTTTCTCCCGCTTTCACTTCTCCATCAACTATCTGTCTGGGAGTAAGAATAACAAGGCAGACGCCCTGTCTCGCTCTATGCTTTCTACCCAGGAGGAGATTGACGAACCTCGTCTTATCCTTCCCTCCAGGGTTTTTCATACGCTCTCCCCTGTGACGTTAGACCAAATCCCACCGGGCAAGAACTTTGTTCCGCCTGATCGACAGAATGATATACTGTCATGGGCCCACACCTCAAAGGTGGGTGGGCATTTTGGTATTAGGCGGACACGAGAGTTACTGGAGAGGTGGTATTGGTGGCCACACTTAGCCAGCCACGTCAAGAGATATGTCGGTTCCTGCTACTCGTGTGCTCGCAACCGTCCATTACGGCAGAGACCGGCTGGACTCTTGCATCCTTTACCAGTGCCAGATAGACCATGGGAGGTGGTAGGCATGGACTTTGTGGGTGATCTTCCATGTTCACAGGGACATAGATTTGTGTGGGTCATTACGGACCATTTCTCCCGGATGGTTCATCTCGTACCGTTATCGAGAATCCCATCTTCCAGGGTACTAGCCAAACTATTCCTCAAGCATGTCTTTAGGCTTCACGGGATGCCAGATCGTATCATTTGTGATAGAGGCCCGCAATTTACTTCCCGTTTCTGGCAAGATCTTTGTAGCCTTCTGCAAATTGAGTTGAATCTCTCTTCGGCATACCATCCGGAGACCAATGGTTTGGTTGAGCGTACCAATCAATTTATGATTATATACCTTCGACACTTTGTTGCTGAGAACCACGATAACTGGTCCTCCCTCCTACCCTGGGCAGAATTTGCCCTTAACAATTTGCTGGCTGAGGCCACTGGGCAGACACCGTTCGTACTCAATAATGGGCAACACCCTAGGGTACCGGTACCGTTTCCCGCTGCTGCACCTCCTCCTCTTGTGGCCGACTGGGCAACTAATGCCAGAGAGGTTTGGGATCGGACTCAAGAGTCGATCCAAGCAGCTAAGGACCGTATGAAGACGGTGTCCGATCGGTTTCGTCGCCCGGCTCCTGTCTTTTCTCCAGGGGACTTTGTGTGGCTCTCTGCAAAACACGTGAGACTTAGAGTGAGCTCTGTCAAATTTGCTCCTCGCTTCCTGGGTCCTTATGAGGTTCTTCGACAGGTAAATCCTGTAGTCTACCAATTGAAGTTACCCGTCCATCTTAAGATTCATGACAAATTCCATGTCTCACTGCTAAAGCCGGCTATTTTACCTCACGCTCGTGAAGTGCACTCTCCTGCCTCTGATTCCTCTCGCTCTAGCTATGAGGTACGAGCCATAGTTGGTTCTAAGATGGTTAGAGGGCGCAGGTTCTTCTTGATAGATTGGGAGGGTTACGGCCCGGAACATCGCTCTTGGGAGCCTGAGGAGGCTGTCCATGCTCCCGACTTAGTTGCCGATTACCTGCGTTGCCGGGAGGGGGGCCCTTGAGGGGGAGGTACTGTTACGGTTGCTGCGAGCACTGGAGACTAAGTCCAGATTTCTTACTACTGCACATGTGCGAGCGCTGGAGACTAAGTCCAGATTTCTTGCTACTGCACATGTGCGAGCGCTGGAGACTAAGTCCAGATTTCTTGCTACTGCACATGTGTGAGCGCCGGAGACTAAGTCCTATCTTGGAGCCATTGCACATGTGCGGGTGACATCATCGCTGACACGAGGTCACATGTCTCTGACACCTTCTATGCCGATTGGTCGCTGGTCATGTGCTTGTGATGCCTTGCTCGGTGATAGGCCAGCATGACGTCACTCCTGTCGTTCTGGCAGCGGATTGGCTCTGGTGTCCTCCATCTTGGATGAGGCACAGAGTCTATATAAGACCCTGACACACGCCGCATGGCGCTCAGTCCTCTTGGTTCATGCATAAGAGTAGACGCTCTGTGCGCGTTCCTCTAGGCATTCCTCTGTCTATGCTAGGTGAGCGCTACCGGCAGGGTAGCGTTCTTATACCTTACAGCTTCGGCTGCTGTCCGTATCCTTACCTCTTAGGGGAGCGGACATAGGCAGGTGCCTGAGGCACATGGTCTGGCTGGGCCTTGTGGTTCGACTCGTAGGTGGACGTTGCCGCTAGGGTAACGTTCCTTATACTGCGTCTGGCAGTTGTTCGTATCCTCGCACACTAGGGGAGCGAACAGAGGTAGGAGCTTTGTGCGGCTTACGCTGATGTTCGTCTCTTTTGCACCACTAGAAGAGCGGACCTAGGCAGGTGCCATATCTAGTGGTTCGTGTCCTCGCACACTAGTGGAGCGAACGCAGGTAGGAGCTTTGTGCGGCTTACGCTGCTGTTAGTCTCTTTTGCACCACTAGAAGAGCGGACCTAGGTAGGTGCCATTTCGCACACATTGCCTTTGTCTCTGTGATTATTAACAGAGATCATTCCACACACCCTCCAAGTAAGGGAGGAATTGCTTTACTTACTTATTATATCCTTCTGTGAGTTAACAGAGGTATTGCACTCTGCCATAGTCTGCAGCACAGTCTTTGCACGGTGGACCCTGACTGTCTGATACTCCTTTAGGTTATCAGACAGCCCCCCGTAACATGTAGTATATAGTGGTGTAGGATAAGGGGATGTAGTATATTACAGTTGTAGTATATGGTGGGTGTAATGATGTAGTATATGGGGATTTAGTGATTATATGTATATATATAGATATTTATATATATATATATATATATATATATATATATATAGATATATCTATATATATATATATATATATATATATATATATATATATATATATAGATATATCTATATATATATATATATATATATATATATATATATATATAAAATTATGCCACCATAGAATGGGGGGCCTAGGTACAATTTCTTGCACAGGGACCCCAAGCTGTCAGTGTCCGCCCCTGCTCTAGTTATAACTGTTAGTAGTGCCCCTTAGATGCTGCGCTCTATTTTTGGATTAGGAATCTCAAGTATTATAGCACATAAATCATCTACTGATGTGTATTTTTATCTAGGCTCTGTTTCTTGGCTATATAGAGCTCCACTCCGACTCAGACGCCAGCAAGGTGGTGGTGGGGTAGTGATATGGACTGGTATCATGAAAGATGAACTTGTGGGACCTTTTCGGTTTGAGGATGGAGTGAAGCTCAACACCCAGATCTACTGCCAGTTTCTGGAAGACAACTTCTTCAAGCAGTGGTACAGGAAGAAGTCAGTATCCTTCAAGAAAAACATAGTTTTCATGCAGGACAATGCTCCATTACATGCATCCAACTACTCCACAGTGTGGCTGACCAGTAAAGGTCTAAAAGATGAAAAAATAATGTCATGGCCCCCTTGTTCACCTGATCTGAACCCCATAGAAAACCTGTGGTCCCTCATAAAATGTAAGATCTACAGAGAGAGAAAACAGTACACCTCTCAGAACAGTGTCTGGGAGGCTGTGGTGGCTGCTGCATGCAATGTTGATCGTAAACAGATCAAGCAACTGACAGACTCTATGGATGGTAGGCTGTTGAGTGTCACCATAAAGAAAAGTGGCTATATTGGTCACTAATTTTTTGGGGTTTTGTTTTTGCATGTCAGAAATATTTATTTCTAAATTTTGTGCAGTTATCTTGATTTACCTGGTGAAAATAAACAAGTGAGATGGGAATATATTTGGTTTTTATTAAGTTGCCTAATAATTCTGCACAGTAATAGTTACCTGCACAAACATATATCCTCCTAAGACAGCCAAATCTAAAAAAAACCCACTCCAACTTAAAAAAAAAACGCTTTTTATTGGCCCATAGGATCATAGGATACAGCAACGGTTCAGTCACTCGTGACTGAAACGTTGCTGTATCCTATGGGTCGAAAAAAGGTGTTTTATTTTCATCTTATGCCTTATACTGAGTGCTGCCTTCAATTTTTTTCTGAATATTGGAATTGGGTGAGACTGATTGGAAGTATTTTGCACCAAAACTGGTAAAGTGCTGCTCCAATTTTTGGATTTTCAATATATATATATATATATATATATATATATATATATATATATATATATATGTATAAAAACAGAAGAAACACTAAAATGCCATTGTGTTGTTTAAGTGTTCCCTGTATATATATATATATATATATATATATACATATAGTACAGTATATATCTAATATATAAAGCTGAGTGTATGTGTGTGTGTATGTATGTGTGTATGAATGTCCGCTAAAGGAATCCGCACCGTCGCATTTACAATCACGAAATTTTGCACAGACGCCTCATGTGACCCAGGGAGCATCGTAGACTATGTTTTGACAGAAAAATTTAACCCCGTGTTTTACAGTTAATCTATAAAATCCTGCCGCCATTAAACTGAATGGAGGTGGGAGCTATAGGTTATTAATAGCAACTGTCAGTGGTTGCTATAGGAACAAAATAAACTGTTAGTTGAAGCTTATGCGTGAGGTTATATGATGTCGGTGGAGAGATAGATAGAGACAGAAAAAGACAGAGACAGACGGGGAACAATACAGACAGACGGGGAAAGAGACAGCCCTGGAAAGAGACAGCCCTGGAAAAAATAGATGGGCAAAGAGACAGACGGACAAAGAGACAGATGGGCAAAGAGACAGACGGGCAAAGAGACAGACGGGCAAAGAGACAGACGGGGAAAGAGACAGACCTGGAAAGAGACAGACCTGGAAAGAGACAGACGGGGAAAGAGACAGGCCTGAAAAGAGACAATCCTGGAAACAGTCAGCCGAGCAAAGAGACAGACCAGGAAAGAGACAGACCAAGACAGATGGGGAAAGAGACAGACGGGGAAAGAGACAGACCTGGAAAGAGACAGACCAAGACTGACGGAAAAGAGACAGATGGGGAAAGAGACAGACAGACACACACATAGAGACAGAAACAGAGATAGAGAGAGACAGACAGACACAGAGATGGAGACCGATAGACTGATACAAATACAGACAGAGATAGAAATAGTCAGACAGAGACATAGACACAGACAGAGACTGGGAGAGAGACAGAGAGATAGTTACTATCCCGGGCAACGCCTGGGTACTACAGCTAGTACTATATATATATATATATATATATACACACACAGATATATAGTATATATACTATATATATAGCATATATAAATAAATATATATATATGTACAGTTTTCACCCATGACTGAGACAATTGCTTCCATGTTATATTATGAATTTGGTCAATCATGATGTTCTTTATAAGTTTTCTACAGGATAAAAATAAAAATCTCGTTTTCTACCAGAAACTCCACAGCTGCAATACCACACACAACAAGTGGACAGGTGAGGCACTGTTTTCCTATTAACAAGCAAGTATTATACGCAATTCTTAAGACACGGGGAACTTACCCTTCTTACCGAAAATACACACATATCTAGATAAATTTTTCATTTCTTATTTATCGTAAGATTTTATAATCTTTATTGAATGTTATCTTTTATCACTGCTTCCCAGTAGTTATACTACCATATAGAACATAAACTTTTAGAGTGAACATGTACTCATATCACTAGTAATGGCTCAATATCCAATTTTGGCAGAGTTACAAAAAGTATTAATGTAAGTAATTATTAAGAGAAACTGGAAATTGAATTTTATTTACTTGACTGCATGAAATAAATAATTGCAGAATAAGTTTTAAGTGGAAGTTCATTATCATGAATTAGGAGGCTCAGCATGTGTAGTTATTTTTTAATTCACCCACATCTGTTCACAAATAACTAAGGCTTCACTGAACATGTAGGGCTTAGTCTATAAAATGTATGATAATATAGTGATTTTACTGATGGTAAAAAATAAGGATACACTTATTAACGTGTATTATATACAAACCTAGCTTAAGTGGTCATATTGTATACAGTATACGCAATTTGTTTTACACGTCTGAGAAAATGTATGGTTGCTTCCAGCAACTAAGGGATTATATAAACTAAACAAAAATATAAATACAACATTTTTGTTTTTGCTCGCATTTTTCATGAGCTGAACTCAAAGATATAAGATTTTTTCTATGTATAAAAGGCCTTTTTCTCTCAAATATTGTTCACAAATTTGTCTAAATCTGTGTTAGTGAACATTTCTTCTTTGCCAAGATAACCTATCCCTCTCTGTTGTGGCATATCAAGATGCTGATTAGACAGTATGATTACTGCACAGGTGTGCCTTAGGTTGGCCACAATAAAAGGCCGCTATAACATATGCAGTTTTACAGTATTGGGGGGTCCAAAAACCAGTCGATTTTCCAGTCTGCCATCTCCCATATATAGATTAAAACGGGATTCATTCATGAGGAAAAACCTCTCCAACGTGCCAGATGCCATAGAATATGAGCATTTGCCCACTAAAGTTGGTTATGACGATGAACTGCAGTCAGGTGAAGACCCAGATGAGGACAACAAACATACAGATGAGCTTCCCCGAGATGGTTTGAGACAGTTTGTACAGAAATTCTTTGGTTATGCAAACTGATTGTTGCAGCTGCTGTCCAAGTGGCTGGTCCCGATGATCTTGAAGGTGAACATGCTGGATGCGGAGGTCCTGGTCTGGTGTGGTTACACTTGGTCTACAGTTGTGAGACAGATTGGACAGGTTGAATGTACTGCCAAATTCTCTGAAACGCCTTTCGAGATGGCTTATGGTAGAGAAATGAACATTCAATTCATGGACAACAGCTCTGGTGGACATTCCTGCAGTCAGTTTGCCAATTGCACACTCCATCAAAACCTACAATATCTGTGGCATCGTGCTGTGTGATAAAACTGCATATTTTAGAGTGGCCTTCTATTGTGGCCAGCCTTATTATCTCATCAAAGGAGAAGCACTCACTAAAACAGATTTAGGCTATGTGCGCACATTGCGTCGTGTCTGTAGAAAATTCTGCGTAATGGATGCAGTGTTTCTGCAGAAAAAATGCCGATTTCATGCGTTCTGGATGCAGCCTCTCCCATAGACAGAGTGGGAGCTGCATCCAAAGCGCATGAAATAAGTGACATGCTGCATTTTTGAGCACAGCGATTTGTATCAAAATTTCAGCATCCAAATCACTGCGCTCTTAAATGCAACATGCGCATGTATCATGCACGATCTACATAGATTGTGCTGGGGATGCAGGACGCATGCATTTTCGTTGCAGTGCTAGACGCAGCATAAATGCATGCAATACGCACACGTACGCACACAGTCTTAGAAAAATTTGTGAACAATATTTGAGAGAAAAAGACCTTTTATTTACATTGCAAAAGTCATAGATCTTTAAGTTCAGCTCATGAAAAATGGGAGCAAAAACAAAAGTGTTGCAATAAAATTTTTGTTCAGTGCATATCTGCGCAATAAAGCCATAAGCTGTAGTCACACTTGCGAGTGACTCTGCGAGTCTCACATCGGCATCACCCAGCGCAGCCGCACACTCTCTGGACAGGAGTGTTTCAGCTGCATAGAAATACATGCAGCAGACCCGCTTCTGTCAGGAGAGAAGCCAGCCGCACCGGGTGATACGATCCAATAATCGTGCGAGTCATACGTTTGTGTGAGCGCACTCATATAAAGATATTGGAGCTGATTCATCAAGACTGGCTTGGAGCATACTCATTGAGTTGCATGTGCTGCACCAAAAATGCTACTCCAGTCATAGATTGGAGTAGCATTTATGGCATAAAAAATTTTTTTCATGAATCGGACAGGTGGGCAAGAAAATGCCACAAACTGCCCCAGCTCAGCCCAGGTTCTGCCCATTTCAATGACGCTGATCCAAAGTCACAGCTTTTTGAACAAAGAACTTTGTGGTATAATGCTTTGATGAATCAAATTGGCCACACTGTCCCTCAGATTCTTCTGGCATTCAACAGAAATCCTATGGGCCTGATTTATCACTTGCATTTTTTTTAGGTCACTCTTAGTGATGAGCAAGGAATACCAAACTTGGGTGCTCAGTACTCATTAAGACCATTTATATGCTCACATGGGAACAACTCAAGCACCAGACTCAACCACCAGAGTATAATCAAAGTGCTTGGGGGACTCGAGAATGTTTCCCAGAAAAATGCTCTAGTCTCTCATCAGCTTCCATTATACTCGGATGCACTAGTCACACCAATCCGAGCATCTAACTGCTCGTTACAAGTACCAAGCACCTGAGCATGGAAGTTCTCGTGTGGCAGTCCTGACCTGATCAGGCGCCACTGAGTACTGCCCCCATGGGACAGTACTTCCTGGTAAGCCTAAGGGCCAGAATGAGGTGTGTACGCACAGACATATAGCAACCAGTTCTCCTACACTAGTAGATGGACCCTTGGGCAGTCTCCGGAGGGGGCGCGCCTTCAAATCTAGTCAAGGGGTGTAGCGGAGGGGCTGGGAGCTAGAGTGCGGAGGTTGTCATGAAGGGAGGAGAGAGCCAGTCTGGTGGTGGTGAGCGCCGGTCGCGAGGCAGATAGGCGCGCGGCCACTAATCAGACCCTGCACGGGGTAGTAACCGTTAGCGGGGGAGATCGGTCACCTGGTAGAAACAGTACGGTGTCTGTAGAAAATTCTGCGTAATGGATGCAGTGTTTCTGCAGAAAAAATGCCGATTTCATGCGTTCTGGATGCAGCCTCTCCCATAGACAGAGTGGGAGCTGCATCCAAAGCGCATGA
This sequence comes from Anomaloglossus baeobatrachus, assembly GCF_048569485.1. Lineage (NCBI taxonomy): Eukaryota > Metazoa > Chordata > Amphibia > Anura > Aromobatidae > Anomaloglossus > Anomaloglossus baeobatrachus. Next base: position 463,033,773 of record NC_134356.1, read on the forward strand.
AATAAGTGACATGCTGCATTTTTGAGCACAGCGATTTGTATCAAAATTTCAGCATCCAAATCACTGCGCTCTTAAATGCAACATGCGCATGTATCATGCACGATCTACATAGATTGTGCTGGGGATGCAGGACGCATGCATTTTCGTTGCAGTGCTAGACGCAGCATAAATGCATGCAATACGCACACGTACGCACACAGTCTTAGAAAAATTTGTGAACAATATTTGAGAGAAAAAGACCTTTTATTTACATTGCAAAAGTCATAGATCTTTAAGTTCAGCTCATGAAAAATGGGAGCAAAAACAAAAGTGTTGCAATAAAATTTTTGTTCAGTGCATATCTGCGCAATAAAGCCATAAGCTGTAGTCACACTTGCGAGTGACTCTGCGAGTCTCACATCGGCATCACCCAGCGCAGCCGCACACTCTCTGGACAGGAGTGTTTCAGCTGCATAGAAATACATGCAGCAGACCCGCTTCTGTCAGGAGAGAAGCCAGCCGCACCGGGTGATACGATCCAATAATCGTGCGAGTCATACGTTTGTGTGAGCGCACTCATATAAAGATATTGGAGCTGATTCATCAAGACTGGCTTGGAGCATACTCATTGAGTTGCATGTGCTGCACCAAAAATGCTACTCCAGTCATAGATTGGAGTAGCATTTATGGCATAAAAAATTTTTTTCATGAATCGGACAGGTGGGCAAGAAAATGCCACAAACTGCCCCAGCTCAGCCCAGGTTCTGCCCATTTCAATGACGCTGATCCAAAGTCACAGCTTTTTGAACAAAGAACTTTGTGGTATAATGCTTTGATGAATCAAATTGGCCACACTGTCCCTCAGATTCTTCTGGCATTCAACAGAAATCCTATGGGCCTGATTTATCACTTGCATTTTTTTTAGGTCACTCTTAGTGATGAGCAAGGAATACCAAACTTGGGTGCTCAGTACTCATTAAGACCATTTATATGCTCACATGGGAACAACTCAAGCACCAGACTCAACCACCAGAGTATAATCAAAGTGCTTGGGGGACTCGAGAATGTTTCCCAGAAAAATGCTCTAGTCTCTCATCAGCTTCCATTATACTCGGATGCACTAGTCACACCAATCCGAGCATCTAACTGCTCGTTACAAGTACCAAGCACCTGAGCATGGAAGTTCTCGTGTGGCAGTCCTGACCTGATCAGGCGCCACTGAGTACTGCCCCCATGGGACAGTACTTCCTGGTAAGCCTAAGGGCCAGAATGAGGTGTGTACGCACAGACATATAGCAACCAGTTCTCCTACACTAGTAGATGGACCCTTGGGCAGTCTCCGGAGGGGGCGCGCCTTCAAATCTAGTCAAGGGGTGTAGCGGAGGGGCTGGGAGCTAGAGTGCGGAGGTTGTCATGAAGGGAGGAGAGAGCCAGTCTGGTGGTGGTGAGCGCCGGTCGCGAGGCAGATAGGCGCGCGGCCACTAATCAGACCCTGCACGGGGTAGTAACCGTTAGCGGGGGAGATCGGTCACCTGGTAGAAACAGTACGGTGTTCCTGGTGACTAGGCACGTACGGGGTACAGGTCCCTAGAGCAGACTCCAGTTTAACTACCTGCTAAACCTGCCGGTGAGGGGAACTACAAGTACCTCACCAACCTCAGAGTCCGAGCCTCAGCAGCAACACAGGGACCCATAAGGGGACAGAGCCTGAAGCCATCTCACTTGGTCCACGCTGCCGGCAAACGGTCAAACACAGGGGAGAAAAGGCAGCAGCGAGTCCCTGGATAGACCCCCATGGTACCTCACGTCAGGGGGTTATCCAAACACAGAGTGCTAGGAAGGCGAGCTAACAGGTTACCCTCAGAATGACGCGACGGAGCCCTGATCCTTCCTGGTTCATCACAGCAACGCCCGGGTCAGCTCACCGTAGCATCTGAAGTGAGTAAAAACCAGTTAAAAGACTTTTGGACTCAGCCTGTGTTTTTCCGGGACCTGCTATCCTGCTCACCCGAGCCCCTGGGACCTGCTTCACTCATGGGAGGCTACATCAACTGGCTGCATGCAGACCCCATCAGCCCCAGACGCTCATTAAACCTGCAGCGGCGGTCATTCACACCCCTGACCGCAAGCCGTGAGTGGCGTCATGACATATAAAAACTAACATTACCTGTTCACCATATTGAAGAAGTCCTCTGGCATCCCCGAACAGGATCGGCACCCCTGGCGCGTCACATTTGCTCATCACTAGTCCCTATTCTTTTTTTTTTCTTGTGGTACTCGCTGACAATTTTTTTCATAAAATTTATCAAAATTGCACTTGTGGCTAATGAATTTTATGTAATGTCAAAAATGTTTCTTTTATTCCTCTGTTAATAATTTTTTGGAAATTTTTTAGCACATAAGGTCGCTGGTTTCACAGAATGCAGTAAAAATGGAGCAAAAAATTCTTGTGTAAGTAGAATCACTCCAGGGGGAGTACATTTCAATACATTTTGAGCCTTGTTAGTATGTCGCAAATGAAAAATGAGGCAAAAAATAGAAAACCAAACAATACATGACAAAAAATCTGTGAACACAATGCATGACACCAATCAAATAAAGAGGAATTGTTCCATACAGTTAGGTCCAGAAATATTTGGACAGTGACACAAGTTTTGTTATTTTAGCTGTTTACAAAAACATGTTCAGAAATACAATTATATATATAATATGGGCTGAAAGTGCACACTCCCAGCTGCAATATGAGAGTTTTCACATCCAAATCGGAGAAAGGGTTTAGGAATCATAGCTCTGCAATGCATAGCCTCCTCTTTTTCAAGGGACCAAAAGTAATTGGACAAGGGACTCTAAGGGCTGCAATTAACTCTGAAGGTGTCTCCCTCGTTAACCTGTAATCAATGAAGTAGTTAAAAAGTCTGGGGTTGATTACAGGTGTGTAGTTTTGCATTTGGAAGTTGTTGCTGTGACCAGACAACATGCGGTCTAAGGAACTCTCAATTGAGAGGAAGCAGAACACCCTGAGGCTGAAAAAAAAGAAAAAATCAATCAGAGAGATAGCAGACATGCTTGGAGTATCAAAATCAACAGTCGGTACATTCTGAGAAAAAAGGAATTGACTGGTGAGCTTGGGAACTCAAAAAGGCCTGGGCGTCCACAGATGACAACAGTGGTGGATGATCGCCGCATACTTTCTTTGGTGAAGAAGAACCCGTTCACAACATCAACTGAAGTCCAGAACACTCTCAGTGAAGTAGATGTATCTGTCTCTAAGTCAACAGTAAAGAGAAGACTCCATGAAAGTAAATACAAAGGGTTCACATCTAGATGCAAACCATTCATCAATTCCAAAAATAGACAGGCCAGAGTTAAATTTGCTGAAAAACACCTCATGAAGCCAGCTCAGTTCTGGAAAAGTATTCTATGGACAGATGAGACAAAGATCAACCTGGACCAGAATGATGGGAAGAAAAAAGTTTGGAGAAGAAAGGGAACGGCACATGATCCAAGGCACACCACATCCTCTGTAAAAAATGGTGGAGGCAACGTGATGGCATGGGCATGCATGGCTTTCAATGCCACTGGGTCACTTGTGTTTATTGATGACATAACAGCAGACAAGAGTAGCCGAATGAATTCTGAAGTGTACCTTCAAATTAAACGTTACAATCTGCACTTGAATTCTGTTGTAGAGATTTCATTTCAAATCCAATGTGGTGGCATGCAGAGCCCAACTCGCGAAAATTGTGTCACTGTCCAAATATTTCTGGACCTAACTGTATATACATAGTGTTGTGAATCCAGAAGTCAATGAGGCATGCAGACATCGCATGTAAACCACAGAATGCATATGATGAGGACCAGAGTAGAGTATTTGGAGGAATAGTATATGTACATAAGTACACATGCTATTCATGTGCATTGAGGGGCACATGGAGATATTGCAATAGTTAAGCGGGCTTTACATGCTGCAACATCGCTAGCCGATGCTGGCGATGCCGAGCGAGATAGCACCCGCCCCTATCGTTATGCCGATATGTGGAGATCGCTGCCATAGCGAACATTATTGCTACGGCAGTGTCACACATACTTACCTGCTCGGCAACGTCGCTGTGACCGGCAAACTGCCTCCTTTCTAAGGGGTGGTTTGCTCGTCACTAAGCAGCCGCCCAATCAGAGCGGAGGGGCGGAGATGAGCGGGACGAACATCCCGCCCACCTTCTTCCTTCCTCATTGCTGGCGTGTGGCAGGTAAGGAGAGGTTCCTCATTCCTGCGGCGTCACACATAGCGATGTGTGCTGCCGCAGGGACGAGGATACGCTTCGCCCCAGCGACAGCAGCGATAATTGGGAGAGGACCCCTATGTCAACGAGAAGCGATTTTGGACGTTTTTGCAATGATCCAAAATCGCTCCTAGGAGTCACACACAACGAGATCGCTACAGTGGCCGGAGGTGTGTCACAAAATCCGTGACCCTCAACGAGATCGCTGTAGCGATCTCGTAGCGTGTAAAGCCACCCTTAGACTTCTAGAAAAAGGGCTATTTATATGATCACATTCATTATACACATCTTGTCACCATATTTGTTCATACAAGAAAGGAGTTAACCATTAGCACATATGATGTTATATTAAGAAGAATTTGTAGAGTGTATGAGTGAAAAGAGAATAGAAATACCAAAATATAAATATAAAATACATAATGAGCAAGTCATTTAAAACGCTACTCCAGCATTTTTTTTATTTTAACACTGAAGGGATACTTTAAATCCAAGTTAATAATAATAATTATAATAATTTTATTCATTTATATAGCGCTATTAATTCCATAGCACTTTACATACATTGGCAACACTGTCCCCATTGGGGCTCACAATCTAAGGTCCCTAACTGTATGTTTTTGGAGTGTGGGAGGAAACCGGAGTACCCGGAGGAAACCCACGCAAACACGGGGAGAACATACAAACTCCTTGCAGATGGTGTCTTTGGTGGGAATTGAACCCAGGACCTCAGCGCTGCAAGACTGCAGTGCTAACCACTGCAAGTTCACTGTTACATTCTTAGCCTCTGGTGGGTTTACCTACTATTACTACCACTTGGGTCAGTCTTTGGCAATTTGTGACTTGCCGGCAGCTACAGTATTTCATGGAGTGCGCCAGAGGTCATAACTAGTGATGGGTGGACTTTCAGATACCCGGTATCGGCGGATCCAATAGGATTTAAAAAAAAACAAAAAAAAAAACAGTTCTGGCCCAGAATAGGTCCCGGTTATCTGACTGGACTCCAATGCCCATATAAGTCTAAAGCCTGCTTTACACGCTGCAATGTATCTTACAATGTGTCGGCGGGGTCACGTCGTAAGTGACGCACATCCAGCATCGTAAGTTACATTGCAGTGTGTGACAGGTACGTGCGATTGCGATTGAACATTAAAACATTCATCGCATACACATCGTACCTTTCTCTAGAATTGCACATCAGATTGTTCATCGTACCCGGGGTAGCACACATTGCAGTGTGTGACACCCCGGGAACGATGAACAGATCTTACCTACGTCCTGCGGCTTCCGGCCCACAATGCGGAAGGAAGGAGTTGAGCGGGATGTTTACATCCCGCTCAGCTCCGCCCCTCCGCTTCTATTGGCCGGCTGCCGCGTGACCTCGATGTGACGCCGAACGTCCCTCCCACTCCAGGAAGTGGACGTTCGCTGACCACATCGAGGTCGTATGGATGGGTAAGTACGTGTGACGTGAGTTAATCGTTTGTGCGGCACGTTCAACAAATTGAACGTGCCACACATACGATGGGGGCGTTGCAAATCGCATACGATATCGTATGTGAAATTGCAACGTGTAAAGCAGGCTTTAGGGACCAGAATCTGGTGCTTTAAAGTGGTGGTAGAAGGTATATGAGGATTGGAGTAGGCGCATTATACTTACCAAGTCTCCCACTTGGTTCTAATGCTACTTCCAGAACTGTTCTTAAACCTCACGACGATTTTGGAACTTCCGCTGTCAGCTGCTACTCAAAGGCAGTGCGCTGGCCAATCAGGGGCAAGCGGCTCATGCTTTTGACGTCAGCGCGCTGGGAGTGGAACGTCCGACATCGGTTGCAATGATTACCCGATACACATCTTGTACCGGCGAACTACAAGAACAAGGAGGACAGTGATGGAACGGAAGCATAATACGTGTGTGTGCGTGTTTGTGCATCTGTGGTATGGCACAATAGGGGACCAGGATGGGACATTGAACAAGTTTTGGAACGAATTGTCTGAGCTTGCATTATTTCCTATGGGAAATTTTGCTTTGCTAGACGAGTAACTTGGTTTACAAGCACACTCCCAGAACCGATTATGCTCGTAAACCAAGGTTCCACTGTAAATTAAAAAATTGGCATAGGGTCCCCGCATTTTGTGATACCCAGCACAGATAAAGCATATGGCTACCGGATGCAGCCCCCAGCCATGTGCTTATCTTGGCTGTGTATCAAAATAAGAGGAACCACATGTGACTTTTTTTTTTAATTCTTTTAATAAATAGTTTTAATTCAAAAAAAGTAATCCCCCCCCCCCCAAAAAAAAAATATTAATAATTAAAGGAAAAAAATCTGTTGGTCCTCCAATAACTATGAAGAAAAGGATTCATCCCAGAATATGGAAAGTCCTGGAGCAATTCTTAGGTAAACTGAGCCAAGGATCTTCAAGTGACCTTTGCAGATCTGTCACACAATAAAAGCATAAAAAGCCACTATGTACAATGTGTGTCCAGTTCAACATGAAAAATGTAGTGAAAGTTCTTCTTTAGTAAGACAGACTTTTTGTCATAATTCAGGAGAACTAATATGAATTTTGCTATAAGTAGAGTTTTATTGACGTTTTTGGCCTTCTATAGCTAGTTATTATTATTATTATTATTATTATTATTAATAAACTTTTCTTTACCATAACAATGCTGCTGGAAAAAACACATATTGATATTATAGAACTAAATAATATATAATCACATTACTTGTTTGTGCTCTAGCAGTCACCCTGTACCTATCACTCATGTAAAGACTGACAAGCACAATTACATTCAAGTGCTAATAGAACAGAAGGGCAGAAATACCTGACCCTGGAATCTTAGGTCCATCTAAGTGTTTGATGTCTCATTGAATTAGTATCGTAGTGTGAAAGACAAAGCTTGATCTAATGGAAATGAGTTTGGACATGCAATACTGCTGATTGGGCTGGTATAATTAGAATAATATTCTCACAGCTAATAACGCAAGCAAAAGATAAATAATCATGCAATAACTGTCTATGTGCTTATAGATTGTGCCTCTGTCAGCATGTTGTGTACTTGATCTCCAGAGGGCCCCAGCATACTGGACAATATTCACATATAAGGACAGCAATGTCAGATGATATGTAAGCTTTTCCAACATATTTATATTGCTTTATAATGCATAATAAATAAACATAATCAATCATGCATAATATTAAGTAAAAATATATTATTAATATTTTTTGTATACACCTCCTATGGAAATTTATGAAATTCTATGATTACAGATGCAAACAAATCCAGTGCGTAGACCAATATTATTATTATTATTATTATTATTTATTTATAGAGCACCATTAATTCCATGGTGCTGTACATGAAAAGTGGTGACATACAGAATACATACACAAGTTACAGTAGACAGACTAGTACAGAGGGAAGAAGGCCCTACCCTTGCGGGCTTACATTCTATAGGATTTTGGGGAGGAGACAGTAGGTGGGGTGTAGATTGGTCGGGCGGCGGCTCCGCTCGGTGGTCGGGCGGCGGCTCCGCTTGGTGGTCGGGCAGAGGCTCTGCATGGTGGTCAGGCGGCGGCTCCACACGGTGGTCGGGCGGCGGCTCCGCACGATAGTAAAGCAGTGAGGTCATTGTAGATGTGTTACAGTCATGTGTTACAAGTGGTATTCCTATGATTAAGGACATGGCTGTCTGAAATGTGTCAGGTTTTTTCACATTGTGATTTTGCCTTTTCTTAAATTATTATGGTTTTCAATAAATTATTATATAATATAATATATATAAAATAAATTTCAATAAGTTTTCAAATAAACCTGACACTTTATAACTGGAATTTGCTTAGTAATACTACTGTGGATTAACAATTATATATACAGTGCCTTGCGAAAGTATTTGGCCCCCTTAATTTTTCAACCTCTTCCCACATTTCAGGCTTCAAACATAAAGATAAAAATTTAAATTTATAGTGAAGAATCAACAACAAGTGGGACACAATTGTGAAGTTGAAGGAAATGTATTGCTTATTTTAAATTTTTTTTAAAAATAAAAAACTGAAAACTGGGGCGTGCAATATTATCCGTCCCCTTTAAGTTAATACTTTGTAGCACCACCTTTTGCTGCGATTACAGCTGCAAGTCGCTTGGGCTATGTCTCTATCAGTTTTGCACATCAAGAGACTGAAATTCTTGCCCATTCTTCCTTTGCAAACAGCTCGAGCTGAGTGAGGTTGGATGGAGAGCATTTGTGAACAGCAGATTTCAGCTCTTTCCACAGATTCTCGATTGGATTCAGGACTGAACTTTAACTTGGCCATTCTAAAAAATGGATACGTCTATTTGTGAACCATTCCATTGTAGATTTTTTTTATGTTTGGGATCATTGTCTTGTTGAAAGACAAATCTCCGTCCCCGTCTCAGGTCTTTTGCAGACTCCAACAGGTTTTCTTCAAGTATGGTCCTGTATTTGGCTCCATCCATCTTGCCATCAATTTTAACCATCTTCACTGTCCCTGCTGAATAAAAGCAGGCCCAACCATGATGCTGCCACCACCATGTTTGACAGTGGGGATGGTGTGTTCAGGGTGATGAGTTGTGTTGCTTTAACGCCAAACATATCATTTGGCATTGTGCCCAAAAAGTTAGATTTTGGTTTCATCTGACCAGAGCACCTTCTTCCACATGTTTGATGTGTCTCCCAGGTGGCTTGTGGCAAACTGTAAATTACACATTTTTATGGATATCTTTGAGAAATGGCTTTCTCCTTGCCACTCTTCCATAAAGGCCAGATTTGTGCAGTATACGACTGATTGTTGTCCTATGGACAGACTCTCCCACCTCAGCTGTAGATCTCTGCAGTTCATCCAGAGTGATCATGGGCCTCTTGGCTGCATCTCTGATCAGTCTTCTCCTTGTTTGAGATGAAAGTGTGGATGGACGGACGGGTCTTAGTAGATTTGTAGTGGTATGATACTCCTTCCATTTCAATATGATCGCTTGCACACTGCTTCTTGAGATGTTTAAAGTTTTGGAAATATTTTTGTAACCAAATCCAGCTTTAAACTTCTCCACAACAGTATCACAGTCCTGCCTGTTGTATTCCTTGGTCTTCATGATGCTCTATGTGTTTTAAACAGAACACTGAGACTATCACAGAGCAGGTGCATTTATACGGAGACTTGATTACACATAGGTGTCTTATATTTATCATCATCAGTCATTTAGGACTAGAGTTGAGCGCGGTTCGCGGTTCGAGGTTCTCCAGTTCTAAGCTCGAGTGATTTTTGGGGCTGTTCGAGATCGAACTAAAACTCGAGCTTTTTGCAAAAGCTCGATAGTTCTAGATACGTTCGAGAACGGTTCTAGCAGCAAAAAGCAGGGCTTTTTACAGCTACAGTGAGCAGGAGCCATCGCTGGCAGCCTGCCACAAGCTGGTAACCAAGATAAACATCGGGTATTCAAGCAAAGCGCTTTGGTTAGTAACCCGATGTTTATCTTAGTTACGTGCAGGAAGCCCACACTTCCCCGCTCAGCTCGCCCCGCCCCCTCCTGCCCGCGGCATGTACACATACATACACATACACACACACACACACACACACACACAAACTCCCCCCCCCCCCGCTCGGCTTACCTGCGGTGATGAAGTCCCGCCATCCCGACGTCAGCGCTGTCACTTTCCTCCATGGTCCATGGCCGCCGCCCGCTTGTCACATCACCTTCTCTCGCTTCCGACCCGAGACTGACTAGCGGTGACGTCACGGACCTCTCGCGATACTTGAGGGGAAGGCGCCGGTCATTGAACTCAGTGACAGGGGCTGTCAGTGTGCTGGAGATCAGCGCAGGTAATGTACCTCGCTGACAGCAGCACTTGTCACCCCCCTGCAGTAACCTGGGCTGACCCATTGATGTTAGCTCAGGTCACTGCACTGCTCTCCCAGCCAATGGGGAACATCCTGCTCTTCATTGACTGGGACAGTGTGGATCGTCATGGCAACCCCTTGGATTACAGCAGACCTGGATTTGTTTTTCAATCTAATAAATTGGTTAAAGAGGGAATGTTTTGGGGAGTGTTTTTTCAAATAAAAATGTGTTTGTCGTCTATTTTTTTTTATTACTGACTGGGTTGGTGATGTCGGGTATCTGATAGACGCCTGACCTCACCAACCCCAGGGCTTGATGCCAGGTGACATTACACATCTGGTATTAACCCCATATATTACCCCGTTTGCCACCGCACCAGGGCGCGGGATGAGCTGGGGCGAAGCACCAGGATTGGCACATCTAATGGATGCGCCACTTCTGGGGCGGCTGCGGCCTGCTATTTTTAGGCTGGGGAGAGTCCAATAACCATGGACCTCCCTAGTCTGAGAATATCAGGCCCCAGCTGTCTGCTTTACCTTGGCTGGTGATCCAGTTTTGGGGGACCCCTACGTGGTTTTTTTTTTAAATTATTTATTTAATTTAAAATAACAGCGTGGGGTGCCCTCAGTTTTGGATTACCAGCCAAGGTGAGGTTGCCAGCTGTGGTCTGCAGGCTGCAGCCGTCTGCTTTACCCTAGCTGGCTACAAAACTAGGGGGAACCCTACGTCATTTTTTTTTTCATTTTTTTGGCTAAATACAAAGCTAAGCACCCCTTAGTGCCACATGAAAGGCACCAAAGGGTGCTCCACTTTTTCTCCACTTTTTCTCCACTTTTTCTCCACTTTTTCTCCATTTTTTTCTCCACTTTTTCTCCACTTTTTCTCCACTTTTTCTACATTTTTTTCTCCATTTTTTCCAACTTTTTCTCCACTTTTTCTCCACTTTTTCTCCACTATTTCTCCATTTTTTTCTCCACTTTTTCTCCACTTTTTCTCCACTTTTTCTCCACTTTTTCTCCATTTTTTTCTCCACTTTTGCTCCACTTTTTCTCCACTTTTTCTCCACTTTTTCTCCACTTTTTTTCCATTTTTTCTCCACTTTTTCTCCACTTTTTCTCCACTTTTTCTCTACTTTTTCTCCATTTTTTTCTCCACTTTTTCTCCACTTTTTCTCCACTTTTTTTCCATTTTTTTCTCCACTTTTTCTCCACTTTTTCTCCACTTTTTCTCCACTTTTTTTCCATTTTTTTCTCCACTTTTTCTCCACTTTTTTTCCCATTTTTTTCTCCACTTTTTCTCCACTTTTGCTCCACTTTTTCTCCATTTTTTCTCCACTTTTTCTCCACTTTTTCTCCACTTTTGCTCCACGTTTTCTCCATTTTTTCTCCACTTTTTCTCCACTTTTTCTCCACTTTTTTTCCATTTTTTTCTCCACTTTTGCTCCACTTTTTCTCCATTTTTTCTCCACTTTTGCTCCACTTTTGCTCCACTTTTTCTCCACTTTTTCTCCACTTTTGCTCCACTTTTTCTCCACTTTTTCTCCACTTTTTCTCCACTTTTTTTCCATTTTTTTCTCCACTTTTGCTCCACTTTTTCTCCATTTTTTCTCCACTTTTTCTCCACTTTTTCTCTACTTTTTTTCCATTTTTTCTCCACTTTTTCTCCACTTTTTCTCCACTTTTTCTCCACTTTTTCTCCACTTTTTCTCCACTTTTTTTCCATTTTTTCTCCACTTTTTCTCCTCATTTTCTCCATTTTTTTTCTCCAATTTTTCTCCACTTTTTCTCCACTTTTTCTCCATTTTTTTCTCCACTTTTTCTCCACTTTTTCTCCACTTTTTCTCCATTTTTTTCTCCACTTTTTCTCCACTTTTTCTCCACTTTTTTTTCCATTTTTTCTCCACTTTTTCTCCACTTTTTCTCCATTTTTTTTCTCCAATTTTTCTCCACTTTTTCTCCACATTTTCTCCATTTTTTTCTCCACTTTTTCTCCACTTTTTCTCCACTTTTTCTCCACTTTTTCTCCATTTTTTTCTCCACTTTTTCTCCACTTTTTCTCCTCTTTTTCTCAATTTTTTTCTCCACTTTTTCTCCACTTTTTCTCCACTTTTTCTCCATTTTTATCTCCACTTTTTCTCCACTTTTTCTCCATTTTTTTCTCCACTTTTTCTCCATTTTTTCTCCACTTTTTCTCCATTTTTTTCTCCACTTTTTCTCCACTTTTTCTCCACTTTTTCTCCACTTTTTCTCCACTTTTTCTATGGTCGGTCTACCCATTAGCTCTGCCATGCATACTGTAGCTCTACACCTACTGCACATGTTACTTTATGATTGACATCTCTTTCGTACCAGAGCTGTCTAAGTCTACTCTGACCCCATATTTGTCATTACTATATTGTCCTTGTACTGTATTATGACATTTGTATCATGTGTTTCATTTCTTGCTGTGTTGCAATTTTTTTGCTGCATCCCAATTGTACCTCTACATTGTTCGAGTTTATGTTATTGTTCTCTCACTCTTATGTGATACTGATTATTGTCATTTTTCATGATTACATGCAGATAAGTCCAATCTGACGAAGGCTCAGGCCGAAACGTCATTTGTAACTTGTTTTGGACAAAAACATATATGCTTATGAAAAAATTTTTTTTCTTAATACGGACCAATAAAGAGTGATTTTGCATTACTATCCATTGTGACTTACTGACTTAGTCTGGGAGATTTAGAGTGCCGAGGTTACTCACTAATTTTATCTATTATTACCTCTGAGCACCTATATACCAGTGAGCAGAGCTTCCTCTACAGTAGTTCTCCTGATTAGGCATGCCCTTACCTCATGAGCAGGGCATTGCAGCTTTGGTAGCAACCATTACGACATGGACTCTGCTGCTGTGGACCCGGGGAGAGTGAGTGCAGATTCATTGCACCCACACTCCTCACATGAAGGGTCCGCACTCCTAGAAAATGGGGGATACGTTCCCTGAGTGTCTCCCCCCCATATTCTAGACGGTCCAGAGTCGTCGTGGGACCCCTTTATTTTTTTTCTTACAATAAATTGGTGAAAGAGGAAATGTTTTGGGGACTGTTTTTTCAAATAAATTTCTTTTGTCGATTTTTTGTTTTTGTTAGTACTGACAGTTTATGATGTTGGGTATCTAATAGTCGCCATGACATCACAAACTGCTGGGCTTGATCTCAGGTGACTTTACAGCTAGTATCAACCCGATTTATTACCCCGTTTGCCACTGCACCAGGGCACGGGATGAGCTGGGGTGAAGCGCCAGGATTGGCGCATCTAGTGGATGTGCCACGTCTGGGGTGCCTGCGGCCTGCTATTTTTAGGCTGTGAAGGCCCAATAACTATGGACCTTTCCACCCTGAGAATACCAGACCACAGCTGTCCGCTTTACCTTGGCTGGTGATCCAATTTGGGGGGGACCCTACTTTTATTGTGTAATTATTAATATTTATAAAATAATTATAAAAAAGAGCCTGAGGGGACCTCCACATTGGATCCCCAACCACGGTAAAGCTGCCAGCTGTGGTTTTCAGGCTACAGCCGTCTGCTTTACCCTAGCTGGCTATCAAAAATAGGGGGACCCAACGTCATTTTTTTTTTTAACTATTTTTTAAATAGAAAAAATTAATGGGCTTCCCTGTATTTTGATTGCCAACCAAGGTAACGGCAGGCAGATGGGGGTGGCAACCCATAGCTGTCTGCTTTATCTGCGCTGAGAATCAAAAATACCGCGGAGCGCTACGTCATTTTTTTAAAGATTTATTTTTACAGCACTGTGATGTCCAGCAATCAAAATACAGGGAAGCCCATTTTATTTTTAGTTATTTAAATAAATAATTAAAAAAAATATATATGGGCTCCCGCTGCATTTTTTGTATTGCTAGCTAAGGGTAATCCAAGCAGCTACTGGCTGCTAACCCCCACTGCTTGGTGTTACCTTCACTGGCAATGGAAAATCCAGGGAAGCATTTTTTATTTTTTTGCCAAAAAACTAGAAAAAAAAGGACGTGAGCTTCGCCATATTTTTGTATGCTAGCCAGGTACAGCAGGCAGCCACGGGCTGCCTCCAACCCCCAGTTGCCTATTTGTACCCGGCTGGGAACCAAAAATATAGGGAAGCCCGTTTTTTTTTAATTATTTCACTTATTTCATGAAATAATTAAAAAACAAATGACGTGGGCTTCGCCCCATTTTTGTGTCCAGCCGGGTACAACTAGGCAGCTGGGGATTGGAATCCGCAGCACAGGTTAGCCTGAGGTTTCTGGGCGCCTCTGCTACGGATTTCAGTCCGCAGCCGTCCAAGAAAATGGCGCTCTCATAGAAGCGCCATCATCTGGCGCTGTATCCAACTCTTCCAACAGCCCTGGAGCCGGGTGGCTTGTTGGGTAATCATGAGTTAATACTGGCTTTGTTTTACTAGCCAGTATTAAGCCAGAGATTCTTAATGTCAGGCACGTTTGACCCGGCCATTAAGAATCTCCAATAAAGGGTTAAAAAAAAACACCACACAGAGAAAAAATACTTTAATAGAAATAAATACACAGACACATTAGAGACTCCATCTTTATTACCCCCTGTCAGCCCTCCACGATCCTGCTCTTCTGTCTTCTTTCTTTCTAGTGTAGTAGTAGTGACGATTGTAGTGAGGATGAGATTCACCAGCTCATCACTTGGGGCTGGGGAACCTCCATCCTCACTACAATCCTCACTAGTGTAGTAGTAGTGACGATTGTAGTGAGGAAGGATGAGATTCACCAGCTCATCACTTGGGGCTGGGGAACCTCCATCCTCACTACAATCATCACTACAATCGGGAAGCAGCATGCAGCCTTCACTCCGTGAGTGATCAGTGCTGGCTGCTAGCGGTAACAGCGGTAACGCTGACAGACGCGTTACCATAGCAACGGTGCTCTCGGAGCCGCGGTTAGCGGTGACATCACCGCTAACTGCGTTGCTATGGCAATAGTGATCTCCGTTAATGACCGGCTGTGTCAGCCGGTCCCTAACGGAACGGGGAGTCGACCGTGTGCTAGAGCATGTCGCCGGTACACGGCGATACACATATGTGCACCGTGTACCGGAGAGATGCACTCGAAGGTCCTACATGACGTGTCATAGTCATGTGACCAGTCTGTAGCCAATGAGATAATAGCCACGTGACTGGTCACATGGCTATTTTGACGTCACGATAGGTCCTGCATCTCTGCTGGCAGTGCCGTCACCGGGAGGATTCAGCGATCATCGGATGGAATAGCGGCAGGAGACAGAGTGCAGAAGGGATCGCGAGGACCGGTAAGTGTTATGGCAATGTTTATTAACTGTTTGTGTACATTTATCATGCATTTTTATGTGTTTGTGATTGCCTCCCATTCTAGCCTATACGTTCGAGTTCGGTTCGTCGAACGTTCGACGAACCGAACACGAACGGGACCCCCGTTCGGCGAGCCGACCTCGAGCCGAACCGGGACCGGTTCGCTCATCTCTATTTAGGACAACATTGGATCATTCAGAGATCCTCAATGAACTTCTGGAGTGAGTTTGCTACCCTGAATTTAAAGGGGATGAATAATATTGCACACCCCAATTTTCAGTTTTCTATTTTTTTTAAAAAGTTTAAAATAAGCAATAAATTTTGTTCAACTTCACAATTGTGTTCCACTTGTTGATTCTTCACCATAAAATTAATTTTTTTATCTTTAGGTTTGAAGCCTGTAATGTGGGAAAAGGTTGAAAAATTCAAGGGGGCCGAATACTTTTGCAAGGCACTGTATATACTACTGCACTTTTGTACAGCCACTGTGGATTTACAATTGTATATCTACTACTGCAATTGACACTTTGTAATTTGCATTGCTCTGGCATATTATCAGAATTACTGTGGATTTTCATATGTATATATACTGTTTATGTGACGCTTTCATATATTGTGTATGTGTGATACCAGATGCGGTATCTACACTCACTGTTGTCTTTTTTCTTTCTTCTTTGTTTACTTTTTGTAATATATTGAATAAAATTTAGACATTTTAATAGCACATTGTTCACATTGTCCTCCATTTAACACAGTACTATGTGTGGACATATGCGTTTTTTCCATACTGGGAATTATTTATTTTCATCCCATGGCTAATATCTCCTAAACTTTTGTCTAAATGGAATCTTTGCATTTGCATATTTTTTATATTTGTTGGTGCTGGATCCCCTCATTTTTTATTTGTACTATTGTTCATCACTGGAGAACTGGCTCCTTGCTTCCATGCATCATTACATGAATGACCATCTGACTTTGGACTGGTGGTGAGCTGATTCCCCTTTTCCCTTGCTTTTTGATCTACATGTGTTACTTCTATTGCTTTCATTTCTTACTATACAATAGAAAGGTTAAGTTTACACTGAGTTTGCACACTTAGACTACATTATATGTTGAGATATTTTCCTTACACACACTGTAATGCTACCACAGGTGACCATTCACCAGGCGAAGGCCAAAATTTTGTTCTTATACCCTTTGTCTGGCAAATATGGACTTGTATAAAAAAAAATTTAACTGTAAAGAATAATGTGCAGCAGACTACGGTGTCCTATACAGTAGGACATTGCAAATAAACATATACTACTATGTTTGTGGCCATAGTGTGGAGAAGGGGCACAGTATGGAGAGGGGGCACAGTAGCATGGAGTGTATGGTGTCAGAGTACAACGTGGGGAGGGAGTGTGGAGATAGGGACAGCATCATGAAGTGTAAACGTAATGGGGTGAGAGTGTGGAGGCAGACATAAGGGAGACTATGGAAGTCATAGTTTATAACAGGGGGCAGTGAAGTAGCTATAAGTCGGGGGGGGGGACCGTGTGGAGAAGTGGCAGTGTAGGGAGAAGGCACAGTATAGAGACAAAATATCATTGGGTGTACAGTGTCACCGTAGAAAGAAGGGACATAGGATGGACTGTGGCAGTGATAGTGTATAACTAGGGATGAGCGAGCATGCTCACTGCTACTCGATGCTCGCCCGAGCATCTCCGTGCCCAGTACACTCGGTGAGCTCCGAGTACCGGCGAGATGCTTGGGCAAATGCTTGGCTCCCCCTCCTTGCATGTGGGCGGTATTTACAAAGTCAGCCCACATGCAGGGATTGGCTGTCACACGCTGTAATGCCACAACCAACATGGCTGCGGCATTACAGTGATTGGCTGGCCACACTGCGTCATCAGCTCTATATGACATCTGACGGCACTGTGCTTGCAGTGGGATCCACAGTCAGCTAGTGTTGGGGGAGTTGCTGCTGAGCTAGGGACAGACTTTAGTGTGTGTCTTAGGTAGTGTAGGTACTAGGAGACATAACATCACCACTGCCACCATTGCCACAGTAACCTACCGAGCGGGTTACTATAGCATCGGTGATCTCCCTGTTTACTGACACCGCTATTCAAAGGCTTATGCAGGAGCCGCTCAATAGTGGTGCCGGGAATCAGCTGATCACAGATCACCGTTGCTGCAGTAGGTTACTATGGCAATGGTGGCAGCGGTGACATCAGCACCTATCAACCCGCCGCAGCCTCTGCTCAATTACACAGCATGGGGAG
Organism: Anomaloglossus baeobatrachus; assembly: GCF_048569485.1. Classification (NCBI taxonomy): domain Eukaryota; kingdom Metazoa; phylum Chordata; class Amphibia; order Anura; family Aromobatidae; genus Anomaloglossus; species Anomaloglossus baeobatrachus. The sequence goes on from NC_134356.1 coordinate 463,051,495, forward strand.
GAGCAGTGTTCTTCCTCCCTGTGCTGTGTGATATAACAGAGCTACTTGGGTTGAAGAAAACAGAAGACCAGGATCGTGGAGGGGTGAGAGGGAGTAATTAAGATGGAGTCCCTAAGTGTGTCTGTGTATTTATTTATAATAAAGTATTTTTTCTCTGTGTGGTCTTTTTTTTAACCCTTTATTAGAGATTCTTAATGGCTGGGTCAAACTTGGCCTGACATTAAGAATCTCAGGCTTAATACCAGCTGGTAAAACAAAGCTGGTATTAACCACTTATTACCCAGAATGCCGCCCGGCACCAGGGCTGCTGGTAGAGTTGGATACAGCACCAGAAGATGGTGCTTCTATGAAAGCGCCATATTCTGGGTCGGCTGCGGACTGCAATTCACAGCGGGGGGGGGCAGACAGCTTGGCACAACCTGTGCTGCGGATTGCAATCCCCAGCTGCCTAGTTGTACCTGGCTGGACACAAAAATTGGGCAAAGCCCACGTCATTTTTTTAAATTATTTCATGAAATTCAACTAACATTGGGCTTGATGCTTGAGTCGAGCACCCGAGCATTTCAAAATGCTCGACTTGAGCATCGAGCGCCCGAGCATTTTACTGCTCACTCATCTCTATTTATAACAAGGAGAGTGAGACACCTATACGTTATAAGGGGGTACAGTATGGTAGTTCTAATTTCTAAGTGGGTATAGTGTGGCAGTTAGAGCTCATTAAGGGGGACAATGTTATGGCTACAGGTCATAATTGGGGAGTTTGGCAGTTGGAGGTCATTAGTGGGTGGTGTGTTAGTTGTAGTTCATAAGAAGGATTTTATGGCTATTTTAGCTCCTAAAGATGGATTTTGTGATGGTAATTTACTATAAATGGGGCAGTGGGAGTTATATTTTGTGCAGGAAGCAGATTAGTGGGTAATTATTTAATGAGAGGCACAACATATTTAATTATTTTTAGAACATCATGTAATAATGTGGTGCAGAAGTGCAGAGAAAAGGGAGTCAGCAGAGATAAGCTGTGGAAGGAAAACGTTATGATGGCATCTGGGCCAGATGTAGACAAATGGGATAAGAATCAGAGAAAACCATCTATAAGCAACCCGGATGTAAATATTTATTTGTGATACTGACTGTATCTAAAAACAACTGTGGTTCTCGTATCATCTGCAGATACTGTAATAAATCCCAAGAACTCAGTCAGATACAAAGATAATGCAAAAGTTTCTTTTATTTGTGGATTATAAGCAAAAAGAAAAAATGCCACTACCAATAGAGCAAAGCCAAGCCAACGTTTCGGCCTGTGTTAGGCCTTTGTCAAGGTCTTGCATTTTGTAAGAGACCGGTGAATATGGACAAATTAAACGTCCGGGGATTGTACTACGGGTAGGGCGTTTTTTGCTTTTCAGGCGTGGTTTGCCAGAGTCAGGAGGAAGCATAAGGCTAGTGAGGAGGTAGAGGAGGTGCCTTATGGAAACATAGAATGGGGACAGGGTCCCAGAGGAACTAGCAGGAGGCGTGCGGACCCTGCGAAACGTTGGCTTGGCTTTGCTCTATTGGTAGTGGCATTTTTTCTTTTTGCTTATAATCCACAAGTAAAAAAAACTTTTGCATTATCTTTGTATCTGACTGAGTGCTTGGGATTTATTACAGTATCTGTAGATTTTTCCTTTAAAGCACCTCCCCCATATAACAGTTGAGCCCAGCTTTACTCCTACTACTCGTATCATCTGCAGTCTGAAGATGACTGGTAACAACTCACAGTATTTCCTTACCATTGTTTAGGACACACTGGAAGTTAGAAACTGGATACAAGAAAATTACATACCCCTGTTAAAATACAATTTTTCTGCCATTTAAAAAATTAATTTAAAAGATTTTTCTACCTTTTAAACCCTTCAAGCCATGGCCATTTTCTTTTTGATTTTTACTCCCCTTCTTTGAAGAGCCACAACTTTTTTATTTGTTTTCAACATTGTCTTATAAGGGCTTCATTTTTATGGGAAGTGTTGTACTTTTGAATACACTATTCATTTTACCATATAGTGTACTGGAAAATGGGAAACAATTCCAAATGCGTTGAAATCACTATTGTTTTTGTTTATTTTTTAATTTACCATGGTAATACTACCATGGCAGTATCATTCTTCAGGTTAGTACGAGTACACAGATACCAAACATGTATTGTATATATTTTTTTTATTCAAGTGCAAAAAAATTGCCAAAATTTTATGATTTATTTTTTTTGCTTTTGTTGCCATTTACTGAGACCCATAATCTTTTCATTATGAGGGCTGTTTTTGTTGTTGCCTAAGCTGATGTTTTTATGGATACCATTTTGATTCTAGAGATAGGCGATCCTGACCGGAAAGTATCAGAAGATGTGAAAATCGTACGATCTTTGGCCGGATCGGATCAGGATAAGACAGCCGATCATTTAACATAAAAGTAGACAATCTTGCCAAAGAATGGTAAATGTGAACCCACAGGTACTTCACAGAATTTGATAACATTAGATCGTCATATTGAACAATTTCTTTTTTTCACATAAATGTTGCTTTAGCACCAAATTTCTCATTTTTTCAAGAGGTAACACCAAAAAGTACACCACACAGTTTGTAATTCATTTTCCTTTTAGCGCAGTAATACCCTAAATGTGATTAAAAAATTCTGTTTGTACAAATAGGAGGGATTGGAATGGGAAGAGCAATATTGGAATTTTGGAAAGCATATTTGGCTGAAATAGATTGCAGGCACCATGTAAAGTACCTAAACAGCAGAAAGCCCCACAAGTGATCATTTTTGGAAACTATACTCCTCCAGGATTTTATTCAGCAGTATAGTGAGCATTTTGAACCCACAGTTACTTCACAGAATTTATTAGCATTAGAATGTCATATTGATTTTTTTTTTTTTCACAAAAATGTTCCTTTAGTCCCAAATGTTTCACTTTTTTAACAGGCAACACCAAAAAGTGGACCCCATAATTTGTAACCCACTTTCTTATGAGCAGGGTTATACTTTACATGTGGTCAAAAAGTTTTGTTTGGACAAACTGCAGGCCTTGGAATGGAAGAAATAATATTTAAATTTTGGAATGTAAATTTGGCTGTATTTGAAATAGATTGTCATATTTGCAGAACCTATGTGATACAAGAACAACAGAAAACCCACATAAATGCTTTTTATAAGCTATACCCTATAATGTTTTTATCTAGGGAGGTATTGACTAGTTTGATCCCACTATTTTTTATGTACCGTTTGGTCTTCAGGGTAAAACTTATGGAATTCCAGGACTCGTTCAAAACTTGCAGAGACATTGAGCTACCAAACATGAAACTCATTCCAGGAATAATTCCTCCCAAAGGGCAGCATGCCCCCCAAAAAAATTTACTGATTCTAAAACTTGGTCTTGCTAACAAAACAGTTGTCCCACAGTTGCGTATTATGCAGCAGGAGAATAAACTGTAGTAGAGTGAAGGGCAAAATGTTTAAAATTTGGAGGAAAATGCAGCCAACTATGTGTCAAAACTGTGTGTTTGTTACAAAGGTGAAAGAACACCAGCAGGGCTGGACAGTTTTATCTTTCAAAGAAATAAGGAATAACGTTTTTTATACAAGGAATAACGGTTTTTATACAAGAAAATGCCATGGCAGATGACATGACCAGTGATACCATAAATTCACCCTTGAATATTACCTGCTTAACCCAGCAGGAAGTACGCCGCCGCCTCGAAATCACTAAGGTTGACAAATCTCCGGGCCCGGATGGCATACACCCCAGAGTACTACAGGAATTGAGTTCTGTGATAGATAGACCATTATTTTTAATCTTCTCAGATTCCTTAATAACAGGGTCGGTACCGCAGGACTGGCGCATAACAAATGTGGTGCCAATATTCAAAAAGGGGACAAAAACTGAGCCGGGAAATTATAGGCCGGTAAGTTTAACCTCTACGGTTGGTAAAATCCTTGAGGGTTTCTTGAGAGATGCTATACTGGAGTATCTCAAGAAAAATAACCTTATGACAGAGTATCAACATGGGTTTATGAGGGATCGATCCTGTCAAACTAATTTGATCAGCTACTATGAAGAGGTAAGTTCAAGCCTGGACCAGGGAAATGCAGTGGATGTTGTGTATATGGACTTTTCAAAAGCTTTTGATACGGTGCCACACAAAAGGTTGGTACATAAAATGAGAATAATGGGGATAGGGGAAAATATGTGTAACTGGGTTAAAAACTGGCTCAGTGATAGGAAACAAAGGGTGGTTATTAATGGTACGTACTCGGACTGGGTCTCAGTTCATAGTGGGGTACCACAGGGGTCAGTATTGGGCCCACTTCTTTTCAACATATTTATAAATGACCTTGTTGGGGGCATGCGGAGTAGAATTTCAATATTTGCAGATGATACTAAACTCTGCAGGGTAATCAATACAGAGGAGGATAATTTTATATTACAGGGAGATTTATGTAAATTGGAGGATTGGGCTGAGAAGTGGCAATTGAAGTTTAATGTAGATAAATGTAAGGTCATGCACTTGGGTAGAGGAAATAACATTTATGATTATGTACTTAATTGTAGAACACTGGGTAAAACAGACACAGAAAAAGACTTGGGTGTATGAGTGGATGGTAAACTTCACTTTAGTGGACAGTGTCAGGCAACTGCTGCCAGGGCTAATAAAATAATGGGATGTATTAAAAGAGGTATAAGTGTTCATGAAAAAAATATAGTTCTACCTCTGTACAAGTCACTAGTGCGACCGCACTTAGAATACTGTGTACAATTCTGGTCACCGATATATAAGAAGGACATAGCTGAACTGGAGAGGGTGCAGAGAAGAGCGACCAAGATTATTAGAGGAATGGGTGGGCTGCAATACCAAGACAGGTTATTAAACTTGGGGTTATTTAGTTTGGAAAAACGAAGGCTTAGGGGGGATCTAATCACAATGTATAAATATATGAGGGGACAGTACAGAGACCTTTCCAAAGATCTTTTTACACCTAGGCCTGCGACTGGAACACGGGGGCATCCGCTACATCTTGAGGAAAGAAGGTTTAATCATAATCACAGACGAGGATTCTTTACTGTACGAGCAGTGAGACTATGGAACTCTCTGCCGCATGATGTTGTAATGAGTGATTCACTACTAACATTTAAGCAGAGCCTGGATGCCTTTCTTGAAAAATTTAATATTACCAGTTATGTATATTAGATTTTATGACAGGGTATTGATCCAGGGAACTAGTCTGATTGCCGGATGTGGAGTCAGGAAGGACATTTTTTCCCCATTGGAACTTGTTTGCCACATTGGGGTTTTTTTGCCTTCCTCTGGATCAACATGTTAGGCCACGGGTTGAACTAGATGGACTTAGAGTCTCCCTTCAACCTTAAAAACTATGATACTATGAACGTTTGGAACACCATTCTAAGTCAGTATTCACACAGCAGTTTCTGCTATTTCATGTATTCCCCTTACATAGTCACTGGTGTGCATACCTTATCTCCCCATAGTGATGTTTTTTTAGGTTTTTGCAACCAGTTCAGACTTAGAATGGTGTTCCAAACGTTATTCCTTATTTGTTAGTAGTTTTTCGTTTGTGAACCCTCCCCAACCACACCTATTGCCAATCCATATCATACGCATAAATAGCCTGGGTCTCAGCTTCCCATACACGGTAAGTTTTTTAACTGCATGAGAGGACACACACAAGCTAGGGACCCCAACGTAGAGAAATACTTTGGCGTAGTGTTGGGGCTCTATTGCATTGATCAATTCAGTAGCTAAATTTCTCTTGATTCATATGTTCATGGCAGTAATGCAGATTCCATTTTTCACATTTTCACTCTTACATATAGCTATTGGATTTTTCAAGTCAGTATTCACACAGCAGTTTCTGCTATTTCATGTATTCCCCTTAAATAGTCACTGGGGTGCATACCTTATCTCCCCATAGTTATCTTTCAAAGAGACTGGTCGTACAATGTCTGTTTAGCTCCATCAGTCCCTATAAGAGGGACAAATATGCCAATCAACGTGGCACACCATAATAGGCCCCTTCCTGCAGAGGTAGGAACCGCTATGTGCACAGAACAACCAATCCGTTATAGAATTCAGAAACTGTCGTCTGGTACAATAGGTTTGGAAAGAACCATGCAGTAAAGCCCATAGTGTCTAAATATGGAACAGTCTCATTGTTAAAGATCCTCCAATAAAATTATCGTGCCCATATCACCAATGTAAATATATTAGTAATACAAATGCAAAAAAAGTTTTGTGTAGCAAGACAGTTGTAAAAACTATCAGACTTTCAAGAACATTTCTGGGGTCCACATTTTGGAGTTGCAGACGTGGGCATGTGGATGAAGATTAGTCTGAATAATAGTTTGGTATGTGATGATCATGATCTGGAATTAATTGTGAAATGGAGTAAAGTGTGTTTTAATGATGAAAATAGTAGGAAGGTGAGTGTAATAGTTTAGGTTTTTTTACTGTGTGCCGCGCACTGGGAGATCATAGTTAACAGGATGCAGACATATACCAGGATGGGACTATACACTAGGATAGGGACATGATTGGGAGATTGGGACATACAGTATACCACGATGAGGGTATAAACAAGGATGCGGCCAGGATGGAGACATATACCAGGATGGGGCTATATACAAGGATGGGGACATGATGGGAACTGTAACACACTATGGGCATTAAAGGGCGGCACGTCCGTGACAGATGGAAAGCAAATGTGCGGCTTTTATTTGCAGCCAGAGAATTGCAAATAAACATGAAATACAAAACAATAAATACTTGCCCGTCTGGGCACTTACTAACATATATTACCCTGACTCACACTACCAGGGCTCTTGCCGAGCTTGGATTTCCAGTCACAGATCTTTAGTTTGTTTCAACGTCCATGTGCATCTCACAACAGAGCATATTACTCCTCAGTAGAGATGAGCGAACCGGTCCCGGTTCGGCTCGAGGCCGGTTCGCCGAACGGGGGTCCCGTTCGAGTTCGGTTCGTCGAACGTTCGACGAACCGAACTCGAACCAATAGGCTATAATGGGAGGCAATCACAAACACATAAAAATGCATTATAAATGTACACAAACAGTTAATAAACATTGCCATAACACTTACCGGTCCTCGCGATCCCTTCTGCACTCTGTCTCCTGCCGCTATTCCATCCGATGATCGCTGAATCCTCCCGGTGACCTGCACTGCCAGCAGAGAAGCAGGACCTATCGTGACGTCAAAATAGCCATGTGACCAGTCACGTGGCTATTATCTCATTGGCTGCAGACTGGTCACATGACTATGACACGTCATGTAGGACCTGCGAGTGCATCTCTCCGGTACACGGTGCACATATGTGTATCGCCGTGTACCGGCGACATGCTCTAGCACACGGTCGACTCCCCATTCCGTTAGGGACCGGCTGACACAGCCGGTCATTAACGGAGATCACCGTTGCCATAGCAACGCAGTTAGCGGTGACGTCACCGCTAACCGCGGCTCCGGGAGCACCGTTGCTATGGTAACGCGTCTGTCAGCGTTACCGCTAGCAGCCAGCAGTGATCACTCACGGAGTGAAGGCTGCACGCTGCTTCCCGATTGTAGTGAGCATTGTAGTTAGGATGGAGGTTCCCCAGCCCCAAGTGATGCCCCTCACTACAATCGTCACTACTACTACACTAGAAAGACAGAAGAGCAGGATCGTGGAGGGCTGACAGGGGTAATAAAGATGGAGTCTCTAATGTGTCTGTGTATTTATTTCTATTAAAGTATTTTTTCTGTGTGTGGTGTCTTTTTTTAACCCTTTATTGGAGATTCTTAATGGCCGGGTCAAACGTGCCTGACATTAAGAATCTCTGGCTTAATACTGGCTGGTAAAACAAAGCCAGTATTAACTCATGATTACCCAACAAGCCACCCAGCTCCAGGGCTGTTGGAAGAGTTGGATACAGCGCCAGATGATGGCGCTTCTATGAGAGCGCCATTTTCTGGGACGGCTGCGGACTGAAATCCGCAGCAGAGGCGCCCACAAACCTCGGGATAACCTGTGCTGCGGATTCCAATCCCCAGCTGCCTAGTTGTACCCGGCTGGAAACAAAAATAGGGCGAAGCCCACGTCATTTGTTTTTTAATTATTTCATGAAATAAGTGAAATAATTAAAAAAAACGGGCTTCCCTATATTTTTGGTTCCCAGCCGGGTACAAATAGGCAACTGGGGGTTGGAGGCAGCCCGTGGCTGCCAGCTGTACCTGGCTAGCATACAAAAATATGGCGAAGCCCACGTCATTTTTTTGGTGGGCAAAAAACTTCTGCATACAGTCCTGGATGGAGTATGCTGAGCCTTGTAGTTCTGCAGCTGCTGTCTGCTCTTCTCCATACAGACAGACAGCAGCTGCAGAACTACAAGGCTCAGCATACTCCATCCAGGACTGTATGCAGAAGTTTTTTGCCCCCTGAAAAAATTATGTGGCTTCGCCATATTTTTGTATGCTAGCCAGGTACAGCAGGCAGGTACGGCTGCCCCCAACCCCCAGTTGCCTATTTGTACCCGGCTGGGAACCAAAAATAAAGGGAAGCCCTTTTTTTATTATTTCATGAATTTCATGAAATAATTAGAAAACAAATGACGTAGGCTTTGCCCCATTTTTGTGCCCAGCCAGGTACAACTAGGCAGCTGGGATTGGAATCCGCACCACCGGTTGGCCTGAGCTTTCTGGGCCCCACTGCTGCGAATTGCAGTCTGCAGCCACCTCAGAAAATGGCATTTTCATAGAAGCGCCATCTTCTGGCGCTGTATCCAACTCTTCCAGCACCTGCCTGCTATACCTGGCTAGCATACAAAAATATGGCGAAGCTCACGTCCTTTTTTTGTAGCTTTTTGGCAAAAAAAAAAAAAATGCTTCCCTGGATTTTCCATTGCCAGTGAAGGTAACACCAAGCAGTGGGGGTTAGCAGCCAGTAGCTGCTTGGATTACCCTTAGCTAGCAATACAAAAAATGCAGTGGGAGCTAACATATATTTTTTTTAATTATTTATTTAAATAACTAAAAATAAAATGGGCTTCCCTGTATTTTGATTGCTGGACATCACAGTGCTGTAAAAATAAATCTTTAAAAAAATGACGTAGCGCTCCGCGGTATTTTTGATTCTTAGCGCAGATAAAGCAGACAGCTATGGGTTGCCACCCCCATCTGCCTGCCGTTACCTTGGTTGGCAATCAAAATACAGGGAAGCCCATTAATTTTTTCTATTTAAAAAAATAGTTAAAAAAAAAAAATTACGTTGGGTCCCCCCATTTTTGATAGCCAGCTAGGGTAAAGCAGACGGCTGTAGCCTGAAAACCACAGCTGGCAGCTTTACCGTGGTTGGGGATCCAATGTGGAGGTCCCCTCAGGCTCTTTTTTATAATTATTTTATAAATATTAATAATTACACAATAAAAGTAGGGGACCCCCCAAATTGGATCACCAGCCAAGGTAAAGCGGACAGCTGTGGTCTGGTATTCTCAGGGTGGGAAGGTCCATAGTTATTGGGCCTTCACAGCCTAAAAATAGCAGGCCGCAGGCACCCCAGACGTGGCGCATCCACTAGATGCGCCAATCCTGGCGCTTCACCCCAGCTCATCCCGTGCCCTGGTGCAGTGGCAAACGGGGTAATAAATCGGGTTGATACTAGCTGTAAAGTCACCTGAGATCAAGCCCAGCAGTTTGTGATGTCATGGCGTCTATTAGATACCCAACATCATAAACTGTCAGTACTAACAAAAACAAAAAATCGACAAAAGAAATTTATTTGAAAAAACAGTCCCCAAAACATTTCCTCTTTCTCCAATTTATTGTAAGAAAAAAAATAAAGGGGTCCCACGACGACTCTGGACCGTCTAGAATATGGGGGGGAGACACTCAGGGAACGTATCCCCCATTTTCTAGGAGTGCGGACCCTTCATGTGAGGAGTGTGGGTGCAATGAATCTGCACTCACTCTCCCCGGGTCCACAGCAGCAGAGTCCATGTCGTAATGGTTGCTACCAAAGCTGCAATGCCCTGCTCATGAGGTAAGGGCATGCCTAATCAGGAGAACTACTGTAGAGGAAGCTCTGCTCACTGGTATATAGGTGCTCAGAGGTAATAATAGATAAAATTAGTGAGTAACCTCGGCACTCTATATCTCCCAGACTAAGTCAGTAAGTCACAACGGATAGTAATGCAAAATCACTCTTTATTGGTCCGTATTAAGAAAATTTTTTTTTCATAAGCATATATGTTTTTGTCCAAAACAAGTTACAAATGACGTTTCGGCCTGAGCCTTCGTCAGATTGGACTTATCTGCATGTAATCATGAAAAATGACAATAATCAGTATCACATAAGAGTGAGAGAACAATAACATAAACTCGAACAATGTAGAGGTACAATTGGGATGCAGCAAAAAAATTGCAACACAGCAAGAAATGAAACACATGATACAAATGTCATAATACAGTACAAGGACAATATAGTAATGACAAATATGGGGTCAGAGTAGGCTTAGACAGCTCTGGTACGAAAGAGATGTCAATCATAAAGTAACATGTGCAGTAGGTGTAGAGCTACACTATGCATGGCAGAGCTAATGGGTAGACCGACCATAGAAAAAATAGAGAAAAAGTGGAGAAAAAGTGGAGAATAAGTGGAACATAAGAGGAGAAAAAGTGGAGAAAAAGTGGAGAAAAAAGTGGAGAAAAAGTGGAGAAAAAGTGGAGAAAAAGTGGAGATTAAGAGGAGAAAAAGTGGAGAAAAAAGTGGAGAAAAAGTGGAGAAAAAGTGGAGCATAAGTGGAGAAAAAGTGGAGAAAAAGTGGAGAAAAAGTGGAGCATAAGAGGAGAAAAAGTGGAGAAAAAAGTGGAGAAAAAGTGGAGAAAAAGTGGAGCATAAGAGGAGAAAAAGTGGAGAAAAAGTGGAGAAAAAGTGGAGCATAAGAGGAGAAAAAGTGGAGAAAAAGTGGAGAAAAAGTGGAGCATAAGAGGAGAAAAAGTGGAGATTAAGAGGAGAAAAAGTGGAGAAAAAGTGGAGCATAAGAGGAGAAAAAGTGGAGAAAAAGTGGAGAAAAAGTGGAGAAAAAGTGGAGAAAAAGTGGAGCATAAGAGGAGAAAAAGTGGAGATTAAGAGGAGAAAAAGTGGAGAAAAAGTGGAGAAAAAGTGGAGAAAAAGTGGAGAAAAAGTGGAGCATAAGAGGAGAAAAAGTGGAGAAAAAAGTGGAGAAAAAGTGGAGAAAAAGTGGAGAAAAAGTGGAGATTAAGAGGAGAAAAAGTGGAGCATAAGAGGAGAAAAAGTGGAGAAAAAAGTGGAGAAAAAGTGGAGAAAGTGGAGAAAAAAATGGAGAAAAAGTGGAGAAAAAGTGGAGAAAAAGTGGAGAATAAGAGGAGAAAAAGTGGAGAAAAAGTGGAGAAAAAGTGGAGAATAAGAGGAGAAAAAGTGGAGAATAAGTGGAGAAAAAAATGGAGAAAAAGTGGAGAAAAAGTGGAGAAAAAGTGGAGCATAAGAGGAGAAAAAGTGGAGAAAAAGTGGAGAAAAAGTGGAGAAAAAGTGGAGCATAAGAGGAGAAAAAGTGGAGAAAAAAGTGGAGAAAAAGTGGAGAAAAAGTGGAGCATAAGAGGAGAAAAAGTGGAGAAAAAGTGGAGAAAAAGTGGAGCATAAGAGGAGAAAAAGTGGAGAAAAAGTGGAGAAAAAGTGGAGAAAAAGTGGAGAAAAAGTGGAGCATAAGAGGAGAAAAAGTGGAGATTAAGAGGAGAAAAAGTGGAGAAAAAGTGGAGAAAAAGTGGAGAAAAAGTGGAGAAAAAGTGGAGAAAAAGTGGAGCATAAGAGGAGAAAAAGTGGAGAAAAAAGTGGAGAAAAAGTGGAGAAAAAGTGGAGAAAAAGTGGAGATTAAGAGGAGAAAAAGTGGAGCATAAGAGGAGAAAAAGTGGAGAAAAAAGTGGAGAAAAAGTGGAGAAAGTGGAGAAAAAAATGGAGAAAAAGTGGAGAAAAAGTGGAGAAAAAGTGGAGAAAAAGTGGAGAATAAGAGGAGAAAAAGTGGAGAAAAAGTGGAGAAAAAGTGGAGAATAAGAGGAGAAAAAGTGGAGAATAAGTGGAGAAAAAAATGGAGAAAAAGTGGAGAAAAAGTGGAGAGAAAGTGGAGAAAAAAATGGAGAAAAAGTGGAACACCCTTTGGTACCTTTCATGTGGCACTAAGGGGTGCTTAGCTTTGTATTTAGCCAAAAAAATGAAAAAAAAATGACATAGGGTTCCCCCTAGTTTTGTAGCCAGCTAGGGTAAAGCAGACGGCTGCAGCCTGCAGACCACAGCTGGCAACCTCACCTTGGCTGGTAATCCAAAACTGAGGGCACCCCACGCTGTTATTTTAAATTAAATAAATAATTAAAAAAAAAAACACGTAGGGGTCCCCCAAAATTGGATCACCAGCCAAGGTAAAGCAGACAGCTGGGACCTGATATTCTCAGACTAGGGAGGTCCATGGTTATTGGAATCTCCCCAGCCTAAAAATAGCAGGCCGCAGCCGCCCCAGAAGTGGCGCATCCATTAGATGCGCCAATCCTGGTGCTTCGCCCCAGCTCATCCCGCGCCCTGGTGCGGTGGCAAACGGGGTAATATTTGGGGTTAATACCAGATGTGTAATGTCACCTGGCATCAAGCCCTGGGGTTGGTGAGGTCAGGCGTCTATCAGATACCCGACATCACCAACCCAGTCAGTAATAAAAAAAAAATACACGACAAACACATTTTTATTTGAAAAAACACTCCCCAAAACATTCCCTCTTTAACCAATTTATTAGATTGAAAAACAAATCCAGGTCTGGTGTAATCCAAGGGGTTGCCATGACGATCCACACTGTCCCAGTCAATGAAGAGCAGGATGTTCCCCATTGGCTGGGAGAGCAGTGCAGTGACCTGAGCTAACATCAATGGGTCAGCCCAGGTCACTGCAGGGGGGTGACAAGTGCTGCTGTCAGTGAGGTACATTACCTGCGCTGATCTCCAGCACACTGACAGCCCCTGTCACTGAGGTCAATGACCGGCGCCTTCACATCAAGTATCGCGAGAGGTCCGTGACGTCACCGCCAGTGTCAGTCTCGGGTCGGAAGCGATAGGTGATGTGACAAGCGGCGGCCATGGAGGACAGTGACAGCGCTGAGGTCGGGATGGCGGGACTTCATCACCGCAGGTAAGCCGAGCGAGCGAGCGAGCGAGCGGGCGGGCGGGCGGGGGGGGGGGTGGATGTGTGTGTGTGTGTGTGTGTGTGTTTGTGCATGTGTATGTATGTGTACATGCCGCGGGCAGGAGGGGGTGGAGCGAGCTGAGCGGGAAAGTGTGGGCTTCCTGCACGTAACTAAGATAAACATCGGGTTACTAACCAAAGCGCTTTGCTTGGATACCCGATGTTTATCTTGGTTACCAGCTTGTGGCAGGCTGCCAGCGATGGCTCCTGCACACTGTAGCTGTAAAAAGCCCTGCTTTTTGCTGCTAGAACCGTTCTCGAACGTATCTAGAACTATCGAGCTTTTAGCAAAAAGCTCGAGTTCTAGTTCGATCTCGAACAGCCCAAAAATCACTCGAGCCTAGAACTGGAGAACCACGAACCACGAACCGCGCTCAACTCTACTCCTCAGGCTGTCTCCTTCTTATGGAAGGATTTGTTTAGCCTTTTATGTGGCTGTGATTAGGTAAACTCTGAGTTAGCTGAGCAGCTATGTTCTGCAAAAATATCTCACCCAGATTAACTTTCTGGGTGAGATACACACTCCGTCCAGTATTACTCCTGTCTGCCGGTTACAGAATATAATGAGGATGGTGCTATATACCAGGATGCAGCCATGATGTGGACATATACCAGGTTGTGTCTATATACCAGTATGTGGCCAAAATGGGGACATATACTACAATGGGGCTATATAACAGGATGGAGACATGATGTGGCATTATATACCAGGATGGGTATATTATGGGCCATATATACCAGGATGGGGACATGATGAAGCTACAGTATATAACAGGATGGAGACATGATTTTGATATATATCAGGTTAGGGCTATGTACTAGGATGGGGCTCTATAGCATGATGTGGCCAGGATAGGGACATATACTAGGTTGGGGCTATATACCAGGATGAGGACATGATTGGGCCACATATACTAGAATGGGATATGATGGGGCCATATATACCAAGATGGAGACATGATAAGGCTATATATACCATGATGGGGATATGATGTGGTCATATATACCATGATAGAGCCATATATACCATGATGGGGCCATATATACCAGGCTGGGAACATAAACCAGGATGAGGCAATGATGGGGACATATATATACCAAAATGTGGACATGACGTGGCCATAGATACCATGATGGGGATATGATGAGGCCATATTATGGTTGATCATAAATCGTAATATCATCCACTTTCATAAGTTCACTAAACAGAGGGGAAGCTGGAGCCTGAGAATCTAAAGGTCTCTGGATGACTTGAGTCAGGCCCATAGATTTCCTTTCATTAGAGACTTCCTTGGATCATTTCTGAAACCTGCGATTGACCCAAGTGGCTAAGGAGATAAGATCATCCAGAGTAGCGGGAATATCATGACCGGCCAGTTCATCCTTTGATTCTCCCTGATAGACCTTCACAAAAGGTGGACACCAGCATCTATTTTTTCAATCCAAGTACAGAAGAGAGAGTGTGGAATTGAACTGCATATTGACCTGAGTCTGGACTCTTTGGTGCAACTGTAGAAGAGAGGATGCAGCGAACATGACATGGTTCAGATCATCAAAAACTTTCTGGAAGGCCTGCAGAAATTCCAGAATGTCTGTAGTTATTAGGTAATTTCTCTCCCATAGGGCACTGGCCCAAGTGAGAGCTTCCCCATCAAGGTGAGCTATCAGGAACACCTCTTTGGACTGGTCTGAAGAAAAGTCGTGGGCCTGCAGTTCAAAGTGCAGGGTGCACTGGTTGATGAAGCCTCGACATTGCTTGGGTTTGCTGTCAAAGTGAAGTTGGACAAACATACGAGGTCTGGATATATGGGGAGCAGGAGTTGGAGTGCTCAGGCGGACATTCACTGACAGTAGATGGGCGAAATTTTAATTTTCTGTTCCTGCATCTGCAACATCTCATGGTATAGTTCTTACAGAGGCAGAGCACTGGAGTCAGTGCAGTGCATGGCCTGATCAAACTGCAATGCTCGCCGCTAAAGATAGTAAGGTGTCGAGCATGAGTGAACCCACTGGACCACAGGGGGTCCCGGGTTTACCCTTTAGTGGGAGGTGGATTGACTTACTGCCCACCATGAGGCAAACACCAGGTGCCACTCCCAGGGCTGTGACTGGGACTGTTGCAGCTAACCCCCAATGCAAGGATGAACACTGATGCAGACAGGTAGGGTTACTAGTTTAGCTGCAGCCGGGATGGTTGAGGCAGAAAGCATGGCCAGGATGGACAGGCAGAGTCACTAGTGCACCAGGGATCACCGGGATAGCTGAGAGTAATATCATGGCCAGGATGGATGGACAGACTCACTAGTGTAGAAGGGGGCAACCAGCACCACTCAGGCTGATAACATGGCCAGAATAGACACTCACCAGAATACCAATGGGGCAAGGAAAAAAGAATGGGACACTGTACACTGTACACTGACATGGAAATGCACAGTGGTCAATTAGCTGGCTAGGGTACAGAACAGTAACTAATCACATTGATCAGGTAACTCCCCTAGTGGGAAAGTGCCTTAAGTATACAGTGCCTCTCAAATATAAGCTGAGAGGCACTTTCAGGACATGACGTGCCGGACCTTTAACAGAAGAGCCCAGGAGTAAGCAGGGGAAACCTAGGTGGAGGACTTTGGGGAAACTAGTCAATGTGGTATGGGTCGGCCGTGGCGGTGAGTTGGTGTCCCTGCAGGGAGGAGGGTGAGTGGTGCAGTGACACCAGCGCTACCGAAACTCATGAGTGACAACATGTTTGAAACAAAAATGAAAGTTTTTAAGAAAAGGCTTGGTATTATTTTAAAGAAGTAGTGAAAATTTTTTTAGGTAACAACAAAGATCGAAAATGTAAGTCCATTGTGGAAAACATGCTCAAACATTTCAACTCTTTTGGTTGACTGTTGCTTTTTTTACATTCCCATTAGAACTACTTTCCTGAAAACCTTGGTGCTCTTTGCAAAGAGCAAGGAGAAATATTTCATCAGGATACCAAGAAGATGGAGTGACGATACCAAAGTAGATAGTATAAAAATAGCAACAAAAAGAGGACAATGTCCTCCAAAAATTAAGTATTACTCACAGCAAGTTGGGCTGCAGTGTGTACATCGCCCAGGCCAAAAGCTAATGCTCTACCAGGATACAGCTAAACCCCCACTAAGTGGAAGCATCACAGGTGCAGGAGAAGCAGATCACACACACACCTCCATGGAATGGAGGGGAGGCGAATGCTAGATGATAAAACTGCACACTGGTGACTTGCATAGAGCGCTGTTCACATGCAGATGGCACAGTCACAAACCCGCAGCCTATTAGGTGACGCCCTTCTAATAGATCAGGCGGGCTGCCAAGCCGTACCCCACTGTGTATCATGCACGGACAGACACTCTACAATGCAAGGCCCAACAGAAAGGGGCCTGGCTGTATCCTGTACAAAAAATATGAGGTTTTTGTTGGTATTTATGGCCATAAAACATAAGCCTACACCCTCGTCACGGGACCTCATGTCTGTAGGTCCCTACACTAAATATAAAAATAGCAACAAAAAGAGGACAATGTCCTCCAAAAATTAAGTATTATTCACAGCAAGTTGGGCTGCAGTGTGTACATCACCCAGGCCAAAAGCTAATGCTCTACCAGGATACAGCTAAACCCCCACTAATGTGGAAGCATCACAGGTGCAGGTGAAGCAGATCACACACACACCTCCATGGAATGGAGGGGAGGCGAATGCTAGATGATAAAACTGCACACTATTTTTTTGTTTGTACAGGATACAGCCAGGCCCCTTTCTGTTGGGCCTTGCATTGTAGAGTGTCTGTCCGTGCATGATACACAGTGGGGTACGGCTTGGCAGCCCGCCTGATCTAATAGAAGGGCGTCACCTAATAGGCTGCGGGTTTGTGACTGTGCCATCTGCATGTGAACAGCGCTCTATGCAAGTCACCAGTGTGCAGTTTTATCATCTAGCATTCGCCTCCCCTCCATTCCATGGAGGTGTGTGTGTGATCTGCTTCACCTGCACCTGTGATGCTTCCACATTAATGGGGGTTTAGCTGTATCCTGGTAGAGCATTAGCTTTTGGCCTGGGTGATGTACACACTGCAGCCCAACTTGCTGTGAGTAATACAAAGTAGATAGTAAGTGAATATAATAGGAGACTACTGCTGGATGCTTCACACCGAAGGTTTGCAGGCCTTCTACAAGAGAAAAGGTATCAAGACAAACTTTAAAGAGAAAAGGAAAAGATCCAATACTTACTTTGCAATGAATTTGCAGAATGAATGTTTAATAAATGTATATACTGTATATATATATTCATGGCCAAAAGTGCCTGCACCTTTGAAATTGTCCCAGAAAATGAAGTATTTCTTCAGCAAAATTATTGTAATTATACATGTTTTGATATACTCATGTTTATTTCCTTTGTGTATATTGAAACAACACAAAAAGAGAACCAAAGGCAAATTGGACATAATTTCACATAAAACCCCCAAAATGGGGTGGACAAAATTGTTGGCACCTTTTCAAAATTGTGCAAAAACAACTTTTTTTCAAAATTTTGATGGTTGTTTAAAATCACACCTAAAGCCAGATAAAAAGGGAAAAGTTTACTCATCTTTGTATTGTTTGTCTCTGTGTGCCACACTAAGCATTGAAAACAGAAAAAGGAGAAGAGAACCAAAACTGTTGAAAAATATCAACAATCTCAAGGTTACAAGTCCATCTCCAGAGATCTTGATGTTCCTTTGTCGATGGTGCAGAACATAATCAAGAACTTTACAACCCATGGCACTATAGCTAATCTCTCTGGACGTGGATGGCAGAGAAAAATTGATGAAAGGTTCCAATGCAGGATATTCTGGATGGTGGATTAGCTGCCTCAATCTAGTTCCAAAAAAATTCAAGATGTCCTGCAGGCTCAGTGGGCAACCAGTGTCAGCACGAATTATCCATCGACATTTAAATGAAGTGAAAAACTTTGGCGAGAGACCCATGAGGACCCCACTATTGACACAGATGTAAAAACGCTAGACTGCAGTTTGCCAAAATGTGCGTGAGTACGCCAAAATCCTTCTAGGAAAGCAGCTTGTGAACAGATGAGCCTTATGTGGAGGTTTTTTGTAAATTACATAATTTTACTGTTTACCAAAAACAGAATGAGGCCTATAAAGTGAAGAACTATACCTACAGTCAAATATAGTGGAGGTTCAAAGATGTTTTGGGGTTGTGTTGCTGCATCTGACATTGGGTGCCTTGAATACGTGTGAAAGGCATGATGAAATTTGAAGATTACCAAAGGATTTCAGGTAATAATGTAGTGCGCCCACTGTCAGAAAACTGTGTTTGCGTCCTAGGTCATTTGTCTTCCAGCAAGATAGTGAAACCAAACATACTTCAAGAAACACACAAAAATTGAAGAAAACAAAACACTGGAGAGTTTGAAAGGGTCCAGCAATAAGTCTGGATAAAAATTCCATTGAATACCTATGGAGAGATCTTAAAATTGCTTTTGGCAAAAGGCACCTGGAGCAGTTGGCAAAAGAAGAGTGGTCTAAAATTCCAGTTGATTGGTGTAAGAAGCTTATTGATGGTTATAGGAAACGATTGATTGCAGTTATTTTTTCCAAACCAAATATTAAGTTGAAGGTGCCAATAATTTTGTCCTGCCCATTTTTTTAGTTTTTGTCTGAAATTTTGTCCAACTTGCATTATTTTTCCTTTTTGTTTCTGTTGTTCCAACACACACAAAGGAATTAGACAAGTGTATGACAATCCTGTGTAATTCCAATAATTTTCTTGTAGGAATACTTCATTTTCTAGAGAAATGTTATTGGCGCTGCCAAAACGTTCATCCATGACTGCATAATATTTCACATATTTTTCTTGTTCATCTCACTTATATGTAACTCACCTTTTGTGCAAAGTCCATACGTGATGTTTAAAAATGAAAGTGTTTTGAAAACCAAAGCAAACATAAGAAACAGTCATTGAATTTGAAACAATTTTCAAAAACCCGAATTTTGTTGTTGGTTTCTTTGAAATATATAGAAAGCATGTGATTCTGCATAAATTCAAGCATTCCAATCGTTATCTCCTGCAAATTGCTATTCATATTTTATTACCTTAAATTGAGATGCTTAAGGTTTCCAGTAATTTACATTATTTCACTTCATTAAGGGTTGTGAGTCTGCTTCTAGTTTATTGCCAGTTTACACTTTTCAGTTAGCCCTGCTGAGCCAGCATATAGTACATGCATAGTATATGGCCTTAAAATATTGCAGAATGAAGCTTATACATTAGTATGATAACCAGTTCAGGAATGACCATTTCTGCTCGTGCATTTACCACTTAGCTACATAAGTAGAATATAAAATTTCTCTATTAACTGGTTTTACTTAATAAAATTATTTACAAGTGCTGTAATTGAGAGTCTTTCCTTGATTTGTTAACATATTAGTATCCAAGATCGCTTTACTTTATCCTTTATATAGCAGAACTAGAAAAGTACAGAGCGCCAAAAACAGTATGACCCCGAAATAAAATTGTGTGATTAAGAAACTATTATCTTGTGTTGTTGTGAGCCCACAATAGCATTAAAGCGCCTAGTATAATTCATTCGAAGACTGGCAATGTCCCTTTTTTGGGCAGAAAGGTAACAGAAAATGAATAGTAATTAAACAGTCCATCTTAAGCATGGGCTAACTCATTTAGGCATCAGTCCTGCCCTCACAGGCTCTGGCAGAGACTGAGCAACACAAAACAAGGTCCTTCCTCTTTCACGCACTCACTCTTAGGCTGCAGACACATTAGCGTAAGAGCATCGAATGCGATATGCTAATGACCCTCGGCTCAGGCTCTGCTGCGAGCGTGAGCTGAGTGTCTTGTGATTGGGTCACAGCTGCGAAGCTGAGGGCGGGCGCTGCAGAGGAGAGAGAGGGGTTAATCCCCCCATCTCCTCCATCGTCAGCTTGTGCGTATATCGCAGTGCACTGGGATAACGTCCGATTGTAGTCCAATGTTTCTCTCTCACCCATTCACTCGAATGGGTGCGAGTAATATGGCTCTCGCAGACAATCACAGCATGCTGCGACTTTTTTCCTCAGTCTGTTTAGGGCTGAGAAAAAAAATTGCTGATCTGAGCTGCAGCATTGTCTAACATGGGGCCGAGTGCAATGCGAGATTTTCTCGCATTGCACTCATCCAATTTATACGCTCTTGTGAGCTTACCCTTATGAGCAGCTCAGCTGCTTTTAAACTCAGCTGTATAATCTCAATTGGAGGTATGGGATCAGCTAGTCACACCCAGTTCTCCAGCTGTTCCCAAAAACCTTGACCCAGAAATCCAGTTCTTTTTAAAAATATTGTAGTAACCTAATGCTCCTGGAACCTATTCTTCTGGGCTTCACATCACCGGGGCTTACCACCTACATGACACATATCTCCTATTGAGGATCTTGCCCAGCTGTGACCTTACAGCAGGTATGTAAAGAATTCTGTATAGACACAAGAAGGTATGTGGGCGGTAAATGGGAGGGGTTAAAGATAGAATTAAAATATCAATAAATACACGGTAGATAAAGAATTGTATGATTTAATCAAACTTAGTTTAAAACAAAGTCAATTTGCCTATTATGAGCAAATGTTTCCTCCTCTTTAGCAATAGCCATTGAGGTAATCAAGTCTTTTGGTGAGTACTCAGGGCTGACTATCAATTGGTCCAAATCCATTCTCATGTCACTGGATGGCTAGGATGGGGAGGAGCTGCCTTCTCATTCCTGTGTTTTGCAGGAGGTTGCTGTGTTTAAATATTTGGGGATTAAAGTGCCCAGTAATCCTTTGGACTATGAAAAACTGAATTTGAACCCAAACTTAGTTAAATTCATACAAAAATGGAAGCACAGATAAAATTGCCACTGTCAGTGGTTGGAAGAGCAAATTTCATTAAAATGATTTGGATGACCCAGCTGCCTTCTGCTTAACACCCCCATATGGATAACAATGCTGTCTTTCGAGCTATCAACAAAGTATTTAGATCCCTGTTGTGGAAGGACGGGACAGCCCGTTATACACTTAAAACCTCACACAGAGAGAAGGAGGGAGGGCTAGTGGTACACAACCCTTGGGAATATTTTCTAACAGCACAAGCTCAATACTTTAGAGTATAGGAAAGGAAGGATACACACCCTCTGCAATTCCTATTACAAAAAGCAGTGAATAGTTTATCATTATTTGAGGCATTAGAGCGTAATATTATATAATATTAATGCCTCAAATAATGATAATTAGTATTTAAAATGTCACTTACTAGATTCCCTACTTTCTCTTTGATGCATAGAGTATGGTGGAAGATTAGGGACTTATAGCAAAAAATAGGTTGCTCACAATACACATTTATATGGGAGTCTCCATGGCTGGGAAATTTGGCAAGTCTCCTTGAATTTGATGGGTGGAAGGAAAAGGGATTTAGGAGAATTGGTCAGTTAATCTCAGATAACACATTTAAGACTTCCTCACAGCTGCAAGAAAACTATGGTTTTGATACTCCTATAAGTATCTCTAGCTGAGACATGCATTTTTTGCTGATTTCACAAGGGAAAACCTAGTCGTTATGAAGACAAATAAGATGGTCCAGTTAGTTGGAAGTTCAGTGAATTCATCTGGAGTAGTCATTGTTTTTGAATTATGATGAGAAGCACAGGAAAGAAAGATGGGAAGCTGAGATTGGTCCAATAGAGGAGGGGCAGTGAGTAGAAATTTTGGAAAGAGTCCCCCTACTTTCAGTGACACACACAGACTCTCACAATTATACCTGATTCATAACATTAACAAGACTCCAGGATTCTTATACAAGATTGGGGCACATGGAGATGTGAAGTGTCCTAGATAAGGTTTAGAAGGTGCAAATCTACTGCATATGATGTGGTCCTGCACAGAATTGGAAAGATACTGGAATAAAATAGTGGACCTAATTAATAGTGTGTAGCGTGGATATTGAGCTCCCTTGGTTAGTGTATTTGGGTATATGGAGCATCTTCCAGCTGATTAGGTGGGTAAACTGGCTTTCACCCGAATGTTATACTTAAGCTGGGGTCACACTCAGCGACAGCGACAATGACGTCGCTGTTACGTCACCATTTTCTGTGACGTAACAGCGACCTTGTAAGTCGCTGTTATGATCACTGCTTAGCTGTCAAACACAGCAGAAGCAGCGATCATAACGTCGCTGTGCTACATGTGCAGAGAGCAGGGAGCCGCGCTTAGCGCTGGCTCCTTGCTCTCCTAGGTACAGTACACATCGGGTTAATTACCCGATGTGTGCTGCAGCTACATGTCACAGTGCAGAGAGCAGGGAGCCACGCACACTGCTTAGCGCTGGCTCCCCTGCTCTCCTTGCTACAGTATACATCGGGTTAATTACCCGATGTATACTGCAGCCACATGTGCACAGAGCAGGAGCCAGCACTGCCAGCAAGAGCAGAGGCTGGTAACGAAGGTAAATATCGGGTAACCAGGGAAAGGGCTTCCCTTGGTTACCCGATGTTTACGCTGGTTACAGCTTACCGCAGGCTGCCAGATGCCGGCTCCTGCTCGCTTCATTTCATCGCTCTCTCGCTGTCACACACAGCGATGTGTGTGTCACAGCGGGAGAGTGATGACCAAAAAATGAAGCTGGACATTCAGCAACGACCGGCGACCTCACAGCAGGGGCCAGTTCGTTGCTGGATGTCACACACAGCGATAGCGACGGGACATCGCTGCAACGTCACAGAAAATGGTGACGTAGCAGCGACGTCGTTGTCGCTGTGTGTGACACCAGCTTTAGCGTGGAAATTGATAGCACATCATTGGTTAGATGCGAAGGGCCCAACTAAAAAGGAACATGATAAAAGGTTAATTGGCTCATAGATTTAGAAATAAGTATATATATATATATATATAAAAATAAGGGACGATTAATAAATTTGAACAGATTTGCGCCCCTTGGATAAACAAATCTGGTATCTAGGGAGTTTGCTGGATTTAGATTAAGATTGATATGATACAAAGTTAATAGAGTTTAGAATATTTCTAGGCTGGGATGTTACATGAGTGATAAAGTTAGGATAGGATGATTAGGATACAAGATAAAGATCGAATGTTTGAACTCTTTTCTCTACCTGCTATTTGATATGTAACTTTAACATGTGACCTTTACCTCATGATACTTGCATATTCTCAAGATGTAAACGGATGTTGTGAATTTACGATTAATGTTTTATTTCTGTTATTGTGTGATATTGATTTTTGTTTGTTTAAAAAAGATTATGCATTTGCACAAAGTTGTTCAGTGTCACTGACTGACTGATGTGTCAGACGGTGTTGTGCATCATGCCTGGCTGTCATGGAAATCGTGACTCTGCCTTTTAGCTATTGCGGTGTTACTAATCTGACTGTATAGGTGTATGTGAATGTGCCTCCACCATCATACTTGGTTGCTCAGGGCACCAGGATGCAAGTGGGGTGATCCAACTTATGCATCCTGAGGTCACACATGTGCAGAATAAAGATAAAACTTCCATATGTCAAGGCAACCAAGATGCTAGTGGACAGAGTTATTCAGAGCACTTTAGTCTGGGCTCTGGGGCTGAAATTAGGTGGAGTTACTTCAGCTGGCAGAATGTGTAAGGGATATATAATAGTACATGGTGTCATGTCATACAGTGCTGCTCACAATTATTGGCTGACTGTATAATATCTTCAGAAATAAATGAAAATGTACCAAAGCTATATCCTCAGGTTTTTGTTCCAAAGTAATACAACAATAAAACATTGTTTGTCACCTTACATGTTGCATTTTCAAAGAAAAAAACTGAAAAAACAGCATGTACAGAAAGGCACCCCTAAGTAATACCAGATTGCACACCCTTTGGCATTGATGACAGCCTCTAAACATTTCTTGTCGCCTTGTATATGCTTCTTGCACTTCTCAGCTGTAATTTTTTCCCACTCTTCCTTTGCAGTTTCTTCAAGCTCTTGAATAGAGTTGAGCGCGGTTCGCGGTTCGAGGTTCTCCAGTTCTAGGCTCGAGTGATTTTGGGGCCTGTTCTAGATCGAACTAGAACTCGAGCTTTTTGCAAAAGCTCGATAGTTCTAGAAACGTTCGAGAACGGTTCTAGCAGCAAAAAAACAGCTAATTCCTAGCTGGCTTTCCGCTGTAATAGTGTAAGTCACTCTGTGAATCACACTATTATGACATTTCAGTGTATAGTGTGCGTGAACAGCGCCTTCAGATCACTCCTGTTTGTATAATGGCGATCGCCATTTTTTTTTTTTTTCCTTGTCTTCCTTCCCTAAGCGCGTGCGTCTTGTGGGGCGGGCCAGCATGTCAGCCAATCCCAGACACACACACAGCTAAGTGGACTTTTAGCCAGAGAAGCAACGGCATGTGTGATAGGATGTCCATGTCACATGTCCCTGCATTATAAAACCGGACATTTTCCTCCAGCACGCCATTATCTCTTCTGCGTCCTTGGTGTCAGACATCACTGGCGCAGCTCCGTCCTGACTGAGTCCTATCGCCGATACTGCTGTATACACAGCGCTGGACAGCTTAGGAAGAGCACTTTCTATAAGTCCTTTTAAGGGCTCGTACGGGCAGGGTCAGAGCCATAGGTGACAGGTCCTGAAAACAGAGTAGGTCAGGGATTCGTCGCTGCATTTCCCCATTAGGAGGGAATAGAAAGGCAGGCTTCCATTCCTCTACCCAGAGCCCCACAATCCTGGCACTGTACCCTCCTGTCCTCTGTACACTCCAACTCATTATAACTAAGCCATTATACTAGCAAACACTCAGTGTACCTAGTGGCATCCTAAACGTGGCTATTGGACTTTGCTATAGTCCCACTAGTGCAAAGACATTTGCAGCACCTCTACCTGCATTGCACACTCCAACTCATTATAACTAAGCCATTATACTAGCAAACACTCAGTGTACCTAGTGGCATCCTAAACGTGGCTATTGGTCTTTTGTCTAGTCACACTAGTGCAAAGACATTTGCAGCACCTCTGCCTGCATTGCACACTCCAACTCATTATAACTAAGCCATTATACCAGCAAACACTCAGTGTACCTAGTGGCATCCTAAACGTGGCTATTGGACTTTTGTCTAGTCACACTAGTGCAAAGACATTTGCAGCACCTCTACCTGCATTGCACACTCCAACTCATTATAACTAAGCCATTATACTAGCAAACACTCAGTGTATCTAGTGGCATCCTAAACGTGGCTATTGGACTTTGCTATAGTCCCACTAGTGCAAAGACATTTGCAGCACCTCTACCTGCATTGCACACTCCAACTCATTATAACTAAGCCATTATACTAGCAAACACTCAGTGTACCTAGTGGCATCCTAAACGTGGCTATTGGACTTTTGTGTAGTCACACTAGTGGAAAGATATTTGCAGCATGTCTGCCTGCATTGCACACTCAAACTCTTTTTAACTAAGCCATTATACTAGCAAACAGTCAGTGTACCTAGTGGCATCCTAAACGTGGCTATTGGACTTTTGTCTAGTCACACTATTGCAAAGATATTTGCAGCACGTCTGCCTGCATTGCACACTCAAACTTTTTTTAACTAAGCCATTATACTAGCAAACAGTCAGTGTACCTAGTGGCATCCTAAACGTGGCTATTGGACTTTTGTCTAGTCACACTAGTGGAAAGATATTTGCAGCATGTCTGCCTGCATTGCACACTCCAACTCTTTTTAACTAAGCCATTATACTAGCAGTCAGTGTACCTAGTGGCATCCTAAACGTGGCTATTGGACTTTTGTCTAGTCACACTAGTGGAAAGATATTTGCAGCACGTCTGCCTGCATTGCACACTCCAACTCTTTTTAACTAAGCCATTATACTAGCAAACAGTCAGTGTACCTAGTGGCATCCTAAACGTGGCTATTGGACTTTTGTCTAGTCACACTAGTGCAAAGATATTTGCAGCATGTCTGCCTGCATTGCACACTCCAACTCTTTTTAACTAAGCCATTATACTAGCAAACAGTCAGCGTACCTAGTGGCATCCTAAACGTGGCTATTGTACTTTTGTCTAGTCACACTAGTGCAAAGATATTTGCAGCACGTCTGCCTGCATTGCACACTCCAACTCTTTTTAACTAAGCCATTATACTAGCAAACAGTCAGTGTACCTAGTGGCATCCTAAACGTGGCTATTGTACTTTTGTCTAGTCACACTAGTGCAAAGATATTTGCAGCACGTCTGCCTGCATTGCACACTCAAACTCTTTTTAACTAAGCCATTATACTAGCAAACAGTCAGTGTACCTAGTGGCATCCTAAACGTGGCTATTGTACTTTTGTCTAGTCACACTAGTGCAAAGATATTTGCAGCACGTCTGCCTGCATTGCACACTCAAACTCTTTTTAACTAAGCCATTATACTAGCAAACAGTCAGTGTACCTAGTGGCATCCTAAACGTGGCTATTGTACTTTTGTCTAGTCACACTAGTGCAAAGATATTTGCAGCACGTCTGCCTGCATTGCACACTCCAACTCTTTTTAACTAAGCCATTATACTAGCAAACAGTCAGTGTACCTAGTGGCATCCTAAACGTGGCTATTGTACTTTTGTCTAGTCACACTAGTGCAAAGATATTTGCAGCACGTCTGCCTGCATTGCACACTCAAACTCTTTTTAAATAAGCCATTATACTAGCAAACAGTCAGTGTACCTAGTGGCATCCTAAACGTGGCTATTGGACTTTTGTCTAGTCACACTAGTGCAAAGATATTTGCAGCACGTCTGCCTGCATTGCACACTCAAACTCTTTTTAACTAAGCCATTATACCAGCAAACAGTCAGTGTACCTAGTGGCATCCTAAACGTGGCTATTGGACTTTTGTCTAGTCACACTATTGCAAAGATATTTGCAGCACGTCTGCCTGCATTGCACACTCAAACTTTTTTTAACTAAGCCATTTTACTAGCAAACAGTCATTGTACCTAGTGTGGCATCATAAACGTGGCTATTGTACTTTTGTGTAGTCAAACTAGTGGAAAGATATTTGCAGCATGTCTGCCTGCATTGTACACTCCAACTCTTTTTAACTAAGCCATTATACTAGCAAACAGTCAGTGTACCTAGTGGCATCCTAAACGTGGCTATTGGACTTTGCTATAGTCCCACTAGTGCAAAGACATTTGCAGCACCTCTACCTGCATTGCACACTCCAACTCATTATAACTAAGCCATTATACTAGCAAACAGTCAGTGTACCTAGTGGCATCCTAAACTTGGCTATTGGACTTTTGTCTAGTCACACTAGTGGAAAGATATTTGCAGCACGTCTGCCTGCATTGCACACTCCAACTCTTTTTAACTAAGCCATTATACTAGCAAACAGTCAGTGTACCTAGTGGCATCCTAAACGTGGCTATTGGACTTTTGTCTAGTCACACTAGTTGAAAGATATTTGCAACACGTCTGCCTGCATTGCACACTCCAACTCTTTTTAACTAAGCCATTATACTAGCAAACAGTCAGTGTACCTAGTGGCATCCTAAACTTGGCTATTGGACTTTTGTCTAGTCACACTAGTGGAAAGATATTTGCAGCACGTCTGCCTGCATTGCACACTCCAACTCTTTTTAACTAAGCCATTATACTAGCAAACAGTCAGTGTACCTAGTGGCATCCTAAACGTGGCTATTGTACTTTTGTCTAGTCACACTAGTGCAAAGATATTTGCAGCACGTCTGCCTGCATTGCACACTCAAACTCATTGTTACTAATACATTATAATACCAAAAATTGAGTAAACTTAGTGGCATACAAGAAGTGGCTGTTGTACTCCATTAATGCCCCACTGGTGCAAATCTATGTGCAGCACCTCTGCATGACACCCTCCTGCTCTGTTTTTAATAAGCTATAATGATAGCACAAAATACTGCCATTTAGTGGCATCATAGAACTGGATGTTGTATTTCATTATTGTCCCACTGGTGCCAAGCTATTTCTAGCACCTGTGCAGGACACCCTCATGCTCTGTTTTTAATAAGCTATAATGATAGCAAAAAAACCTGTCATTTAGTGGCATCATAGAACTGTCTGTTGTATTCCATTAATGCCCCACTGGTGCCAAGCTATTTCTAGCACCTGTGCAGAACACCCTCCTGCTCTGTTTTTAATAAGCTATAATGATAGCAAAAAATACTGCCATTTAGTGGCATCATAGATCTGGATGTTGTATTTCATTATTGTCCCACTGGTGCCAAGCTATTTCTAGCACCTGTGCAGGACACCCTCATGCAGATTTTGCTATGCTAATGTTATAGCAAACTCAGGGAATTCATTGCTGCATTTGATAATTCGGAGGGATAGAAAGTGAGGCTTTCTTTAGCTTTTCCTTCTGTTCATAGACAGCATCTCCAAGTCCACACCCGAAGAGCAATTTCTCCTCCATGTTTAAGTGTGGAGAGGCAGCTAGTGCGCATGCGTGTGCCGATTTACCCCAGCTGCAGCCTAACTACAGTGTTTCGCCTAGTGAGTATGCTCAGCCTGACTGTGCCATTCCTGACGCTAAGTCTTCATTTCGGGATACAGCGCATGCTCCCACACTTAGTGTGAAAACCCTCTTTGCACAGGTACTTGCATTCCGTGCCGGGTCTAAGTCCTGTTTTGTGCCTAGACACCATGCTAAAGCTGATAGTCTTTTTTCAGAGACTCTATTTCATGCAACTGACCATGCTCAGGCACTTACTGCATCAGAGACTAGGTCCGGTAATGAACTCTTTGGCCCTGCCCCTGATGTGGGGGGGCCCATATAGACCACAGGGCATCAGGTGTCCTGACGATGTGGCCAGGCCACTCCCAAATGGCTTGCAGAGGCCCGCCCCTATGACTTGTCACCTCATTATTGATGGTCAGACGATGACTGGTGAGGTGTTTGGGTCATGACAGCCATGAGGTCATCATTGAAGTTGCGGTTCCAAATAGGACGCTAGTTATGCCACTCATGGCGTGTCACTCTGCTTTTGTCTCCAGGAGGTGCATTGTGGTCTACCCTGGTTTGGGGCGGACCCAGGTTATAGAAGGTGCTGGAGACAACAAGGAGGTGCGCAGTCTTCTATTATGCTCCGAAAGAGCACACCTCCATGTGTTGAACCCATTGTGGCTTTAGGCCAGAGGTAGGCAGGGATAGGGCGTTGATGCAGGCCGCCACCACAGTTGGTAACGCAGAACGGTTAAGACCAGCTCCTGTCCTACAAGTCCTGCTTGTGCAGCCCAGTGGCATTAACAGGCCTGCTGCTGCTGATGCGCCTGCTGTTCACAGGTGTGGCCCCAATGCACACGGTCAGCGTACTGAATGGCCCCTGTGATGTTAACAGGGAGTTCCTGGGCTGGGTGGGCGTGTGGACCCTGTGACGCTAACAGGGCTCCCAGTCTCAAGATCCGAGTGGCGTCTAACTTGGTTCAGGCTACTATTAGTTTCATAGCCACACAGCTCTGTATCCTCCACCGAACCTTCCAGTTGCCAACCTCTCCTTTTCCATCTGGGAGCACGGTGGACACTGACTGCTGATGGGGATATATACCTTTATCTTTCTTTTCTTATTAATTTTCGTTATATAGCGGTAACATAGTATATACCACCTTATCCAAATCTGCCAGTCCCACCGTAACAGATGGTGTTTCTTCATCAAATGTTACTTTTGCTTAACCACCAAACCCACGGACCAAAACTTTTTTCCCCTTTCCAACACACCTGTTCCCCTTTTCACCCGCATCTGTCCTTTTTCAACTCATTTTGTATATGACCAAAAGTGCAACTCTGCAGGGACACCGTACTCAATGGCATCTCAGCACAACAGCCACCCCTCGGTCCCTCAGATGTGGACAAGTAAAAGACCATTTCCTCCTATCCATGACAAACCGTTGAGATTCACTCTGTGCAGCACTGGTGTTTAGTGGAAAAGCAGATCTAAGATTGCGTACCACATTCTGCAGATACTCCTGTATACGTGCGTCCATTTCTATGGCAGGAATTATTTCGCCAAATTTTGTCTTGTAGCGGGGATCTAACAGTGTGGCAACCCAGTAGTCAGGATTACTTTGAATTCGTACAATCCGAGGGTCATGTTGTAGGTAGTGCAGCAAGAAGGCGCTCATGTGTCTTGTGCATCCAGGAGGACCAAGTCCTTGGTGTGTTGGTGGCAGAGAGGTGAGAATCGTGCCTCCTTCCTCTGCCCTCTCCCCACAACCTCGCACAACCGAAATGTGAGCAAGCTCTCACTCATCTGCTGAGTCTTCCATGCCCATCGCCAGTTCGTCCTCCATTTCTTCATGGGCTCCTGCACCTTCCTCAACACTTTTTGCTGATACTATGCGCCCTTGTTAATCCCTCTCCCTCACCATGACTGCCGCATAGGTGCCGCTGACCATCTGGACCTCGTAGATCTTGTTATCCCTTCCGCATATGACTCCTCCTGTACTTCCTCCCCTTCCTCTTGTCCCAACACCTGACTCCGAATAATAATTACAGTGTGCTCCATCATGTAGATGACCAGAATTGTCACGCTGAGAATGACATTGCCAGTGCTAAACATCTTCGTCGACATTTGTAAACTTTGTAGCAGGGTGCATAGGTCCTTGATCTGACACCACTCCAGCAGCGTGATCTGCACCACCTCTGGATCAAGTTATCCCAGGCTATATGTCATAACGTATTGCAGCAGGGTTCGGCGGTGCTGCCACAAACGCTGCAACATGTGCAGATTCAAATTCCTGCGTGTGGGCACATCGCATTTCAGGCGTTTAACCGCCAGACCTAAAGACTTCTGTAGCGACGAAAGTTGTTGAGCTGCTGTGTGCGCACGATGGAAGTGAGCACATAGCGAGCGTGCCCGCTGCACAAGGCCATGTAGGCCGTGATGGTGTTTTAAAAATTGCTGGAGAATTAGGTTCAACACGTGAGCCATACAAGGCACGTGTGTCACATTGCCCTGACGATGGCCCGCAGCCAGGTTTGCATCATTGCCGCACACGGCTGTTAAGTCACCAACGGAGTACGCTCCGTCAATTTGTACTCCGGTCGCCAGGTGACAACGTGTTCCTTTCATGCATAGTGCTGATGATGGGAGAGGAGTCGATGCCAGCGGCGCAGGTGGACGCAGGTTATGCTCACCCACTGGGCTGCATTACCTTGACAGATGCAGAATCTCTGGCTGAATGTAGCTGGTGGGTATCTCACAGATGAAATACCATCATTCAGCTACAACCAATGGGAAGACACCACACCCTTTTTTATGCCCATCCTGTCTGCAGACCACTGCCAGACATAGCTCTGCTTTTACCCCCAGTTCAGTTTTATGATTTTGTGTGCTTGTTACCTGACTACTTTTCCTGCTTGCTGTTTATGTACCTTGTTGGCCGATCCGCATTTCACCTCTGCTTGTTTTCTGATTAAGTCCTGGCCGTCCCATTCTGTTCCTGTTCCTCAATTAATGTTTTGACCCTGCCTGACTACTACTCTCTGGAACTGCAGCCTTCCACAGGTATTAATCACCTTGGGCCCTGTGTAATTCCTAATCCCTGTATAGGGGTTAAAGGGTTTCAGGGTTCTAGGGGTCCTGCTTGGTGAGTGGCTTCCCTCTAGCCTATCATTTACAGCCCATCTGAGTGTGTGGATCAAGGAAGGCGTTACACCGTGCTCTCTGCAGAAGGCCATGTGGGCCAGGATAGTGCTTTAAAAATTGCTGGACAACCAGGTTCAACACGTGAACCACACAAGGCACGTGTGTCACATTGTCACAGCGAAGGGCCGCACCCATGTTTGCATCATTGTCGCACCCGGCCTTCCCTGGCTGCTGGTTGAGTGGAGACAACCATTGATGAAACTCGGTCTCCAGAGCTAACCGTCCACAACTTCTCAGCGGTGTGACTCACATTTCCCATACATTTCAAAGTAAACCTTTGACCGCCTGATGGCATTGAGCTCTGCTGCCAGCATAGTAAGGAGGTGTGTGGTATTCCTTGTGCGCAGTTGCAAGGAAGGGTGGCCTGACCACACAGGGTTTGCGCCAAGGTGGAGGACCCACACGAGGTTGAAGAGGCAGAAGCAGTGTATTAACTTCTACATACAGAAGAAGGATTGAAACAACTCGTGGGGACGGCAAGAATTGTACAGCAGACCCTTCTCCATCTCTCCGCACAGTAACCCATTGCCCAGTCAGCGACATGTAACGCCCCTGTCCATGCTTACTGGGCCAATTATCTGTGGTGAAATGCACCCTGTCACACAGAGTTTCTCAAGGAATTAGTGATGTTTAGTGCGACATGCTGGTGTAGCGCGTGCACGCCTTTATTGGAGAAGGAGTGGCACCTGGACATCGGTCTCGTAAATCCTCGGTTAAAAAGGTTGGAAAGGCAGCATTTTGGTAGCCAACAGTTTCCAGATGCTGAAAGTCAACCTCTAAGCCATGTCATGCCCTTCTAAAAGCATGTAAAACACAGTAAGGGGACTCCAACCACAGTCTCCCTCGTTTCCACTAACTGGGCCACACACACCCCACTTGACTGGCATCGGCTGAGCCCCCTTTTGAAAAAGAAAAAGATGCTTTGCATGAAGCACTCTCAAAAATACGCGTGCCTTTCCCGTCCCCTGGCTGACCCAGGGGAAGAAAAGTCCTCTGAGAGCCATGATTTGTTCATTTTGGTTCTTTTAGAAACACAGCGAGGGGACTCCAACCACAGTCTCCCTCGTTGCCACTAATTGGGCAACACACCCCCCTCTTGAATGGCATCGGTTGAGCCCCCTTTTGAAAAATAAAAAGATGCTTTGCATGAAGCACTCTCAAAAATACGCGTGCCTTTCCCGTCCCCTGGCTGACCCAGGGGAAGAAAAGTCCTCTGAGAGCCATGACTTGTTCATCTTGGTTCTTTTAGAAACACAGCGAGGGGACTCCAACCACAGTCTCCCTCGTTGCCACTAACTGGGCCACACACACCCCACTTGACTGGCATCGGTTGACCCCCCTTTTGAATAAGAAACAGATGCTTTGCATGAAGCACTCTCAAAAATACGCATGCCTTTCCCGTCCCCTGGCTGACCCAGGGGAAGAAAAGTCCTCTGAGAGCCATGATTTGTTCATTTTGGTTCTTTTAGAAACACAGCGAGGGGACTCCAACCACAGTCTCCCTCGTTGCCACTAATTGGGCCACACACACCCCACTTGACTGGCATCGGTTGAGCCCCCTTTTGAAAAAGAAAAAGATGCTTTGCATGAAGCACTCTCAAAAAAAATACGCGTGCCTTTCCCGTCCCCTGGCTGACCCAGGGGAAGAAAAGTCCTCTGAGAGCCATGACTTGTTCATCTTGGTTCTTTTAGAAACACAGCGAGGGGACTCCAACCACAGTCTCCCTCGTTTCCACTAACTGGGCCACACACACCCCACTTGACTGGCATCGGTTGAGCCCCCTTTTGAAAAAGAAAAAGATGCTTTGCATGAAGCACTCTCAAAAATACGCGTGCCTTTCCCGTCCCCTGGCTGACCCAGGGGAAGAAAAGTCCTCTGAGAGCCATGATTTGTTCATTTTGGTTCTTTTAGAAACACAGCGAGGGGACTCCAACCACAGTCTCCCTCGTTTCCACTAACTGGGCCACACACACCCCACTTGACTGGCATCGGTTGAGCCCCCTTTTGAAAAAGAAAAAGATGCTTTGCATGAAGCACTCTCAAAAATACGCGTGCCTTTCCCGTCCCCTGGCTGACCCAGGGGAAGAAAAGTCCTCTGAGAGCCATGACTTGTTCATCTTGGTTCTTTTAGAAACACAGCGAGGGGACTCCAACCACAGTCTCCCTCGTTGCCACTAACTGGGCCACACACACCCCACTTGACTGGCATCAGTTGACCCCCCTTTTGAATAAGAAACAGATGCTTTGCATGAAGCACTCTCAAAAATACGCGTGCCTTTCCCGTCCCCTGGCTGACCCAGGGGAAGAAAAGTCCTCTGAGAGCCATGATTTGTTCATTTTGGTTCTTTTAGAAACACAGCGAGGGGACTCCAACCACAGTCTCCCTCGTTGCCACTAATTGGGCCACACACACCCCACTTGACTGGCATCGGTTGACCCCCATTTTCAAGATGAAAAAGATGCTTTGCATGAAGCACTCTCAAAAATACGCGTGCCTTTCCCGTCCCCTGGCTGACCCAGGGGAAGAAAAGTCCTCTGAGAGCCATGTCCACATTGTCAGTGGACAGACACGTGTGCTTATCTGCCAGCAGACTCCCAACAGCACTGAAGACAGGTTCCTAGAGAACGCTGGCTGCAGGACACGACAAGATCCCCAAGGCGTACGTGGCGAGCTCAGGCAATTTATCCAGATTGGAAGCCTAAAATGAGCAGGGCTCAAGTTGCACAATAATGGAATCGATGTTTCCTTGCATATACTCATATATCTGTGTGTCCTCCTCTTTTTCCTTGTCCAGCTCTTTTGTTTTCGCATGAGTATATGTCCTTGTCACTTTCCCATGTGTTTGAGTTGTTTGTCACCTTTTGGACACCTTTGAGGGTGTTTTCTAGGTGTTTTTATGTGTTTGTGATTGCCTGCCATTGTTTCCTATGCAGTTCGAGTTCGGTTCGTCGAACGTTCGACGAGCCGAACTCGAACGGGACCTCCGTTCGGCGAGCCGACCTCGAGCCGAACCGGGACCGGTTCGCTCATCTCTACTCTTGAATGCTTACAGGGTTCTTTTTCCCAATGGCAGATTTAGGCTTACCCCAAAGATTTTCAAAGAGAGTGAGGTCAGGACTCATTGCTAACCATTTTAAAACCCTCCATTTTTTAAAACTATTGCTATGTACTTTTGGAGGTGTGCTTTGGGTCATTATCTTGCTGAAGAACCCATAATCTTCTACTCAAACCAAGTTTTCTTACACTGGGTAGGACATTTTGCTATTAAATCTCTTGAGAATTCTCTGTGTTCATGATTCCAGTGATACGGTCAAGGCCTCTAGTACCAGATGCAGCAAAGCAACCTCACAGCATTATGGATATTCCACCATGCTTAACTGTTGGTAGGGTATTCTTCTCCTAATAAGCTTCATTGTGCCATCTGTAAACAAACTATTGATTTGCATTGCCAAAAAGGTCTATTTCTGTTTTGTCTGTGCACAGAACATTTTCCTAGAAGGATTGTGGTTTGTCAAAGTATTCTTTGTCTGTTCTTCAGCAATGGTTTCTTCCTTGGCCTTTGTCCATAACGCTCTGCTTGGTTTAGTGTGTGAGGTAGGGGTACTTGTTGAAACTATGACCCCAAACTATTGCAGGTTGGCATTCAGGTGCAACAGGGATGGGAATATGTGGTATATGAGTACTACAATATTTTTCCACTACAATTACTAAATGTATGACAGTAATATAAATTACTGAGCACCCGCAACTATCTGCAGTGGTTAAATAGATGGGAGGGGGGGGCAATCTGTCAATCTGTCTGGGACCATATACTGCATCAAATTGGTCTTCATAGTTGTTGTCCCAGAAGGAAGCCTCTTCTAAAGATGATGCACAAGAAAGCCTAAAGTTTCCTGAAGACAAGCAGACTAAGGACGTGGATTACTGGAACCATGTTCTGTGGTCTGATGAGACCAAAATAATTTATTTGGTTCAGATAGTGTCATGCGTGTGGTGACAACTAGTTGAGGAGTATAAAGATAAGTGTATCTTGTCTACAGTCAAGTATGGTGGTGGGAGTGTTATGGTTTGAGGCTACATGAAGGCTGCAAGGTGTGGGGAGCTACACTTCATTGAGCAAAGAATGAATGCCAACATGTACTGTGTCAAACTGAAGAAGAGCATGATCACCTTTCCTTCGGAAACTGGACCACAGGACAGTATTCCAATATAACGACCCCAAACATACCTCCAAGACAACTACTGTCTTGCTAAAGAACATGAAGGAGGAGCTAGATCAAAACCCTATTAAGCATCTGTGGGGCATCCTCAAATGGAAGGTGGAGGAGCGCAAGGTCTCTAGCATCCACCAACTCTGTGATATCATCATGGAGGAGAGGAAGAGGATTCCAGTGTCAACTTCTACTAGGCATTGCTCCCACTAGCCAGTTTCCTACTCCACACTGATGAGGGGAAAATACCCTGAAACAGCAGTCTGTGGATGGACACCATGTTTTGGTATAGGCGGTTTCCTTGACTGGAGACTGCCCTTCCCATGGTTGTTCCTTCCCGGTGAAAGACCTAGCTAGTTTCCTGCCAGCGTTGAGAAACATGTGATGGTGTCTCCGCGGCATTCTTGTTTTGCATATTTTCCCAGGAGGCCTTGTTGTAGTGTCACTGTGTTGAGAAACACGTGATGGTGTCTCCGCAGTGTTGGATGTTGATCTCCCCTAGGTCAACTATCCTTACCTATGTAGTCTAAACAGGGATCAGTCCAGTATATATTATTACCCGTATTGGACCCTGTGAAGCAACAGGGCCTTATTACATTACAGTGCCTACAAGTAGTATTCAACCCCCTGCAGATTTAGCAGGTTTGATAAGATGCAAATAAGTTAGAGCCTGCAAACTTCAAACAAGAGCAGGATTTATAAACAGATGCATAAATCTTACAAACCAACAAGTTATGTTGCTCAGTTAAATTTGAATACATTTTCAACATAAAAGTGTGGGTCAATTATTATTCAACCCCTAGGTTTAATATTTTGTGGAATAACCCTTGTTTGCAATTACAGCTAATAATCGTCTTTTAGAAGACCTGATCAGGCCGGCACAGGTCTCTGGAGTTATCTTGGCCCACTCCTTCATGCAGATCTTCTCCAAGTTATCTAGGTTCTTTGGGTGTCTCATGTGGACTTTAATCTTGAGCTCCTTCCACAAGTTTTCAATTGGGTTAAGGTCAGGAGGCTGACTAGGCCACTGCAACACCTTGATTTTTTCCCTCTTGAACCAGGCCTTGGTTTTCTTGGCAGTGTGCTTTGGGTCGTTGTCTTGTTGGAAGATGAAATGACGACCCATCTTAATATCCTTGATGGAGGAGCGGAGGTTCTTGGCCAAAATCTCCAGGTAGGCCGTGCTATCCATCTTCCCATGGATGCGGACCAGATGGCCAGGCCCCTTGGCTGAGAAACAGCCCCACAGCATGATGCTGCCACCACTATGCTTGACTGTAGGGATGGTATTCTTGGGGTTGTATGCAGTGCCATCCAGTCTCCAAACGTCCCTTGTGTGGTTGGCACCAAAGATCTCGATCTTGGTCTCATCAGACCAGAGAACCTTGAACCAGTCTGTCTCTGAGTCCTCCAAGTGATCATGAGCAAACTGTAGACGAGCCTTGACATGCTGCTTTGAAAGTAAAGGTACCTTACGGGCTCGTCTGGAACGGAGACCATTGCGGCGAAGTACGTTACTTATGGTATTGACTGAAACCAATGTCCCCACTGCCATGAGATCTTCCAGGAGCTCCTTCCTTGTTGTCCTTGGGTTAGCCTTGACTCTTCGGACAAGCCTGGCCTCGACATGGGTGGAAACTTTCAAAGGCTGTCCAGGCCG
Source organism: Anomaloglossus baeobatrachus (assembly GCF_048569485.1). NCBI lineage: Eukaryota > Metazoa > Chordata > Amphibia > Anura > Aromobatidae > Anomaloglossus > Anomaloglossus baeobatrachus. Next base: position 463,089,335 of record NC_134356.1, read on the forward strand.
TGGAAGACTAACAGTAGTTCCATAAGCCTTCCACTTCCGGATGATGCTCCCAACAGTGGAGACAGGTAGGGCCAACTCCTTGGAAAGGGTTTTGTACCCCTTGCCAGCCTTGTGACCCTTCACGATCTTGTCTCTGATGGCCTTGGAATGCTCCTTTGTCTTTCCCATGTTGACCAAGTATGAGTGCTATTCACAAGTTTGGGGAGGGTCTTAATTAGTCAGAAAAGGCTGGAAAAAGAGATAACTAATCCAAACATGTGAAGCTCATTGTTCTTTGTGCCTGAAATACTTCTTAATACTTTAGTGGAACCAAACAGAATTCTGGTGGTTTGAGGGTCTGAATAATAAATGACCCTCTGAATAAACTTTTCACAATTTAAAAAAAAAAAAAAAAAGAAATAACATTCTTTTTTGCTGCAGTGCATTTCACACTTCCAGGCTGATCTACAGTCCAAATGTCAGAATGCCAAGTTAATTCCAAATGTGTAAACCTGCTAAATCTGCAGGGGGTTGAATACTACTTGTAGGCACTGTATACTGCAGTGTCTGTGTGGGTTAGAAGAACACAGAGACTGTACATGCAGGTTCTTTATATTTACCGTATTTTTCGGATTATAAGACGCACTTTTCCTCCCAAAAATTTGGGAGGAAAATGAGGGGTGCGTCTTAATATCCGAATGTAGCTTACCGGGGGGTTGTGCAGAGGGGTCAAAGGAGGCAGGGAGATGCTACGAGCAGTGCACTGTGCTGACGGCGCTGTTGGTCTGTGCGACACTGTTCTGGATCGGGCAGCGCCACTCTGTTCTGTTTGGAGTCACTCCGTTCTGCTCTGTGCACGGCTGCTCCATCCTGCTCGGCTGCTCGTGCACGGCTGCTCCGTCCTGTTCGGCTGCTCTGTGCACGGCTGCTCTGTCCTGCTAGACTGCTCTGTGCACGGCTGCTCCATCCTGCTTGGTTGCTCTGTGCATGGCTGCTCCATCCTGCTCGGCTGCTCTGTGCACGGCTGCTCCGTTCTGCTCGGCGCTCGGCTGCTCCATCACCAGCACAGAGCCGCACAGAGCAGAGCGGCGTCGCCGGGCCCGCACAGAGCAGAGCGACATCGGCCCTGTACAGAGCAGAGCGACACCGGCCCTGCACAGAGCAGAGCAACACCGGCCCTGCACAGAACAGAGCGGCATCGCCGGCCCAACACAGAGCAGAGCAACATCGGCCCCACACAGAGCAGAGCTACCCCAGCCCCGCACACAGCAGAAAAACCCTGGCCCAGCACAGAGCAGAGCGACACCAGCCCCGCACAGAGCAGAGCAGTGTCGCCGGCCCCGCACAGAGCAGAGCGACACCGGCCCCACACAGAGCAGAGCGACACCGTCCTCGCACAGAGCAGAGCGACACCGGCCCCGCACAGAGCAGAGCTGCGTCGCTGACCCCGCACAGAGCAGGGCGACACCGGCCCCGCACAGAGCAAAGCGGCGTCTCTGGCCCCGCACAGAGCAGAGCGACACCAGCCCTGCTTAGAGTAGTGACACCAGCCCCCGAATAGAGCAGCACCCGCAGTGAATATCCGGGCCACCCTCTATACCACTTGCAGTACTCCAGTACCGCCCCTGCCTCCTGTGACCCCCAATCCTCTGCAGGCCCCCCTCCCTGGTAAGACACCACCAGATTATAAACGGACCCTATATTTTTTTTTTTACCTTTTTCCTCCAAATTTGGGGTGCGTCTTATAAAACGAAAAATACGGTACATAGTTTTTGCAAACCTACGCCTACACTTGTGTGACCTTTAACACAGGTTCCTATTTACATTCGGGTTTTTTTTGCTTATCAGTACAGCCTTAAGGGTGAGTTACACGCTGCGACATCGCTAATGATATGTCGTCGGGGTCATAGTGTTTGTGACGCACATCCGGCGTCATTTGCGACATCGCAGTGTGTGACAGCTTGGAGCAACGATCAACGATCACAAAAACGTCAAAAAACATTGATCGTTGACAAGTCGCTCCTTTTCAAAATATCGTTGGTGGTGCATGCCGCTGGTTGTTCGTAATTCCTGCGGCATCACACATCGCTATGTGTGACACCGCAGGAACGACGAACATCTCCTTACCTGCATCCACCAGCAATGAGGAAGGAAGGAGGTGGGCGGCATGTTTCGGCCGTTCATCTCCGCCCCTCCTCTGCTATTGGGCGGCTGCTTAGTGACGCCGCTGTGACTCCGAACGAACCTCCCCCTTAAAGGAGAGATTGTTCGGTGTCTCCAGCGACATCGCTATGCAGGTATGTGCGTGTGACGCCGCCGTAGCGATATTGTTCGCTACGGCAGCGATCACCCCCATGACGAAACAGTAACATGGGCGGGTGCTATTATACCGCCCCGCGCTTGGCTGCAGCCGAGCCGCTCGGGTCTGGGCTCGTTGGTGGGTGGCTCGAGTGCCTCCAGACTCGGGGTCACTTTGCTCTGAAAGGGGATGCTGGCGCTTTTGGTTGGGGTTAGGTAGGGGCACGGCTGGAGCCGCGCTTGAGTTCGTGACGCCACCCACGGGATGTGGTGAAGGTAGACACCACCGCTGCAGTTGCGGGGCACCCGGAGCAGATGGTAATGCAGCAAGATGTTAACCCCTCTGTGGGCAGGGATGGTGGCCCCGGGGCCCGTTGGGGATAGCTGGGTGGTGCAGGGCGGTGCGCGGCTGGATGGTACTGTTGTACTCACTGTTATTGACACACACAAGTCTCTGGTAAACCAAGTTGATGGTGATCGGTGCCCGCAGCCGGCTGCGTCTGGTCCCCCACCCGGTTCGGTGGTCTTGGCCTTTTTCCTGCACTGTGTTGTGTATTTGGGCTGCCTGTGCTTCAGCGCCGGGAGTCCGCTCCCCGGCTTTGGGAATGTCGGGTGAGCCCTTTTGCCCGCAGACGCTGGCCCGTGGGATCTCTCTGCCTGTGCGGTGGCTTTCTATCCCCCTCGGTGGGCTGTTGTCTTCAGTCGGGACTTGGGTGGGAAAGGACCTATAGTCCAGACCGCAATCAGTTAATTAACTCAGTCCAGTGGATTCTGGACCTCGTTTTAGGGTCTGAGTACCCCCCTGTGTGCTCCGGTTTCCAAGTCGGTTCCCCGGGCCGGTACAGGCAGGCCACTACCCTGTCCCGGTCCACCACGGTTCCACCAAGCCATCTTCCCGGCTCCTGCAGGCTAAGGCCACCGTTTGCCTCCTAGCCTAAGGTGCCCGGGCTCCAACCCCGGCACCTGTCAGACTCCTCATTCTACTCACTGACTTGCCAGACTCAACTCAACTGTCTGTGTTTCCTGCCTCAGGCCCTCTGAACTCCTCGGTGGGTGTGGCCAACCTCCTGGCTCCGCCCCCTGGTGTGTCCATCAAGCACTAAGGGAGGTGACTAGGTTTTACTGGTTGGCTGATGACACCTTTTTGGGGGACTGATGTAGTGCGGGGGTCTACCTGTGACTACCTGGCTAGTCCAGGGCGTCACACTCCCTCTTGGTTAACTACAGACCGTCCGCGGGCTGTCCGACCACCACCATTTATTTTGTAACTGGAAAAGATAAAAAACAGTTAACAAGCATACTAACATGTTTACAGGTATGATTACTTTTGGTTCATCCCAAGACGGGAGGCACTATACTTTAAACGTTTCAAACATGTAAAATATTTTTATTAAATAGGAACAGGACGGGACTGGGTCATTTCATATGCCCACCCAAGCAAACCTAGCCCTAATGCTGCCTCTAAAAACAGGTCAGCACCCCTTTTCCCCAATCCAGGAATCGAGTTCAGTCCGGGTATTGCCCACACGGGCCGGTTAATAAGTTCCTTACCCGGCAGTCTTTCAGAGGCCCCACGCCCAGGGGACCCCTGATCCGGAGGGTAGTCACCGGTTTGCATGGTGACGGGACCTTGGCCTCCTCTGCCGCAGGCCCTTCCTCCAACTAGCCTCTCCGGAGACTGTTAGACCTGAAAGGGTGGTCCAGGGATTATTTACAAGCCCAAATGGTTTTTGGGTGGCCTGCGAGTTCTCGACCTTGTTCATTTTTGTAAAACGGGGTATTTAACGGGGATCAACCAAAGTCCCAACGGGCAGTACGGTAGCCGGGAACCACTACCTCACTCAACAGTCTTCTTCATCCGCCTCAGGACTGTATGGCGGGGGGGACTGCGGCTCACCCTTATTTTCACATTGAGGGTGAACCATCCCCTCTCCCTGCAATGCTGGGTGTAGTTCACCAGCTCTCCGGGCTCCATTTCCTGCTCGAGGTGACCAACGGGGAGGTGCTGGTACACGACCCTGCGGGACACAAACACTTCTGCCTCCAGGCCGGGCTGAAAGATAACCCCCCATCCGTGATGGGGGTCAAACTGCCAGACCTGGCCTTCATACGTCAGGCCCCGTACCCGATAGGTGGCGTTGCGGAGATTTTCTTTCTCCCTGATGGTCCGGGCCAGCACCTCCACCTTCTGCTTCTCTCATGCCGCGATCTCCCGGCCCAGCTGGCGCTGCTGCCGCTCCCAATATGGAGCGTCTGCCTGCTCCCTTTGCTCGGGGGTCGGGCTCAGCCGGAGCTCCCCCGTGCCAGCTACGACCGGCACCTTCTGCACTGGGGGACTCCGCTGTGACGTGGCCTGCTGTGCTGCCTTGCAGCGGCAACCCTGCGACGCCTCAGCCGAGGCCTAGTTTGTGGGAGCGGCCAGCTTTGTCCGCTGAACCTCCTTCCGGTCACCGGGTACTTCCATCTTGACCGGGCGGACTGCCAGGGCCTGGATTAGCTGGGGCGTGGCTGCTTCCGGGACCAACGGGCTCGCTCCGGGCCGGACACCTGCCGGCGGTCGATCTTCCATGGGAGCGGGATGGGCGTTGGTCGGGTGACTTGCCATCCGCGGGCAGCTTCCACAAGCGGGTACTCACCGGCGGATAGCACGGGCTCCACTGCCGGTGTTGGGGGCAGCGGACCGAGCAGGGGGTCAGCGGCAACCGGTACGGGTAGCGAGGGAGGCGATATAGAGGGCAGGGGCAGACCGGGTCCCTTAGCCGCATCTGCCGGTCCCTCAAGGACATAGGGGCGTGGGTCGTTCACCTGCTCCACTAAGGTCGCCTCCACTTCGCATGCCCGCATGGCCGCAGCCAGCTCCTCCATCTCGGCCATCCATCGTTCCATTAAGAACTGCACCTGGGCTTGTATCCGGCGACACATCTGGGGAGTCCGGGCCTGTTCCAGGCGCGGGCTCTGGTGCTGTGGGCTTGCGGGACGGGTCAACCATGGCGCTTTCACGGGGTCCAGGAACCAGAAGTGTGGCAGGATCCTGGAATCCCTGCCCTTTATCAGCTCGGTCACATGTCGCTGAATCTTCACCTGCCCCCCCTTGGTCTTTTCGCGGCACTCCCTTCTCCTGCCGGTCAGTTTTGCTTTTTGACCTCACGCTTTTCTGCACGACCGCGTTCCCAGGGGGCGGGGCTTAAGTTTTCCACGCCCTTTCTGCGAGGAAGAAGACTCTGGCAGGAATCTTCGCGCCAAAAGATGACGGCAAGATTGCAGATTCTGCAAATGGTGCAATGGATCACCGCTGACTTCACTTCAAGGCGCACTTCACTAGGTAAGTGAATAGGTAAGTATCCTGTTCGCGACACCAGAAGAGTCGATGTGTACCGCCCCGCGCTCGGTTGCAGCTGAGCCGCTCGGGTCCGGGCTCGTTGGTGGGTGGCTGGAGCACCTCTGGATCTGGGGTCACTTCGCTCTGAAAGGGGATGCTGGCGCTTTTGGGGGGGTTAGGTAGGTGCACTGCCGGAGCCGCGCTTGAGTTCGTAACACCACCCACGGGATGTGGTGAAGGTAGACACTACCGCTGCAGTTGCGGGGCACCCAGGGGAGATGGTAGTGCAGCAAGATGTTAACCCCTCCGTGGGCAGGGATGGTGGCCCCGGGGCCCGTTGGGGATAGCTGGGCAGTGCAGGGTGGTGCACGGCCCAATGGCAATGTTGTACTCACTGTAATTGACCTACACAAGTCTCTGGTAAGCCAAGTTGATGGTGGTCGGTGTCTGCAGCTGGCTGCGTCTGGACCCCCACCCGGTTCGGTGGTCTTGGCCTTTCTCCTGCACCGTGTTGTGTATTTGGGCTGCCTGCGCTTCAGTGACGGGAGTCCGCTTCCCGGCTTTGGGAGTGTCGGGAGAGCCCTTTTGCCCGCAGACGCTAGCCCGTGGGATCTCTCTGCCTGTGCGGTGGCTTTTTTTCCCCCTCGGTGGGCTGTTATCTTCAGTCGGGACTTGGGTGGGAAAAGACCTATAGTCCAGACCGCAATCAGTTAATTAACTCAGTCCAGTGGATTCTGGACCTCGTTTCAGGATCTGAGTACCCCCCTGTGTGCTCCGGTTTCTGAGTCGGTTCCCCGGGTCAGTACCGGCGGGCCACTACCCTGTCCCGGTCCACCATGGTTCCACTGAGCCGTCTTCCTAGCTCCTGCAGGCTAAGGCCACCGTTTGCCTCCTAGCCTAAGGTGCCCGGGTTCCAACCCTGGCACCTGTCAGACTCCTCTCTCTACTCACTGACTTGCCAGACTCAACTCAACTGTCTGTGTTTCCTGCCTCAGGCCCTCGAACTCCTCGGTGGGCATGGCCAACCACCTGACTCCACCCCCTGTTGTGTCCATCAAGCACTAAGGGAAGTGACTAGGTTTTACTGTTTGGCTGATGAAACCTTTTTGGGGGACTAGTGTAGTGCGGGGGTCTATCTGTGACTACCTGGCTAGTCCAGGGCGTCATACTATCGCACATGACATTGCTAGCTATCGCTAGCGATGTCGTAGCATGTAAAGCACCCTTTAGGCTATCAGTCACAGTTTTCCACCACTGCCCAGTAGACCCTGACCTCTGATATCCGTGTACTCTCACCTCTTACCATATTAGTAGGATCCTCCATAACAGAAGAGAACATAGTACCTATAGTTAACTATAGTGGTTGTTGAAAGATGTTCTAGGGATACATTGCTGCCTCTGGCACTGGATGCCTGAACTGTGTGCAAGGCATCATGAAATCTGGTTTACCAAAGGATTTTGGGTCGTTATGTAGTGTTCAGTGCCAGAAAAATGGGTTTGCGTCATAGGTCATAGGCCTTTCATCAAGACAATGACCCCGAACATTCTTCAAGAAGTATCCAGAAATGGATAGAAACAAAGCGCTGGAGAGTTCTGAAGTGGACAGCAATTAATGCAGCTCTAAATCCCATTGAACACCTGTGGAGAGACCTGGAGCAGTATTCAAAGAAAGAGTGGTCCAAAATTCCAGTTGGGAAGGTGTAAGAAGCTTGTAAAAAGGTTATACGAAGTGATTTATTGCAGTTATTTATTCCAAGTGTATACAACCAAATATTGAGTTCAGGTTCATTTATCGTTGACAACACCATAAAGAGGCCTTCATAAGGGAATGTCACACTCGTCCTACTCCTTGGATTATGTGGCAGAGTCACATAATGATATGGTAAATAGATACCTTTAAGCTGCTGTCACACATAACGACAACGACAACGACGTCGCTGCTACGTCACCATATTCTGTGACGTAGCAGCGACCTCAACAGCGACGTCGCTGTGTGTGACACATAACAACGATCAGACCCCTGCTGCGAAATTGTTGCTCGCTCCTGAATGTTCCAGGTCATTTTTTGATCGCTGCTATCCCGCTGCGCCATGCTGATAAGCGCTGTATCCTTGTGTTTGACACCGCAGCAGCGACGATCGCTACGACGCTGAAAACAGTGACGTAGGACTGAAGGCAGGACAAGGGCGTGTTTTTGCGGTGTATCTTGCAACGCCCCTACGACTCTGATTGGTGGTTACAACAGCTTGGTACAACAGATTGGTGGTTACAACGAAGAAATCAACAAGTTGATAGAATCACTGCAACAAACTGCGTTTTGAAAAAGCTCAGGTAGAATGAATGAAAGCGCTGCTGCGTCCTCCTTTGTTCGACACGGTCACCCAATCAGGCGACGCTGTAGTGATCACCAATCGGAACAGAGGGGTGTGAAGAAAGGCAATGCAAAACGCTGTAGCGATCACCAATAGGAACAGAGGGGCGTGAAAAGAGGCAACGCAAACCATGTCTAGGGGTTAAAACCACGCCTCTATCAAAGTCTGACTCGTCGTGCAGCGACATGTCTGAAACCACACAACGACCGTCGACGTCGCTATGATCGCTGCTCCGTCGCTGCTTTATATAACATGTTTGACAGCCTACTAACGATCATCTATGGTCGCTGCTACGTCACAGAATATGGTGACGTAGCAGCGACGTCGTTGTCGTTGTCGTTATGTGTGACACCAGCTTAGTCTTCATTCCAGGCACATTTACAGCTTATTGTTTCACGGATTTAGTGTTGATACAGGCTGTTCTTCAAAGTGCTCCAGGAGTCTTTTTTCCATACAGTAATGCCAGGTTGCACATTGCTTGTGCTATTGTGTGCAGTCTGATCGACCTAATAATGCTGCCTTAGACTGCAGCACATCTGAACTCGTCTTTAATCAACCATTTGGGACATAACTAAGTAGTTGGCAATTACAATGGGAGCTGTCAGCAGCACATTTTAATGATTCACTTGCCCATGCATTAAGCATGGCAGTACATTTCTCAGGTAGCCATTAAAAACCTCACTGGTAGCATGTAAGTGTGTATATTTCTGGCATTCTTGCTCAGTAGTGAGTAAATCAAGATGTTTACAAAAGTTAGTTTCCATGATTTTATTAATTGCATAACATTAACATGCCTATTGGTCCTCATATTTCCATAATGCCATCACTTTTCCTTCTTGGTGTTACAATTTCAATGTTTAGAAATGTATATATTTACATTGAAGAGCAAAAGGATAACAATGTTTTAAACTTTTAATTTTCAGGCTCCATATCTCACCGTTCATTACAGCTTCGAACTTGAGACTACATTCATTGTATATACAATCATCGTGCCTATTTCATGCATAAGTTTGACTTTCAACTATTTGGCATATGATTAGCTATGCAAATTTTGTTTCATGTCACTGCATTGTTAATGTTTTACTTCTAAAAATCATTTTTTTTATTTTATTAGTATTTTGCAAATACACCTTTGGCTTTCAAGACTGCCTGAATCCTTATGGGCATGCTCTCAATCAGATTCAAGCATGTCTCTACCAAAATCTGTTCCCATGTCTCTTCTACACATCCCCAATGTTGGTGCATAGTAGTCGACTAGTTAAGTATACAGCTTTTTCTTCAACTCTACCCACAAGTACTTTATTGGGTTGAGGACTGGGAACTGTGGGGGCAAATCCAACACCTCTGCTTCATTGTTAATGAACAATTTATTCAACAAGCTCGATATATGCTTTGGGCCGCTGTCCTGCTGGAACACTATGCCATCCTTTTCATAGTACTTCAGTGTACAAAGTAACTCGTCTTGTAGGATAGGATGTAGGATGTTGGAATGATTCAACTTGTTGACTCAAATTTTTTTATCTGGATGATCAACTCTTGGCTTTTGAATTGATGTATGGACTTCTTTTCATCTTCATCCAACTATCTTGGCACTCATATGATGCAGTTTGGCAATTTTCTTGGCCGAGTGACCTCTATCGATGAGCTGGATGATACTGTTTCTCTATTCTTTACAAATCTTCTTCATGGCTGCTCCTCAATTCAAACCAGTGACCTTTGGCATGGGAAGCAACCTAAAAACAGTGATCTATTAGGGAATGTGAGAACAGGTTGTAAATTGTAGTATACAGGAATAAAAACATTTTTGAACCACAAGGAGCAAAACAGTAACAATGCAGTGATATGACAAGAATCTGCGTAACTAATCATATGCTAAATAGTTGCAAGTCAAATTTATGTATGAAATAGCAAAGAGAATTGTCTATAAAAGAGGGTGGTCTCACGTTCAAAGCTACAGTGGATGGTAAGATATGCATCCTGAAAGTCAAATGTTCAAAACATTGTTACCCTTTTGCTCATCAGTGTATATGTGGTTCCAGAATCACCTTCAAGTAATTATGTACTTTATTAATATATATACTGTATTAAAATATGTGAGCAGGGTAGAGTGTGGTATTATCTGGTAAATAATTTTAATTCCGTACACTACAAATTATAAATGTATATAATTTTAGTATTTTTTTTAATATTGTTACAATGGTCATATACATTTTCCAGTAATTGAATGCTAAGCAGTAGATAACCTGTAAACAAATTCTTTACTTTTCTTCCTAAAGAGATAAAAGAGATAACGGTACTAATAGAGTCTGCTTCACTGTGACTAAAGATCCGCCAGGATAAAATATTGTTTATAATATGCTAACTATTTCTCTTAAAAGGTGCTACTTACTTTGCTTAAGTAATGTTCAAAGAAATTCAACTAAACATTAAATCCATATTGCTTTTTTTAATATGAAGAAGTCTTAATATTCATAGATGCTTTGTTTACTGCTTGTTTTCAGCACCTTCTGTTTCATCAAGAAACTTCTAATAATTGCTTAAGGACCCCAAACTTTTGCAAATGTTGGTTCCTTTTTAAAAAGCTTGCTAACCCAGTGAACTCAAAAATACAGGAAGAAAGAGCAACTTCTGATGAATTTTTGATTTTCCTTCATGACAAAGGAATGTCTGCAATTCAAAGCGATAGCTTAAAGTGATATTATAAAAAAGAATACAGAGGTTCTCGTTTCAATAACTATTCGCTTTTAATGTGTGAAAGAACATTTGTCTGTGCCTTTTTTGATTAGATGACTGGAGTTTTCTTGATCTAAAGATTGTAAGGGAGCTTATTCCTTCAATTTGAATATGCTGTTGTATCTATTTGCTGCACTGTGCTACTGAAAAGCAGTAATGCCTAAAGGCGGCACCTGTATCTGTGGGTCAATGCCATTCTCCTTCAGATAGCTGCTGTGCCACTGCTGGTTGTTACTTTATTAGATATAATTAGGTAGGCTGTCACTTCTGTAGGTGACAGGAGGAACATATTAAGGAGAATGCATGTGTCTTCAGTTTTCTCGGACACATCTTACAAAAAAGTAAAGTTATTGCTGTAGGCGAAACCACATTGTGGAATAGATATTACCTTTAGTTTATTATTTCTAAAGCAACTGTGCTGTCTAAACCTGACACAATTTCTAAAGAATAAAGAATAGAAGCAAAGCGTTATTGGTTACAGATATTCACTTTTTTCTTACAAGCTCAAGCTGAACATTTTCGTTAAGGTGGTCTATATTTTTTTTTACTTATTTTGAATAATATCTTGAATAAAGCAGTGAGAAGCAGTGAAAAAAATAAAAAGAAGAAAAATGTTAAAAAAAATTCCCATCCAGTTGTAATGTCTTAATCCATCATAATATATTTATTTTCTTTAATTTACATTGCTTACAATTGCATTGCTTATGTTCTACAATACTGTGTCTGTCTCCAATGGCGCCTACAATCTAACTCTCCCATGTCAGATGCACAAATACTCTATAATCTATAATCTATAATAGATATAATTTAATAAAAATAATCTATAATCTAGAAAAAAAACATTAGAAAAAATCTATATAGATTTTGCCAATATTTCTTTAATTTATTTTTTATTATTAAAGACTAATATATAATAAGTGATATCAATGCTAAATACCTGTCACGGGGGTGGTACTGACACACTAGGGGGTCCTAAGCTGGCCCTAAGACTGGGGCCCCTATGCTCACCCTCACTCCGGGGATACACTTGAATGTAGGGAGGCCTGGATCCCCGACCTTGCCCTGTCTCCTGTCCAAGCTCTGAATTACTCCCCCCAACCCTGGGAGCAGGCCAAAAATCCAGTAAAAAAACCCACAGAAGGACACGGACAAGGAAGAATGAAACCTTGTACACACTGCACTCAGACACAAAGGAGAAACAATATGTGTACTGGGGAATGCAGAATAGGAAAGGGAAAAACTCACAACAGGGGAATGTTCAGATCATGCAACCAAGCTACTGTTGTTCACCATGAACTGAGAACCACTGAGACCAGGATCGCTGCTGCTATCTTCGGCAGTCTGTTACTACACTACCCAGCCTTAAATAGGAAGAGACCAGCTGGAGATGGTAGTAAGCAGCATGGCTCTCAGCAGAGTTGCACTCTGCTCCAAAAGGATTAACTCTTGCATGGCTGGGAGCAATGAAACAGCTCAGGAGAGAGACCAGGTTGCATGTCGGACTCTGTAATGTGAACAGAGTCCGATGATGTAGTGGTAATCCACGTGTGCAAAACCGGACAGAGCATGACAATACCTTTGTGATAACATGTAATATTATTTTCGTCTATATTTACAATACTCATCTGTTTTGTTCTCCTCAACCATAGTGCCTCAGCTACAGGGGTCAGAGTTATCTTTGTTGCAGTGATTTTGTGCCATACATTCAAATAGGCCGAAAAATGACCTAAGGGATGTTGCAAGTATAACACAACAGCCATGAGGCCAATGAATGACCACATTGGTTAGGTGAGCAGACATGGCATCATCATTATATGACAAGTTAACAAAGATAGGTATGGATCGGCATGAAATTTACTGACATTTTTTTGTATTTATTTTATAGTTTGGCCTTTTGCCCAGGGATAGGTTTTTCAATCTCTTTAAGTTGAATGCTAAATATATAACAGCACAAGTAGAAAAGACAGATTTGTACAAAAGTAACAAAACAGAGGGAATGGGAAAAAAGCAGAGACACTGAGAAAACTGTGTGTTGGGGGGAATGGGATGAGAACAGATAAATGGCAATATATAGTTAGTTTTGACTAATCAAATTAAAGCCCCCTCACAGGTCCATTTAAAAACCGCATATATGGTATATTCCGTTTTGACGATCCGTGTGTACATATGTGTGATCTGTGTGTCATCCGTGTGCTATCCATGTGCTGTCCCTGTGTACATACGTGCCATCCGTGTGACATCTATGTGACATCCGTATGATACATACTGGAAAAAAGCATGAAACTGAAAGGAATGGTAAATAATTAATTAACTGAAAAAAAAAAACAATGTGGAGTCTCCCAGATTTTTTTATAACCAATAAAGGTAACACAGACAGCTGCGGGCTAATGTGCTGGTAAGGTTCATGGTTATTGGGCCTCCCCAGCCTAAAAATACCTGCCACAGCCACGCCAGAAGTGGCGCATCACATTGGAAAACAGTCCCAGGTAGTTAGAGAAAGAGGTGCTCCTGGTGACTAGGCACATACGGGATACAGGTCCCTAGAACAGACTCCAGTTTAACTATCTGCTAAACCTGCCAGTGAGCGGAAGTACAAGTACCTCACCAACCTACAGAGTCCGAACCTCAGCAGCAACGTAGGGACCCATAAGGAAACAGAGCCAGAAGCCATCTCACCTGGTCCACACTGCTGGCAAATGGCCCAAACACTGGGGAGAAAAGGCAGTAGCGACTCCCTGGATTGACCCCCATAGTACTTCAGGTCAGGGGGTTATCCGAACACAGAAGTTCTAGGAAGGCGAGCTAACCTGTTACCCTCAGATTGGCTCGAAGGAGACCCTGGTCCTACCTGGTTGATCACAGCAATGCCTAGGTCAGCTCACAGCACATCTGAGTAAGTAAAAACCAGTTAAGAAGACTTTTGGACTCTACCTGAGTTATTCTGGGAGCCGCTATTCTACAGACCTGAGCCCCTGGGGCCTGCCTCACTCACGGGAGGCTACACCATATGACTGCAGACCCCATCAGCCCCAGACGCTCGCAAAATCTGCAGTGGCGGTCATACATATCCCTGACCGCAAGCCGTGAGTAGCGTCACGACACATATAAAATCTGACATACCTGTTTGCCATATACAGAAGAAGACCCTGTGGCGTCCCTGAAGCTGGAGCGGTATCCCTTGGGGCGACACACTTTCTCTGACATATGCCCGTCTAGTGTCAATTAACTATTCGCCCTCAACTGCAAGATGTATTTAAGGCAGGAGGTAAGCGCTGAGTGCATACTTGATATAGAAACAAGCTGTTTCAAAACGCATTGGATTGGCCGTGCAGAACTCTGTGCTCAGGGGTGACGTCACCCGCTTTGCTTCTATGTATGCTGTGTCCGGTACCTTGCAATGTTGCTGGGGATCCTGTCGGCCAAGGTGTCCTAGCAGCAGCATCGCACCTAGCAGACCGTGAATTTGTTCTGCAGTGTTGGGATAGACCCGCTCAGTACCCCACTCCTGGCACCTCTTCCATGCTCCATCCCATCCAGGATTGCGTACCTTACAGAGGACTAATCATCCTGTGGAACTCCCCGCAACCCACTCCATCTACCTCTAAGACGGAGTTCACTGGACTGTAACCTCCATCATCCACATGGGCCTATTTACTGCTCTATACATTAGCCCTTGGCGGTTCATCTGCGGTCACAGTGAATGCATATATCTGTCATTAGTCCTATTCCTTACTAATCTTGTCACTTTGGGTGAGTGTGTTGATCAGCCCCTCTTCTTTCATTGGCTTGGTACTTGCATAAATGTTTTGCACAGCATGTGTCATGATCCAGGTTGGCTTTACCCTGCTGCTGATTACACCCAGCTCTGGCCTGGTCATGGCAGAGGTCAACTTCCCTTGCCTTATTCTGGATCCCAGGACGCTATATATTGCCTCTCTACCTATGGCTCAGTGCCAGTGATATTTCTGCCTTGCAGCTTGTATACTGGTTCTGGGGAGTGTTCCCGATCTGTCCTGCCTCCCTGCCACTGTGTCCTGACTTGTACCCTCCCCCGTTCTTCTGCCTGTCCCAGTCCCTGACTTCCCTCTCCTGTCTGTTGTTTGTGTTTCCCTCTGTTAACCTGATCTCCCGACTTCCGATTCGGTTCTGTTTTTTGACTTGATATTGATCCTCTCTTTGCAGTGACTCGACTTTCTTATCTAGACCTTGACTGTTTGACTACTCTGCTGCCACCTTGTGGGGATTACGCTGTACTATGTCTTACTAGCCTTTGTACAGCGTAACAACATGTTTATAGACTGACTTGCACAGCAGCATTTCTATTAGAAAAATAAGGTATGTTCAGCTACGGAAGGGGTAAAGACAAAAACATACAACTGATGGCCCATAGCATAAACCTCATATGGGCTCCTTTCTGCCAGGATATCTGTAAAATATATCTTCATATATTTTAATGGAATAATTTTCTTTAAAATGAGTAATGTATTTAGCAAAACAGATGAATCATAACATTCCTAATAATATTCTTAATATGCTTTGCAATCTTGGCAGCAACGAGGTTTATGATTTCATTCCCTACTAATGGTTAATTGTTGGATCCCTGGAGCTCTAAGGGGTACTTTGCACACTACGACATCGCAAGCCGATGCTGCGATGCCGAGCGCGATAGTCCCCGCCAACGTTGCAGCTGCGATATCATTGTGATAGCTGCCGTAGCGAATATTATCGCTACGGCTGCTTCACATGCACTCACCTGTCGTGCGACGTCGCTCTGGCCGGCGAACCGCCTTCTTATTAAGGAGGCGGGTTGTACGGCGTAACTGTGACGTCACATGGCAGGCGGCCAATAGGAGCGAAGGGGCGGAGATGAGCAGATGTAAACATCCCACCCACCTCCTTCCTTTTGCATAGCCGACGGAAGCCGCGGTGACGCAGGTCGGAGATGTTCCTCGCTCCTGCGACTTCACACACAGCGATGTGTGCTGCCGCAGGAGAAAGGACCAACATTGGACCGTCGCGTCAGTGTAATTATGGAATTCGCCGACGCTACACCGATGATACGATTATGACGATTTTGCGCTCGTTATGCATATCATCTAGAATTTACACACTATGATGTCGAGAGTGACGCAGGAAGTTCGTCACTTTCGACATGACCCCACCGACATCGCACCTGCGATGTCGTAGTGTGCAAAGTACCCCTAAGGCTTTGAAGCAGTTAAAAATGACATATCTGGTTGTCTTGGACAGGAAAATGTTTTGGTTTTTATTTATACAGTGTAATCTGTGAGAGACTTAGGAAGACTATGAGTGGGACAAGAGAAAAAAAAAGTTTATTTAAAAACTGGATATGACCAAATACACCCCTTGCAACTTTTGGGCTAAATGGGCTGCACAGGCTACATGCTCACAAGTGAGAGCTAGAGTTGTTTAGTTCCACAAAAAGGGAGCACAGGTTTGGTAGCTTATTACAACATCTCAAATAGTTAACCTAAATTTTAATTGATTTTACAAATAATCTGTTATAGTAAAAAAAAAAAAAACATAATAATCCTATTCAGATTTTTCCTACCAGATTTATCTGTATAACAGTTGTAACTGAATATTCTGAATTTTTGCATCATTCATCATTCTTGAGCTTTGTTAAAATATTGAATTTAAAGGGTTGTCCAGGTCTTTAACATTGATGGCCTATCCATAGAATAGGTCATCACTGCCTGATTGGTGGGGATGGGATTCCTGGTACACCCACTGATTAGTTGTTCTCAATTTCGGCAGTGGATGGATTTGCTTGGTTGCAGAGCTGCACAGATCGGTTCGTCAACTATATAATGTCAGCAGCTGTGTACTGAACTTTTGAATCAATTGTTCTGGACAACCTATTAAAACTCTGTTCATATAATCTTTGTATGATATGCTTGGTTTATTGGGCTACAATTCTTTTTCACACAACTAGCATGCTTGTACAATTCTGTTTTGCAAAGTGTATGCCAATAAATTTTCCTTTCGCCAAAATACATTAGTAAATAGTACATCGGAGGCAAATATTTTGCCACACTGTCCGAACATGTACATGGATGGTAATGCTACAATGTGATTTGATTTTGTTCTTCTTCAGCTACTTTGAATCCTGAAAACTTATACCAGGATTGTAGTATTATTATTATCATTATTATTTTTATTATAGCATCATTTATTCCATGGCACTTTCCTTTTGAAAAAGGTATACAAAATAGAGACTAGTACAATAATCATAAACAATACAAAGCACAGACAGGTAAAGGAGGAGAAAGCACTCTTCCCATGAGGGATTACAGTCTACAAGGGATGAGTGACGATACAGTAGGTGAGGGTGGAGATGGTTGTGCGGCGCTATAGCGGACTGAGGGTTGCTGCAGGTAGGGGCTTGTCGGAAGAGGTGGGTCTTCGGGTATGTTTTCAAGCTTTCCAAGGTAAGTGAGAGTCTGATATGTTGTGCAGAGTTGCAGAGTATCCGTGATACGTAGGAGAAGTTTTGTGGGAAGAGAAGATATGAGGGGAGTAGAGAATAAGATCTTGTGAGGATCATTGGTTACATGCAGGTAAGTACCAGGAGACTAGGTCAAAGATTTATGGAGGAGACAGGTTATGGATGGCTTTGCATGTCATGGTTAGGGTTTTGAACTGAAGACATTGAGCAATGGGAAGCCAGTGAAAGCATTGGCAGAGAGGAGAGGTCGGGAAGTAGCGGGGGACAGGTGGATTAGTAAGGCAACATAGTTTAGAATAGATTGTAGAAGTGCGAGGTTGTTAGAAGGGAGGCCACAGAGTATGGGGTTGCAATAGTCCAGGCAGGAGATAATAAGGGCATACACTAGTGTTTTTGCAGCTTCTTGGTTAAGGAATGTATGAATCCAGGAATTTTCTTTGAGTCGGAGGTGTTAGGAGGTGAAGAGAGCTTGGATGTGTGGCTTGAGGGAGAGAGCAGAGTTGAGAGTTACCCCCAGGCAGCGAGCACGTGGAACTTAGGAAAGTGAGCAGCCATCAACTTTGATGGATAGGTTTGTAGAGGGGGTTGAGTCAGGTCGAGGAAAGATAATGAATTATGTATTGTCTATGGTAAGTTTTAAAAAATCGAGCAGAAAAAAAGGATGAAATAGCAGACAGACATTGTGTGATTATGGTTAGAAAAGAGGTGATGACAGGTCCAGAGAGGTACATCTGCATATCATCAGCATAGTGTAGATGGGAACAGCAGGGGTCCAAAAACTGAACCTTGGGGGATAGGGACAAATAGGGGACGAGATGAGGAAGTGGCGTGAGAGTGAGAGATGCTGAAAGTTTGGTCAGTTAGGTGTGAGGAGATCCAAATAGGGCCAACTCTGTGATGTCCAGAGATGAGAGAATCTGTAGTAGAAGGGAATGGTCCACTGTGTCGAAGGCACATTGTAGGTCCATTATGAAGAGGAAATGTAAACTCCAAGTCTGCTGTTTATAGAAATCTCACAGTGTCATTAATAACAGTTGAGGTAGCTGATTTTATGTTATCCTAAATACCTAGCAAGTTTTATAACTAGAACCCAAAGGAGTTTAGGAGATTCTGAACATGTAAAAAAAAAAAAGATGACAATGCTTAAGGGGAATCATTTGTGTTTTGCTAATTGAATTGTAGCAACGCTGCTTATTGTTTATAAAGCTAGCCTAGAGTGTTTGTTGTTGTTGAGATATTGTAACCTGGGGAGTGCTGGAGATGTCATCACTTTATTAGAGTAAATTGCTTAAAAATATTAGTCGGTCTAATATTAGCATATCGAAGCCATGATTAAATCTGTTCCAACATCTCACTCCTTTCTTCTCTGAAAGATGACTCAATATAGTTTTATATACTTTAACCAAAGACACAATTAATAATGTTACAATTAAATTAGGTATTAAAATTCAATAACATGACTGCAAGATATTTTATATTGCCTATTGCAAATAAATGAATGTTTGAGAATTTGAATACTCCAGGATCGCTGAATTTTTCCCAAAAATTTGATTAGCAGCAAATATATTTACCGCAAATTGCAATATTCCAAAGCCTCCAATTGTCTTGAAAACAACATGTTATCACCCTTAGTAACATCATAGTGACCTCATTATTGAAATTGATGGTAAATATCAGCCTATATGGAAAACTATGGAATCTACATTATAATATATGGATGGCTATATGGGGCCATTATACTATACAGAGGACTATGGGGTATATTATAATATGTTAAAGGCAATGTTGGGACCATTATACTATATAGAGGAATATGGGGGTGCATAATACTATATGAGGGACTATGTAGAGCCATTTATAATAGATGGAAGGCTATGTGGGGTCCATTTTAACCCCTTCAGCCCCGGGGCACTTTCCGTTTTTGCGTTTTTGTTTTTTGCTCCCCTTCTTCCGAGAGCAGTAACTTTTTTATTTTTCCGTCAATCTTGCCATATGAGGGCTTGTTTTTTGTGGGACATGTTGTACTTTTAAATGAAACCATAAGTTTAACCATATGGTGTACTGGAAAGAAGCAAAAAAATTCCAAGTGTGGAAAAATTGCAAAAAAAGTGTAATGGCACAATAGTTTTTGGGATGTTTTATTCACGGTGTTCACTATATGGTAAAACTGATGTGTGGGTATGATGTCTGAGGTCGGTGCGAGTTTGTAGACACCAAACATGTATAGATTTACTTGTATCTAAGGGGTTAAAAAAATTCACAAGTTTGTCCAATAAAAGTGGCGCACGTTTTGCGCCATTTTCCGAAACACGTAGCGTTTTTATTTTTTGGGATCTATGGCTCAGTGATGGCTTATTTTTTGCGTCTCGAGCTGATGTTTCTAATGGTAGCATTTTTGCGCAGATGCTACGTTTTGATCGCCTGTTATTGCATTTTGTGTAAAACTTGCGGCGACCAAAAAACGTAATTTTGGCGTTTGGAATTTTTTTGCCACTACGCCGTTTACCAATCAGATCAATTGATTTTATATTTTGATAGATCGGGCATTTCTGAACGCGGCGATACCAAATATGTGTATATTTATTTATTTTTTAACTTTTTAATTTTCAATGGGGGGAAAGGGGGTGATTTGAACTTTTAGGTTTTTTTTTTTTTAATTTTTTAAAACTTTTTTTTTACTTTTTTTATTTTATTTTACTAGTCCCCCTAGGGGGCTATAGCGATCAGCAATCCGATTGCTGATCGCTATCTGCTGATCACAGCTATACCGCTGTAAACAGCAGAAATAGTCACTTTCTTTTTTCCTCTGCTCCGTGCCGAGGAAGAATGAAAGTGAAACTTCATAGCAGCAGGCGTCATCACATGACCCTGTGCTACGATGGCAACCACCGAACGTCACGTGATCACTCACGTGACGTCAGGATGGGGCAGGCGGTAAGTAGAAAACATGGCCGCGCGCATATAGATCTCGCTGCCAGACTTTGGCAGCGAGATCTAAGGGGTTAATGTTCCGGGTGGAATGCGATTCCACTCGGAACATGTAGGCACACATGTCAGCTGTTGAAAACAGCTGATATGTGTGCCGATCAACGCCGCCTGCCCTCGGCAGGGGGTGGGGCTTACCGGGACACGATCCATGACGGAAAGATCCGTCCATGGTCGTGAAGGGGTTAATATTTGGAGAGCTATGTGGAGGCCTTATACTATTTGGAGGACTATCTGAGGGCCATTATAATATTTGGAGGGCTATGAAAGAACCTTTTATACTTTATGGCGGTCCAATTGAGAGTTGTTTGTTGAGGGCCATTATATTGCATGTATGCCCATTATATTGCATTGAGGGCTGTGTAGGGGTCACAGTTGGAAATCATACTGTGTTGGAATCACCATACTTTGCAAAGGTAGTTGAGTTTTGTTGTGAGATGTGTTATTATGTCACCCAAACAAATATTATGTGCTTCTTTTGGGGGGGAGGGGGAATAGCTCTTCTACTCTGGAGCCTGATGATTTTTTTGTACAATAGATGCATTTTACTCATTGGTCTCACTCATTAAGGCTGGCGTATGGAACACAGGTCCTTGATAGTGTATAACATGATAACCTGTTATATATACACCATTTTACTCACCATGGGACTATATAGCCGTTTTGTTGTGCAGAAACATATTATTTATATAGGTAGCATTAAAGATGTAACAAATAAAAAGGAATAGATATCCCTTCTCTAAATGTTGTGTCGCTATCCAAATGTCAGAAGATGCCAGGAAAACAGATTGGCGCATGTATCTAAAGAGGAAAAGGTGAGTATCCAGCACTATCGCTCAAAAGTAAAAACATCCAGTTTTATCTCTTCATGTTAAAATTTAGTTAAAAAATAACGCCCTCCTGACAAATATGTGTTTCAAATCTAAACATGGCGGGGAATAATAACAATAATTCCCTTCAGTTTGAAACGTTTATTTTTCAGAATATATTTGTATAAATTCTATTTTAATATAAAGAAATAAAGTAGATTTTTTTCAGAGGATTTCAGTGCTATAACATGATTAAAGTGTGGACTGACGCCAGATATCAGTCATATATATGAATTGTATATACTGGTGTGTATATATATATCTAGTGTATGTGTGTGTTTGTGTATATATATATAGTGTATATATATATATACACATACACACACACACGCACACAATACCCTATCATGTTTTATTAATTAATACTCCATTGTAAGTGGAAACTTAAATAAAAACAGAACACCATTACACATGAGCAGGAGTTGGATTATTACAATAATCAAAAACAGTCATTCCATAGATACAAACCACATAAATATTGCATATTGGCAAGAAGAGCTCACTAAATAATTTATAGGCAGTCCCAGATAGCTACTTAGTGCACTATTTGGCAACTATGCATTTTGGCTGAAATACTGCAGTGGTGTCATGATCTCGGCATTTACACTACTTGTTTGTTGATTTGTATACATTTGGTACTATATTTAGTTTTATTGTAGTATTTTTTGGCTACTATATGGTTTTCTGGCTCGGGCATTATTTTGCCCTGTATAATATTGACTTTCTGGTTGAAGTTGAGGAATTCAGCCAGCCCACAAGGAGATAGTTTTTTCTCCACAGCAGCATATCTAGCTTCGGTCATGTAGGGTAATTTACAACATCTATAATTATATTATATCATAAAGAAGAGAAGTTTTGGCAGCACTCTACGGTGTCAAGAAATCTATTTTATTTTTATTTTTTGCAAACAGGTGATACAAACATGAGGGAGCAGGGGGAGCGGAGCACAAGGACGACGGCGAAACAGTACCGTCGTCCTTGTGCTCCGCTCCCCCTGCTCCCTCATGTTTGTATCACCTGTTTGCAAAAAATAAAAATAAAATAGATTTCTTGACACCGTAGAGTGCTGCCAAAACTTCTCTTCTTTATGATATTAGTACTTGCTCTGGCTTCTTGGCATATAGCACCACGGTAGTTCAGGACTTCCACCTGCCGTCAGCTGTTTTTTTCAGCCAAAGTCCAATGTGAGGATACAGCAGCTGATCTGCACTTCAAGCACCCACAAGACAGGTTCTACATGGAATTGAGCCAAAGGACTTTCTTGCAGCATTTTCCACAGAGTGGTAAGCAGTGCAGTGCACAACTTCTGTTTTTTTTCTTCTATTTTTATAATTATATTATAAAGTATATTAATATCATACACTGGTCAGTATTGGAGATGACATGTCAAAAATGAAGAAGAAGAACTGCAGAATTAGAGTTATCATTCTGAGGACCAGGTATAGTCCTATTTAGGTTGCGTCTCCTGAAGTGGTCAGCGTGTAACTACCATGCAGCCAAAGTATAACTGCGATGTGGCTACTTTATAAAAGTCTAGTCATCTTTCAGCTGCACTATTAGACATTTTCAGTAAATTGCTTGCTTTTTCTTAATAGATGTGTGGCTGTGTATATTTGTATACCGCCCTGGGGCTTGGCCAGCTGCCGAGCCACTCGGATCCGTGCTCGTCGGTGGGTGGCTCGAGCTCTCCACGGACCCAGGGGTCACGTCGCTCTGAAAGGGGGGTGAGGGCGCTACACGTAGGGACTTCGGTGGGGAGATCCACGGCCTGAGCCGCGGTGGTTTGTAGGAGATTTAAGTTCATGACGCCACCCACGGGTTGTGGTGAATGGATGGACACCACCGCTGCCTTGACTAGGCTCACGGGGATGGTGTTGTGCAGCTTGGTGTTGACCCCCTCCATGGGTAGGGGGATGGTGGTCCCAGGGGCCCGAAGGAGGTGCGGAGGCGAGGGGATGGATGTGTGCTGGGGTGTCGGCGCGGTGCGGCGCAGTGTGCGGCTCGAAGGCACTGTTGTACTCACTATGAGAAAACATGCTGAAGTCTCTGGTAAACCAAACAAGATGGTGAACGGTGCCCGCAGCCGGCTGCAGCTTCCCCTTAATAGGTTGGTGGTTTCCACCTTTCTCCTGCACCTCTCTTGTGTGAAAGTTATGACTCTTATGCTAAGCAACGGTAGTCCGCTCCCCGGCTTGCTGTGTGTCAGGAGAGCCCTGTGTGCCCGCAGACGCTGGCCCCTTGGGTCTCTATGCCTTGGCGGTGGCTTTACCCTAATTGTTGGGCTGTTGTCTTCAGTCGGGTCTTGTGTGGGAAAGGTCCTAAAGTCCAGTCCTCAATCAGTTGATTTGACTTAGCCTAGTTGTTTCTGGGCCTCGTATTGGGTCTGAGTACCCCTCCTGGTGCTCCGGTTTCCAGTCGGTTCCCCGGTTTGGTACCGGCAGGCCACCGCCCGTCCCCAATCCCTGCGATTCCACCGGCTGTAATCCCAGCTTTTGCAGGCAGCTACCACCATCTGCCTCCTTGCCAGAGGTGACTGGGCTCCAACCCAGACACCTGGTGTAGACTTTGGCAGGCCTGAGCACAGGTCTGCCCTTGAACTTGACTCCACTTCACTCCACTGTCAAGACTAAACTCTCACTCTAACTGTTTTCCCGCCTCTGGGCCTGTGAACTCCTCAACCACCTGGCTCCACCCCCCTGGTGTGAACATCAAACTTGGAGGGTGGTGACAAAGGTTTTTAGTTTGGCTGCTGTCACCTTTTTAGGGGAGGGTGTGTGTGTGCATGGGACTACCTGGGACGACCTGACTAGTCCAGGGCGTCACATTCCCCCTTGGTTTTATGCAGACCATCCGCGGGCTGCCCATCCACCACTGGTTTATTTTGTTGCTTTGAACTGAAAAAGATAAACAGGTTACAAGCATTATAACATTGGTATAAACTTCAAGGATTTGTCTTAATTCTTCCCTTGTGGGAGGCACATGCTTAAACGTTGCAAACAATAACATTTTTATTAATGTGGGAACGGGACCGGGTCCTTCAGTCACCCACCCAAACAAACCTAGCCTTGATGCTGCCCCTAAGAAATGGGCAGCACCCCTTTTCCCCAGTCCAGGAACGGGCCCAGGTGTTGCTTACGGGACGGGTGCAGGGTTTCACACCTGTTTGTCTCTCAGAGGCCCCACGTCCAGGGGACCCCTGATCTGGAGGATCGCCACCGGTTGCATTGGTGACGGGGCCTCGGCCATCATTTTCCCGCAGGCCCATCCTCCAGTCCGCCTTTCAGGAGGTTGTGAAACGGGACAAACCAGTAAGGAATTATTTACAAGCCCAATAGTTTTTGGGTTGGCCTGAAAGTTCTTGGCCTTGTCTTTATGAAAAGGGGCAAAACAAATCCCCGTTGGGCTGTATGGTCCCATTGGGGACTGTGTTCAACTTGGCAGCTGGGATCTGCTGCCTTTACTCAGCATCTTTTTCCTCGTATTCAGCCTCTACGGTGACTCCAGGGCTGTATGGTGGGGGAGGGGTCTGGGAGCACTCCGGGCCTTCATGGCATGCCCTCCTCTGAACGCTCAGGGCAAACCAGCCCCTTTCCCCACAATGACGGGTATAGCTGACCAGCTCTCCGGGGATCAGGTCACGGTCCGGGTGACCCATGGGCAGGTGGGGGTAGACATCCCGATGGGACACAAAGACTTCCACTTCCAGGCCGGGCTCAAACACGAACCCCCACCCTTTGTTGGGCTCAAAACGCCTGACCTGGCCTTTGTACCGCGGGCCCCGCACCTGATAGGTGGCACTCCGGAGGTTCTCCTTTTCCTTGATGGTGCGGGCCAGGATCTCTGCCTTCTTCTTTTCCCGGGCTGTGATCTCCCAGCCAAGCTGGCGCTGCTGCTGCTCCCAGTACGGGGCATCCAGTTGCCCTCCTTGCGCGTGGGTTGGGCCCAGCCGGAGCTCCCCCATGCCGGCCACGACCTGCACTGCAGGACTGTATGCTAGAGGGAGAGGCAGGGGGAGCCAAACCAACAAGGCTCAGCATACTCTATCCAATAGTGTATGCAGGAGAGCATACAGCAGCTGCAGAACTACAAGGCTCAGCATACTCCATCTAGTACTGTATGCAGGAGTTTTTTGCTCCCAAAAAAATGACGTGGACTTATTGGACATGGACCATATTTTTGTATGCTAGCCAGGTACAGCAGGCAGCTACGGGCTGCCCCCAACCCCCAGCTGGCTATTTGTACCCGGCTGGGAACAAAAAATATAGGGAAGCCCTTTTTTTTATTTCATGAATTTCATGGAATAAATAAAAAAAAATAATGAAGTGGGCTTCGCCCAATTTTCGAGTCCAGCCAGGTAAAACTAGGTAGATGAGGATTGGAATCCGCAGTGCAGAGTGCCCAAGCTTTCTGCAGCGAATTGCAGTCCACAGCCACCACAGAAAATGGCGCTTTCATAGAAGCGCCATCTTCTTGCGCTGTATCCAAGTCTTCCAGCTGCCCTGATGTCGGGTGGCTCGCTGGGTAATAATGGGGTTAGGGCTAGCTGTATATTATCAGCTGGCCCTAAGCCTGAAATTCATGATGTCACGCCAATATTAAACATGGCCACCATGAATTTCTAGTAAAGATAAAAAAAACACAACACACAGAAAAATATTTTTATTAGAAATAAAACACAACACAATTAGTGACTTCATCTTTATTGAAATAAATAACCCCCCCCTCCGCAGTAATCTTGGATCAAGGGTCCCGCGCCGAACAATCCGGATCCAATATCATCTGATCGGTTTGCTGGAAGGCAAAGCGATCAGATGATGTGTCAGGTGCAGGGGCCTGAATCACACGACACAGCAGCTGATTGTATAAACGGCTTTTATACAATTAGCTGATGAATCAGTGCAAAAAAAAAAAAATACACACGTCCGATCGCTGCAGGAGCTGCCGGTAATCAGCTGATGAAGTCTCCTGACGGCATCAGCTGATCGTTTAAGCCGGGCGGTAAAAAGCCGGCGTCACCGCGAGACTTACGATCAGCTGATGCGTCAGGTGACCGCATCAGGTGATCATCGCCAGGTCCTGCAGCCATCAGACGTGCCCGGGAGCACACAGCCGGAGCTGTGTCCTGCGGTCTGGAAGAAGCAGCTGGAGGCAGCACGGGAACGAGGAGGAGAGGTGAGAATATACATTTTTTTTCTTGGCTCCTGAGCGCTTACCTGCAGCCCTGCGCGTCCCCTTCTCTGCTGCTACGGCGGCAGTGTGATGATGGCCATGGTGTCGGTGCGGGGCTGAGCAGCTCCTCCGCCTCAGTCCTGACACCGACCGCACTGTTCACATGTATGCGCGTCTGAAAGATGCGCGTACATTTGAATAGCGGCGCGGTCTCCAGGACAGGTCTGGGACTTCCGCTGTGCATGACCTACGGTGATATCACATGACTGTGATGTCACTACAGGTCCTTCTACAGCCACGCAAACTGCAGCGATAGTACGGAACTTGTGCTATCGCTGCAGTATGTGATGAAAAGGTTGGGGGCGGTCAGAGCGTGGGAGGGGGTGCCCATCAGAGCGTGGGGGCCCTGCCCACTCTGCCCGCACATAACGCCGTGCCCAAGAAACCGGCAGCACCACGGCGCTATACTCTGCCCCGCACTATGTAAGGCACAGGGGCCTTACCCCGGCGGGCCAGACCGACCCTGGTTTCAAGTCGCCTATTGGTACTAATAAAATTAATAAAAAATGTAACAATTTGTTATTAAAAAAATAAATGTTATAAACACCCCCCTTTTGCCCCATTGAAAATAAAAATATTAAAAAAACACATTTGATATTGTCGCTTTCAGAAATGGCCAATCTATCAAAATATAAAAATCAATTAATCTGATCGCTAAAGGGAGTA
Source organism: Anomaloglossus baeobatrachus (assembly GCF_048569485.1). Lineage (NCBI taxonomy): Eukaryota > Metazoa > Chordata > Amphibia > Anura > Aromobatidae > Anomaloglossus > Anomaloglossus baeobatrachus. The sequence continues at coordinate 463,116,254 of NC_134356.1, forward strand.
GTGAGAAAAAAAATCTAATGAATTACATTTTTTTGGCCCCTGCAATATTACATTAAAATGCAATAAAAGGTGATCAAAATATCACATCTACTAAAAAAACGGTAAAATGAAAAATGTCAGCTCAAGACACAAAAAATAAGTGATCACTAAGCCCCAGATCCTGAAAAATAAGAACTCTACGGGAGACCAATTTATTTGTTAACAAACTTCTAAAAAAAAAAAAAAATGTACTACTTAGATAAAGGTACATGTTTGGTATTTTCAAACTCATCCATTCCTGACCTGGGGAATTATAAAAAAAAAGTTAAATAAAAAAATAAAAATGGACATAAGAGAGAAAGGGGGTAATACTACTCAAAGCCAAGATATCAATAAGCAGATAATAATTATTTATTATCTGGTTATTGATATCTTGGCTTTGAGTAGTATTACCCCCTGTCTCTCTTATGTCCATTTAATTCTGTATTTGGCGTATAGTCTCTGACCAAGCATTCATATGGTCTTCTTATCTGCCTTATTTCATGTTTCTTATGCAAAAAAATAAAATGTAGAATTGCACTTGTTTTAATGCAATTTTCCCGCTTTCCAGTACAATATGGGGCAGAATGAATGGTGCCATTCAAAAGTACAAGTTGACTTGCAAACAACAAGACGTCATATGGCTATATTGAGGGAAAAATTTAAAAAACTTATGGCTCTTGGAAAAAGGGGAGGAAGAAATTTAAAACAAAACACGGAAAATTGCCTGAGGGTGAACGGGTTAAACTTGGGGAAGGTTCAGTAGTCTTATGTAGTATACACAAGCCTTGGTAGTCTCAACACAATTCTATGCTTCCATGATTGTTTATGTGTAAATGTATTTTACTTTGTTCTTTAAATACACCATGGAGCGTCTTAGAATCTGCCTTGGAGATTACTGTATCCAGTTGTGTGCCATTACTAGGGGTTTTTTAGTTGCATCTCGTTATGTATCAACAGCATCTGAAAGTTATCATTTCCAGTATTCTGCCTACAAGTTTTAAGTTTCCTATGTGACAATTACGCTCAATGTCTTCTCCCGGGATCGTGGTAAACTTCCTGCTCACACTCAAGTCTTTGGCTCTAGACGCAGCGTTGCTTTTAGATGTGTCAGTTGTCATCCAAGACTAATGAAAGATTTTGGTCCCAGATTCTGCTTCCATTATTTATGATTAGCATTGTATCACCTAAGGCTAAGCCACTCTTGCCTTGTATTTACAAGCCTTTGGCACCTAGCCGTGTCTATGCTGACTTATACAGCATTTGAGGAAAAAACACTTCTACTTTTTCCCTGAAGAAAAATACTTGGATGTGCAGCACACAAGATTATCCCAAATGATATTTGACTGCATTTCGCAGCCATAAATAAAAGTATATTCAGTTTTCATCTGGGCTGCTCGGAGATTAATGCGTCAGTTGCTAGATATGGAAGGGATTTAGACATGGGTTAATTAAACATTTACATATATGTGTGCAACAATATATTGTATGGCACAATAATATGCACTTTAATCAGAAACTGTAGGTGTTGTGTGTTTGCTTCTTCCATGTTAATTGGCACCACGCTGGCTTCTAGCCTAGGTATTTGGCTAGATTGAGCAGAATAGACATGGTGTTTTAAATATTTTAATTAGGACCAGCAGTTCCCGGCTCAGTCATTTTTCATTGGATTGTTTTTCATGCATGAATAAATTAGCTAGCACGGAGGTGTTCTGCAGAAAGTAGTTGCCCTCTAGCCATAAAATGAGTCCTGCTCATTAATACTTTAATGAAATTAGCTATGAGCAAAATATTATTCCTTTTAACTATGCTCTAATTTCTTAATTTTAATTAGGCACATAATTGCAATATGCTGGAATTATCGTAATGCAAGGAACGCTACAGTTCTGTCATTGAGTATATGAGTGCAACTCTGTTATCTCGCTGTGGGTACACAACACAACAGTATATAAACCGCAATATGTTTTCCTTTCTTTCTCTTTTTAAACTTAGTGAATTAATTTATTTAAAATGAAAAACTCAATATCAAACTGCAATCAAACTTAATTAAAGATGCATGACACCATCTCAGTGTGAATAATGCAGATATACTTATGTTCAGGTCACTATAAAGTCATTTATGAGTTAGCATATAAAACTAGCCTTATGTGCAATGATTGAGCAGTCAATATGAAACAATATATATGTCAATATAGCATGAGTAAACTTTGAACAGTGGTGGGCTATGGGTGATCAGAAACCTTCTGTCCTCCCAACAGAAATTGATCCTCTCATTCCATCTGTGTACGGTTAAATGTAGTTATTAGTGATCCGCGAATAGTAACTATTCGTGTTCAGATACTGCTTACTGAACACTGAGTAATATTAAAATATTTGTCACGAAAAGAAAAATGCTTGATTTTCCCATTGACTTGCATTAGGTTTGTTATTTGTGACGAATACTGGAATAGTACTTTGGGATTCGTTACAAGTAATCTGAACACGAATAGTTACTATTCGCCCATAAGTAGTAGTTACACCTCTGTATATTATACTGGGCAGTGTACATGTATGAACTTATGTATTGTACTGCTTAGCCTTGAATTGCGGCTCGTGGGGATAATCAGCACTATTCAAAGTCTTTTCCTCCAGACATACAGGTAAAACCAGAAGTTTACATACACTATCTAAAAATATATACATGCATGTTTTTCTCACTACCTGATATGAAATCCAAATAAACTTTTCACATTTTAGGTCAATTAGTAGTGATGGGCGAACCCCCTGATGTTCATGTTCGAGAGACTCGCCCGAACATTTTGTGAAGTTCGAGTTCAGGTTCTGAGATAACGCAAAAGTTGCGTCTAAACACCGAACTTGGACTTTACAGTTATGGGAATGGGCGGGTCGCTGTAAAATAAAGAATAATATTAACAATAAACGTTGTCATTATACTTACAGGTCCCACGAAGCATCCTGCAGACTCTGTCACCCGCCGCTTCTGCTTCCGATCATCACTGTGCCCTCCCGGTAACCATCATTGAGGATAGGACCTTTCGTGAAGTTATACACGTGTGACCAGCCACGTGTGAAGGTTGTATTTCCTAATTGGTTACAGACCGGTCACATTACTATGATGTCATGCTAGGTCCTGTCAGTGCATCTCGCCGGTATGTGGTGCTCGCCCAAGCATCTCAGTTACTCAGTATAGTCGGCGAGCACGTGTACCGGCAAGATGCTTGGGCACATGCTTGGCTCCCCCTCCCTGCCACAGCCAGTGATGAGGTGATCGGAGATCACCATTGCTATAGTAACCCGCTCGTTAGGTTACTATGGCAACGGTGGCTGCGGTGACATCACCGCTTACCAACCCGCAGCCTCTGCTCACTCATTGAGTGATTAGACAGCACGTGAGCAGAAGCGCTCTTCTTCACCTGTGTTTTGTGATATAGCAGAGCTGCATGGGTTGAAGAAGAAAAAAGACAGAAGACCAGGATCATGGAGGGGTGAGAGGGAGTATTAAAGTGTGTCTGTGTCTTTATTTCTAATAAAGTATTTTTTCTCTGTGTGGTTTCTTTTTTGAACCCTTTATTGGAGACTGTTAATGGCCGGGTCAAACTTGGCCTGACATTAAGAATCTCTGGCTTAATACTAGCTGGTAAGACAAAGCTGGTATTAACCCCTTATTACCCAGCATGCCACCCGGCACCAGGGTCGCTAGAAGAGTTGGACACGGCACCAAAAAATAGCGCTTCTATGAACACGCCATTTTCTGGGGCATCTGCGGACTGCAATTCGCAGTGGGGGGGGGCAGAAAGCTTGGGCCAACCTGTGCTGCAGATTCCAATCCCCAGCTGCCTAGTTGTACCTGGCTGGACACAAAAATTGGGTGAAGCCCATGTCGTTTTTTTTTTTAACTATTTCATGAAATTCATGAAAAAATTAAAAAAAGGGCTTCCCTATATTTTCGGTTCCTAGCCGGGTACAAATAGGCAGCTGGGGTTTGGGGTCAGCCTGTACCTGCCTGCTGTACCTGGCTAGCATACAAAAATATGGCGAAACCCATGTAATTTTTTTTAGTTTTTTTGGCAAAAAACTTAAGAAAGGGTTCCCTGAATTTTCCATTGCCAATGAAGGTAACACAAAGCAGTGGGGGTTAGCAGCCAGTAGATGTTTTGGTTACCCTTAGCTAGCAATAGAAAATGCAGCGGGAGCCCGTGCATTTTTTTTAAATTATTTTTTTAAATAACTGAAAAAAAATGGGCTTCCCTGTATTTTGATTGCCAGCCAAGGTAACTCTAGGCAGATGGGGGTAGCAGCCCGTAGCTGTCTGCGTTATCTGAGAATCAAAAATACCGTGGAGCGCTATGTCATTTTTGAAAATTATTTATTTTAATACAACTATATGTTGTGTACATTACATATATATCCTGCTCAAAAAAATAAAGTAAACACTAAAATACCACATCCTAGTTCTAAAGTTCCCTTTATTTTTTGAGCAGTATATATATATATATATATATATATATATATATATACTGCTCAAAAAATAAAGTATATATATATATATATATATATATACTGCTCAAAAAATAAAGGGAACTTTAGAACTAGGATGTGGTATTTTAGTGTTCACTTTATTTTTTTGTATATATATATATATATATATATATATACAGCTCTGCCAAAACTTACGAGACCACTGTGCAAAATGTTCAGTTTTTCTCATTTTATGACTGTATGATCTGCCTCCAGGTAATTGGGTGTGACCAGCTGAACAAGGCTACATGGCTGTCGACTCCTGAAACAGGCAATCACAGATGCCCATTCTCTGTGTCAGGTCTGTGATTGCCTGACAGCACAGTACTGTAAAAATAAATCATTTAAAGAAATGACGTAGCTCTCCACAGTATTTTTGATTCTCAGCGGAGAAAAAGCAGACAGCTAGGGGCTGCCAACCCCGCTGCCTGATTTACCTTGGCTGGTGATCAAAATACAGGGAAGCCCATTAATTTTTTTTTTCATTTACAAAAATAATTAAAAAAAAATTGCGTGGGCTCCTGCCATAATTTGATCACCAGTCAGGTAAAGCCAGGCAGCTGGGGACTGGGATTCTTGGCAACCCGCAGCCGCCCCTGGAAATAGCACATTGTTTCTTAGCGCCATTTCCAAGCATGATACCTGACTCATCCAGCGGCCCTGGTGGTGGCTTGATGGGTAATAAAGGGGTTAATACCAGCTTAGTATTCTCAGATGGTACTAAGCCCGAAATTTATTGTATCACGTCAAATTAGACATGGCCACCATGAATTTCTAGGAAACAGTAAAAAAAACACAACACATAAAAAAACTTTTTTTATTAAAAAATAAAACAAAAAAAATTTAGAGACTCCATCTTTATTATAAAAAAATCCTTAGTCTGACGTAATCCACAGGTACAGCAATGTCAGCTCTGCTTCATCACTGTGCACAGACACAGTCTATATATAGTGAGAAGCAAAGAAATCCATGTCAGCTCTGCTACATCACTATGCACGGAGCAATGTAGCAGGCTGACAGTGAGGGGATGATTGCACTTACGTCTCGCATTGCATCACCCCACTCTCGGGACAGGAGCGACTCATCTGCATAGAAATAAACGCAACTGACCCGATGCTGTTGGGAGATTGTGCGTCGTGATGCAACGTGATGCGATGCAACACTCACATCACGGCACACAAGGACCTTTGATGACGTCATACTCACGTCACCAGTCTGTAGCCAATGAGGTAATACAACGTTCACACGTGACTGGTCACATGAGTATGATGTCACGGAAGGTCCTGTAACTCCGTGCTGGTTACTGGGCAGCATAGCAATGATCAGACGGACGTGGAAGCAGCCGGGAGACAGTGTCTACAGGACGCGTCGCAGGACCTGTATGATCATAATGTTTTTTTAATAATGTGCTTTTCTTTTACAGCCCCTGACCCGTACTGGACTCGAACTGTAACTCGAACTTCCCAGGAAAGCTCATGTTCGGGGTCGTGTGCACAAACACCATGCGTTCGGTGCGGACCTCGCCCATCCCTATTAATTAAAATTACCAAAATTATTTATAGTTTTCAAATTCAAATGGCAGAATAATGAAATAGAGAGAGAGAGAGAGAGAGGATATTTCAAGGCATTTTTAATACTTTCTGCAAAATCTAAAGTTTACATATACTAAGAGTACTGTGCCTTTAAACAATATGGGACAGCCCATATGATGATGTCATGTCTTTGGAAGCTTCTGATAGGTTTATTGGCAACATCTGAATTAATTAGAGACATAACTGTGAATATATTTTAATTCACACCTGAAACACACTGCTTCTTTGTGTAGCATTATGGAAAAGTTAAAAGAAATCAGCCAAGATCTCAGAAAGGGAATTGCAGACTTGCACAAGTCTGCTTCATCCTTTGGTGCAATTTCCAGATACCTTAAGGTGCCTTGTTCATCTGTACAAACAATTATACACAAGTACAAGCAAGATGGGAATGTCCAGCAATTATACCACTCAAGAAGAAGACTGGTTCTGTGTACCAGAAATGAACATGTTTTGGTCAGACATGTGCAAACCAACCCAAGAACAAAAGCAAAAGTTCTTGTGAAGATGCTGGCAGTCTGGTAAGATTGTGTCATTATCCACAGTGAAACAAATACTGTATTAACATGGGATTAAAGAAAAGAAACTTAAAAAAACAAACATCAATGTTTGCAAACGCACACAGGAACACAGACCTTCATTTTTGGAGACATCCTGTGGTCTGATGAAACTAAAATTGAACTGTTTGGCCATAATGACCATCTTTACATTTGGAAGAAAAAGGGAGAAGCTTTGAAGCCTAAGAACACAATCCCAACTGTGAAACACTGGGGTCGCAGCATTTTCTTTGGGGCTTGTTTTTCTGCAGTAGAGACTGGTGCACTTCACAAAATAGATGGCATTATGATTAAAGAAGATTATGTGGCATGGTGGCTCAGTGGTTAGCACTGCAGTCTTGCAGCACTGGGGTCCTCGGTTCAAATCCCACCAAAGACAACATCTGCAAGGAGTTTGTATGTTCTCCTTGTGTTTGCATGGGTTTCCTCCAGGTTCTCCGGTTTCCTCCCACAATTCAAAAATATACTGATAGGGACCTTAGATTGTGAGCCCCAATGGTGACAGTGTTGCTGATGTATGTAAGGCACTGTGGCATTAATAGTGCTATATGAATGAATGAATGAATGAATGATTACAGAATCAACATCTCAAGAAATCAGCCAGGAGCTTAAAGCTTCGGTGGAAATGAGCCTTACAAATACACAATGACCCGACGCATACTGCCAAACTGGTTACAAAGTCGTTTAATAATAGCAAAGTCAATATTTTGGAGTTGCCATCGCAAAACTTTGGTTTCAATCCTATTGAAAATTTATGGGCACAGTTGAAAAGTCTAGTGCGAGCAAGGAGACCTACAAATATGGCTCAGTTACACCAGTTCTTTCAGGAGGAAAGGGACCAAATTCCTATCAACTATTGTGAGAAGCTTGTGGAAGGATGTCCAAAACGTTTGACCCAAGTCATACCGTTTAAGGCCAATGGTACTAAATACTAATGAAACGTATGTAAACTTAGACTTTACAGAAAGTAAAAAAAATGCCTTAAAATGTGCTCTCTCATTATTCTGGCATTTGGCAAATATAAATAATTTTGGTTCCTAATTGACCAAAAATGGAAAGGTTTATTCCGATTTCATGTCAGATAGTGAGGAAAACATGGAGATGTATCTTTTTAGATAGTGTATGTAATCGTCTGGTATCAACTGTATATAAAGGGTACCAACTATGGACTACATTGGAAAAGTAATTGCGCTTGAGAGAATAGGGGAAGACTCACTAAGGGAAAAAAAAAGGTCTATCCTGAAAAGTGAAAACAGGAGTATAAATAATACTGTAAGAGAAATGTGATATCAAATATGAACTACATATGAAGGTGTGTGAAATGTGTATGAATCGAGATATATATATACCAGTGCTAGGTTTTGGACCATGAAGAAGGCGGTTGCCGGATATTTGCCGTATCCATTCATTTGTTCTATATATATATATATATATATATATATATATATATATATATATATATATATATATATATATATATATATATATACTAGCTGTACTACCCGGCTTCGCCTGGGTTAATAACTGCTGTCAACAAAATAGAATGTATTAAGAAAAATGTATTCTGTACACAAAAACCACAAAACAAATAGATATAAATGTAATTATTAAAAGGCAAAAACTAAGCTAATAGAAGCATTTCACAACATATATTTCAACACCACAGATATTCCACACAGATTTAACATCCTATTACCTCACACATGCTTTGTTATACTGAGAATGTCCTTTGTTGCCTATATTGACCAATCAGAGCTCAGATTAATTAACTGTAGCAAAATAGAAGCTAAGCTGTGATTGGTTGCTATTGGCAGCCTAATAAATCTCCAGGCAACAGAAAGCTCTCCCCCTTGACAGTATATATTAGCTCACACATACACATAATAGACAGGTCATGTGACTGACAGCTGCCGTATTTCCTATGTGGTACATTTGTTGTTCTTGTAGTTTGGCTGCTTATTAATCAGATTTTTATTTTTGAAGGATAATACCAGACTTTTGTGTGTTTAGGGCTATTATGTGGTGAGGTTGGTGTATGTGTGGTGAGATGTGTGCTGAGGGTGGTATATGTGTTCAAGCACATGGTGGTGTGTGGTCGCATTGTGTGTGTTCATATCCCCGATTGTGGTGAGTATCCCATGTCGGGGCCCCACCTTAGCATCTGTACGGTATATACTCTTTGGCGCCATCGCTCTCATTCTTTAAGTCCCCCTTGTTCACATCTGGCAGCTGTCAATTTGCCCCCAACACTTTTCGTTTCACTTTTTCCCCATTATGTAGATAGGGGCAAAATTGATTGGTAAATTGGAAAGCACGGGGTTAAAATTTCGCCTCACAACATAGCACCCGGGGCTGCCCGGGATAGTAACTGTCTCTCTGTGTCTCTCCCATTCTCTGTCTGTCTCCCCCTCTGTATATATCTCTCTGTCTCTCTATCTCTTTGTCTGTCTCTTTCCCTGTCTGTCTCTGACTGTCTCTGTCTCTTTCACTGTCTGTTTCAATCTCTTTTCCTGTCTGTCTATCTATCTCTTTCCTTGTCTGTCTATCTATCTCTGTCACTTTCCCTGTCTGTCTCTTTCCCTGTCTATCTCTTTCCCTCTCTTTCCCTGTCTGTCTCTTTCCCTCTCTGTCTCTTTCCATATTTCCCTCTGTCTCTTTCCCTGTGTCTTTCTCTTTGTCTGTCTCTTTACCTGTCTTTGTCTATCTCTTACCCTGTCTGTATCTTTCCCTCTCTTTCCCTGTCTGTCTGTTTCCCTGTGTCTGTCTGTCTCTTTGTCTGTTTGTCTCTTTACCTGTCTGTATCTGTCTTTTAACCCGTCTGTGTCTGTCTCTTTCCCTGTCAGTCTGTCTCTTTGTCTGTGTCTGTCTCTTTGTGTCTGTCTCTTACCCTGTCTATAGGCCCCTTTACATACTGAAACTTTCTAGCGATCCCACCAGCGATCGCAACCTGGCCAGGATCGCTAGAAAGTCTCTGGTGAGCTGTCAAACAGGCAAACCTGGCCAACGACGCAACAGCGATCCGGACCTGCAGAACGACCTAGCTAGTCATTGGGGACGTTGTAAAGCTGCTTTTTGAAAGGGAAGTCGCTAACGAAGTCGCTGTAAAGTCCCCTTTACACACTAAAACTTTGCTGCACAGCGGGAAACAAAGGACCAAAGAATGGTCCTGAACGATTTGTAGCGATCACAACTTCACAGCAGGGGCCAGGTCGCTGATGTGTTTCACACACTGCAATGTTGCTGGGGAGGTCGCTATAACGTCACAAAACCGGTGACGTTACAGCAATGTCGTTTGCGATGTTGCAGTGTGTAAAGCCACGTTAAAGGCCCCTTATGTCTGTTTCTTTCCGTGTGTCTGCCTCTTTCCCTGTCTATGTCTGCCTCTTTCCCTGTCTGTGTCTGCCTCTTTCCCTGGCTGCATTGTGACACGCCAAAATTCCATATAAGGGCGTGGGTGCGCTTTCTTCTTAAGTTCTGTCTGCACTGTGGCTCCCAGCTCCATTCGCTTTAATGGAGGCAGGTTTTTTGGCGAATAACTCTAAAGAGTGGGGTTAAAATTTCCCCTCGAAAAATAGCCTATGACGCTCTCGGGGTCCAGAAGTGTGAGTGTGCAAAAGTTTGTGGCTGTAGCTGCAATGGTGCGGATGCCAATCTCGGACATACACACATACACACACACACATACACACACACATTCAGCTTTATATAATATATATATATACATACATATATATATATATATACAGTTAGGTCCAGAAATATTTGGACAGTGACACAATTTTCGCGAGTTGGGCTCTGCATGCCACCCCATTGGATTTGAAATGAAACCTCTACAACAGAATTCAAGTGCAGATTGTAACATTTAATTTGAAGGTTTGAACAAAAATATCTGATAGAAATTGTAGGAATTGTACACATTTCTTTACAAACACTCCACAATTTAGGAGGTCAAAAGTAATTGGACAAATAAACCAAACCCAAACAAAATATTTTTATTTTCAATATTTTGTTGCGAATCCTTTGGAGGCAATCACTGCCTTAAGTCTGGAACCCATGGACATCCCCAAACGCTGGGTTTCCTCCTTCTTAATGCTTTGCCAGGCCTTTACAGCTGCAGCCTTCAGGTCTTGCTTGTTTGTGGGTCTTTCCATCTTAAGTATGTATTTGAGCAAGTGAAATGCATGCTCAATTGGGTTAAGATCTGGTGATTGACTTGGCCATTGCAGAATGTTCCACTTTTTTGCACTCATGAACTCCTGGGTAGCTTTGGCTGTATGCTTGGGGTCATTGTCCATCTGTACTATGAAGCGCCGTCCGATCAACTTTGCGGCATTTGGCTGAATCTGGGCTGAAAGTATATCCCGGTACACTTCAGAATTCATCCAGCTACTCTTGTCTGCTGTTATGTCATCAATAAACACAAGTGACCCAGTGCCATTGAAAGCCATGCATGCCCATGCCATCACGTTGCCTCCACCATGATTTACAGAGGATGTGGTATGCCTTGGATCATGTGCCGTTCCCTTTCTTCTCCAAACTTTTTTCTTCCCATCATTCTGGTACAGATTGATCTTTGTCTCATCTGTCCATAGAATACTTTTCAAGAACTGAGCTGGGTTCATGAGGTGTTTTTCAGCAAATTTAACTCTGGCCTGTCTATTTTTGGAATTGATGAATGGTTTGCATCTAGATGTGAACCCTTTGTATTTACTTTCATGGAGTCTTCTCTTTACTGTTGACTTAGAGACAGATACACCTACTTCACTGAGAGTGTTCTGGACTTCAGTTGATGTTGTGAACGGGTTCTTCTTCACCAAAGAAAGTATGCGGCGATCATCCACCACTGTTGTCATCCGTGGACGCCCAGGCCTTTTTGAGTTCCCAAGCTCACCAGTCAATTCCTTTTTTCTCAGAATGTACCTGACTGTTGATTTTGCTACTCCAAGCATGTCTGCTATCTCTCTGATGGATTTTTTCTTTTTTTTCAGCCTCAGGATGTTCTGCTTCACCTCAATTGAGAGTTCCTTAGATCGCATGTTGTCTGGTCACAGCAACAGCTTCCAAATGCAAAACTACACACCTGTAATCAACCCCAGACCTTTTAACTACTTCATTGATTACAGGTTAACAAGGGAGACGCCTTCAGAGTTAATTGCAACCCTTAGAGTCCCTTGTCCAATTACTTTTGGTCCCTTGAAAAAGAGGAGGCTATGCATTACAGAGCTATGATTCCTAAACCCTTTCTCTGATTTGGATGTGAAAACTCTCATATTGCAGCTGGGAGTGTGCACTTTCAGCCCATATTATATGTATAATTGTATTTCTGAACATGTTTTTGTAAACAGCTAAAATAACAAAACTTGTGTCACTGTCCAAATATTTCTGGCCCTGACTGTGTATATATATATATATATATATATATATATGCACATAACATATATATATATATATATATATATATATATATATATATATATATATATGTGCACATAACAGTGTATATATATATATATATATATATATATGTTACACCTCGTGGCTCTCCTGTGGCAAGGAATGAGACAGTCTCCTTGCCTGCCACGAGCGCTCCTGCTCCGCAGCGCCGAAGGTCTGCCAGACTGCGCAGAGTGCAGGAGAAACCTCCTCAGAGAGGCAGCACAAGGGTGACACCTAGTGGTACTCCTGTTGCAAGAAATGAGGCGGTCTCCCATTCCTTGCCTGCCACAGCTCCTCCTGCTCAGCAGCCTCGAAGGTCTGTGAGGTTGCGCAATGTGCAGAGATTTGCTGCTCAGGGAAGCAGTGAGACTCCCGTTATCTCTACACATTGTGAGACCGAGGATCCCGCCTCTATTTCCCAGAGGCAGGAGGGTGAGCATGTGCTATGCTTGGTGGATCCTGATTCGCCCACTGACGTCACACGGCTTGATGACAAGGCTGGTGACGTGGTGAATCCTGACTGGCCAGGCTGGGATGTCGTGGATCCTGATTGGGTCAAGTCCGTCATCTCCGCCTCGCGCCCGCCCTTGGCTGGAGCTACACCTCCTTAAAAGCTCCTCCTGCCATCATGGCGGCGCGCGACCGTCCTTCTATGTTTGGATGTCTGGCAGTGTGCTGCCACGCCACTGCTCAGGCATTATCTTCTTCTGTGGGCTTGGCCCTTGCTGCTTAGGCAGCACCTGGTTTGCAGGCCGTGTCCCTGCCTTGCTGCTCCGGCAGTAGCTCCTTCTACAGGCCGTGTTCCTGTCCCAGGTGAGCTCCTCGAGTCTCCACTGGACTCACCTGGTTATTGAAAGCACACGTGCGTGGGCACCTCTGTGCTACCCTCGTGCCATATTCTCGTGACTTCCACTGGCACACGTGCGTGGGCACCTCTGTGCTTCCCCCGTGCAACAGGTACACCGAGCCGTGTGATCCCTGCCATACAACCCACACGGGTTAGGGCAGACCGGTGTACATAGATCGTCTGTGACATTCCAGACGATCGCTAGCAGCAACCCGCTCACTCTTCACCCACCATAGCAGCGGTCCCTTACACCGCACAGTGGACCTTGACCGGCGGAAGCTGTCCATTCCCCATCTTGGCACGCTTCCCCGGGTCCCCCTCGTAACATTACGGTCGCGCCAAAGGTCTGGCTATGGCTGAAGAGCAGCAGCAGTTGCTGCGTTATGTGCAGCAGTTGGAATCACGTTTAGCAGCAGTGGAGCAGTCTTCCTCCGACAAGACTGCTCTGACGACAGTCGCCACCCAGGCGGCTACCCAGGCTGTGCTATTGGGCGGAAGGTCTCCTCGCCTTGCGCTTCCAGAGCGCTTTAGCGGGGACAGCTCCGAGTGCCGTGGGTTTATAAACCAAGTTACCACCTACTTAGAGCTGTCCACGACTCTTTACGCTACCGAGAAGGCGAAGGTAGCCTTCGTCCAGTCCCTGCTCACAGGGAGAGCGCTTAAGTGGTCCACGCCGTTGTGGGAGCGCGGAGATCGGGTGGTGAATAACTTAGCATCTTATCTTGTGGCCATGAGAATGGTGTTCCTCGGGCCTCAAGTCACCCACGACTCCGCACTGCGCCTCCTACGACTTCGGCAAGGGTCCGCTTCAGTCGGGGACTTTGCCGTACACTTTAGGACACTTGCCGCAGAGCTGGACTGGCCCGATAAGGTCCTTGTCCCTGTGTTCTGGGAGGGCCTGGCAGGGTTCGTCAAAGACGCACTGGCCACGCGTGAGGTGCCTGCTACTTTAGAGTCCTTGATTGTGGTTGCCTCTCGCATAGACATCCGCCAGGCGGAGCGGAGGCTCGAGGTCTCTTCAGCACCCACGTCCTCACGGCCTAAAAAGCGTCTGGCTCCCGTATTCCACCAGACAGGTCTCCCAGCCAGCTCTGTAGGCGACTCCGTGGAGTCAATGGAGGTGTCCAAAGCGGTCTCCTCTACCCCAGGTTCTCGGTCTGGTGTCATCTGCTTTTCCTGTGGGCAGAGGGGACACATAGCTACCCGATGTTCCAAACCGTCGGGAAAAGACAGCGTCTAGTTTCCATCAGAGGGGGGTTACTAGACGCTGCTTCTCCCTCTAGGTTTACTATCAGCGCCCAGTTGCAGTTTGGCACTACTCTCTTCTCTGCTCTGGCCTGCCTGGACTCAGGCGCTGATGGCAATTTCATTTCGACCTCCCTGGCAACCCGATACTCAGTTCCCCTGGTTCTCTTACCCAAGCCACTCAGGGTTCGGGTAGTCAACGGGTCCCTACTAGTCGATCCCATCACCCAGATCACCATCCCTCTCAGGATGGAAGTACCACCAGGACACCATGAGCAGGTGTCCTTCCTGGTGCTTCCAGGGGGGACGGATGAGATCCTACTGGGCCTCCCCTGGTTGAGACAGCATGCTCCTATACTCAACTGGGCAACAGGGGAGATCTCATCATGGGCAGGATCCTGTAGGGAGCACCTCGTGACTACCGAACCACCCGCTACCATTAGGTCGGTTGGGTCCTCAGGGAATACAGGGGAGCCAGGTTTACCGACACCTTATGAGGCCTACAGGGACGTCTTCTCCAAGAGGGCCGCAGATACCCTTCCTCCCCACCGGCCATACGATTGCCGAATAGACCTGAAGCCAGGCTCCGAGCCCCCTAGGGGCAGAGTGTATCCCCTCTCTGCTCCAGAGACGGAGGCTATGTCCAAATATATTCAGGACAGCCTGGCAAAAGGGTTCATTCGCAAGTCTATTTCACCGGCCGGTGCGGGGTTCTTCTTCGTGCAAAAGAAGGAAGGGGAACTACGCCCCTGTATCGATTACAGGGGATTAAATGCAATCACGATCAAAAACAAATACCCTTTGCCCCTCATTACGGAGGTATTTGATCGATTCCGCGGGGCAAAGATCTTCACGAAGCTGGATCTACGCGGGGCGTATAATCTAGTACGAGTCCGAGAGGGCGATGAGTGGAAGACCGCCTTCAACACCAGGGACGGTCACTACGAGTATCTCATAATTAGAGATGAGCGAACCGGTCGCGGTTCGGCTCGAGGTTGGTTCGCCGAACGGACCTCCCGTTCGAGTTCGGTTCATCGAACGTTCGACGAACCGAACTCGAACTGCATAGGAAACAATGGCAGGCAATCACAAACACAGAAAAACACCTAGAAAACACCCTCAAAGGTGTCCAAAAGGTCACAAACAACTCACAACACATGGGAAAGTGACAAGGACATATACTCATGCGAAAACAAAAGAGCTGGACAAGGAAAAAGAGTAGGACACACAGATATATGAGTATATGCAAGGAAACATCGATTCCATTATTGTGCAACTTGAGCCCTGCTCATTTTAGGCTTCCAATGTTGATAAATTGCCTGAGCTCGCCACGTACGTCTTGGGGATCTTGTCGTGTCCTGCAGCCAGCGTTCTCTCGGAACCTGTCTTCAGTGCTGCTGTGGGTCTGCTGGCAGATAAGCACACGTGTCTGTCCACTGACAATGTGGACATGGCTCTCAGAGGACTTTTCTTCCCCTGGGTCAGCCAGGGGACGGGAAAGGCACGCGTATTTTTGAGAGTGCTTCATGCAAAGCATCTTTTTCTTTTTCAAAAGGGGGCTCAACCGATGCCAGTCAAGTGGGGTGTGTGTGGCCCAGTTAGTGGCAACGAGGGAGACTGTGGTTGGAGTCCCCTCGCTGTGTTTCTAACAGAACCAAGATGAACAAGTCATGGCTCTCAGAGGACTTTTCTTCCCCTGGGTCAGCCAGGGGACGGGAAAGGCACGCGTATTTTTGAGAGTGCTTCATGCAAAGCATCTTTTTCTTTTTCAAAAGGGGGCTCAACCGATGCCAGTCAAGTTGGGTGTGTGTGGCCCAGTTAGTGGCAACGAGGGAGACTGTGGTTGGAGTCCCCTCGCTGTGTTTCTAAAAGAACCAAGACGAACAAGTCATGGCTCTCAGAGGACTTTTCTTCCCCTGGCTCAGCCAGGAGACGGGAAAGGCACGCGTATTTTTGAGAGTGCTTCATGCAAAGCATCTTTTTCTTTTTCAAAAGGGGGCTCAACCGATGCCAGTCAAGTGGGGTGTGTGTGGCCCAGTTAGTGGCAACAAGGGAGACTGTGGTTGGAGTCCCCTCGCTGTGTTTTACATGCTTTTAGAAGGGCATGACATGGCTTGGAGGTTGACTTTCATCATATGCAAACTGTTGGCTACCAAAATGCTGCCTTTCCAACAACTGTGGTTATAGGCAATGAGGAACATACTGATGAAGATGAGACGCAGATACCCGATTGGGATGACAACTTAAATATTCGGTCAGGGCAAGAAGAAACTCGGTCTGAGGGGGAGGGGAGTGCAAACACAACAATTGATGATGAAGTTCTAGATCCCACCTACTGTCAACCCACAGTCAGACACTCGAGGAGGTCAATAGAGGCGGTGGAGGAGGATGCAACCGACGTCGAAGTAACCTGGCGCCTTCCTGGACACAGTCGGAGCACTGGTAGCACGTCTACAACTGCATCCTCAGCCACCACTCTGCCTCTGAGCATTATTCGGGGTGGATCAACAGGTCGCATGGCCTCTAAGCCTTGCCTAGCCTGGTCCTTTTTTGACATAAAAAAAGATCGGCCAAATTATGTGATCTGTAACATTTGGCATGGTTATCTTAGTAGAGGTCAAAACCTCAGCAGTTTGACAACTTCTTCCATGAATCGTCACATGAATAAATATCATATGGCCTGGTGGGAAGCTCACCGTGCTGCAATGCGGCCTAGTGGAGCCAACCATCCACCGCCTGCCCCTTCCAGGGCATCCACGCGCTCGTCATCTTCTAGGACTGTGGGGACAGCTGTCACACCTGTTTTTCCACCCACAACTTCCACCACTGTAACCGCAACAGGCAGTTTGCTTGGTAGGTCGTCAGTTGGTTTGGAAGGGGAAACAAGTGAGTGTGTACAGCTCTCTCAGACATCGATAGCACCAACTTTGGATGAAGGCAACATCATGTCTCCGCCTGCACTTTCCTCACAAACCTGCATTTTTCCAGGGACACCCTACTCAACACCGTCTACACACAGCAGCCAGATCTCTGTCCCTCAGATGTGGTCAAATAAAAGGCCACTTCCTGCGACCCATGACAAAGCGAAGAGGTTGACTCTATCCCTCTGTAAGCTGTTGGCTACAGAAATGCTGCCTTTCCGCCTAGTGGACACACAGGATTTTAGAGACCTTATATCTGTCGCTGTGCCCCAGTACCAGATGCCTAGTCGCCACTACTTCTCTAAGAAAGGTGTGCCCGCGCTACACCAGCATGTCGCACACAACATCACCGCTTCCTTGAGAAACTCTGTGTGTGAACGGGTGCATTTCACCACCGATACTTGGACCAGTAAGCATGGACAGGGACGTTACATGTCGCTGACTGGGCACTGGGTAACTATGGTGATAGATGGTGAAGGGTCTGCTGCACAAGTCTTGCCGTCCCCACGACTTGTGTGTCAATTCTATGTCTGTCCAAGTTCCGCCACAGCTTCTGCATCCTCCACCTCATCTGTGTCCTCCACCTCCGCCCCAAGCCTGCCTGGTCAGGCCACCAGCGTTCTCACTGCGCAGAAGGAATCACGCACCCCTCATTACTATGCTGGCAGCAGAGCGCAACGGCATCAGGCGGTCTTTAGCTTGACATGTCTTGGGAATAAGAGTCACACAGCTGAGGAGTTGTGGTCAGCTCTGCGGTCCGAGTTTAATAAATGGTTGTCTCCACTCAACCTGCAGCCTGGTAAGGCCGTGTGCGACAATGCTGCAAACCTGGGTGCGGCCCTTCGCCTGGGCAAGGTGACACACGTACCTTGTATGGCTCACGTGTTGAACCTTGTCGTCCAGCAATTTTTAACACACTATCCCGGCCTAGATGGCCTTCTGAACAGGGCACGAAAACTGTCAGCTCACTTCCGCCGTTCAAGCGCCGCAGCAGAGCGACTTGCATCGCTCCAGAAGTCTTTCGGCCTGCCGGTTCATCGCCTGAAATGCGATGTGGCGACACGCTGGAATTCAACTCTCCACATGTTACAGCGACTGTGGCAGCACCGGCGAGCCCTGGTGCAATACGTCATGATGTATAGCCTGGGCCAACGAGATGCAGAAGTGGGGCAGATCACCCTGATGGAGTGATCTCAGATCAAGGACCTATGCACCCTTCTGCACAGTTTCGACATGGCGACGAATATGTTTAGCGCTGACAATGCCATTATCAGCATGACGATTACAGTCATTTACATGCTGGAGCACACGCTAAACACTATTCGTAGTCAGGGGGTGGGACAACAGGAAGGGGAGGAACTACAGGAGGATTCATATGCGCAAGACACAACAACATCACCAAGGTCCAGACGTTCATCATCACCAACGCGGCAGGCATGGGACCATGGGGGACAGGGATCAACAAGGGCGCATGGTAGCAGGCGACATGTTGAGGAAGGTGCAGGAGGACATGAAGATATGGAGGACGAACTGTCCATGGACATGGAAGACTCAGCAGATGAGGGGGACCTTGGTCAAATTTCAGTTGAAAGAGGTTGGGGGGAGATGACAGAGGAAGAAAGAACGGTTAGCACCTCTATGCCACAAACACAGCGTGGACTTGGTCCGCATGGCTGCGCAAGACACATGAGTGCCTTCTTGTTGCACTACCTCCAACATGACCCTCGTATTGTCAAAATTAGAAGTGATGATGACTACTGGCTTGCCACACTATTAGATCCCCGGGACAAGTCCAAATTTTGTGACATAATTCCACCCATAGAAAGGGACGCACGTATGCAGGAGTATCAGCATAAGCTGTTACTCGATCTTAGCTCGGCTTTTCCACCAAACAACCGTGCAGGTGAAGGGAGTGATTCTCCCAGTTGTAACTTGACAAACATGGGACGGCCTCGTCATCTTCAACAGTCTACCCGTACCAGTAGGACCGTATCTGGTGCTGGTAACAGCAATTTTATGGAATCTTTTCATAATTTTTTTAGACCCTCCTTTGCAAGGCCACCAGAGACAACAAGTCTGACACATAGTCAACGGATGGAGAGGATGATACAGGAGTATCTCCAAATGAACATCGATGCAATGACTTTGCAAATGGAGCCTTGCTCCTTTTGGGCTTCAAATCTAGAAAAATTGACAGAGCTCTCCAGTTACGCCTTGGAGATTTTGTCGTGTCCAGCTGCCAGCGTTGTCTCTGAACGTGTCTTCAGTGCTGCTGGGTGTGTGCTGACAGATAAGCGCACGCGTCTGTCCAGTGACAATGTGGACAGACTGACGTTCATCAAAATGAACAAGTCATGGATCCAGAAGGAATTTACTACCCCTGTGTCATCCTGGGGAGAGTAAATGCTTGTGGATTTGGAATGTGCTTGATGCAAATCAAAACATCCTGTTTGCAACTAGGGCACAAGTGCTGCCACTGATGGGGTGTCTGTGTGCCCAATTTTGGGAAAAAAGGTAGACTCCGCTTGGAGTAACCCTTGCTTGCTGTGTTTTTTAAAAATGATACAAGATGAACAGATCTGAAGGCAAGATGAAGGCAACATCATGTCTCCGCCTGCACTTTTCTCACAAACCTGCATTTTTCCAGGGACACCCTACTCAACACCGTCTACAGACAGCAGCCAGATCTCTGTCCCTCAGATGTGGTCAAATAAAAGGCCACTTACTGCGACCCATGACAAAGCTAAGTGGTTGACTCTATCCCTCTGTAAGCTGTTGGCTACCGAAATGCTGCCTTTACGCGTAGTGGACACACAGGATTTTACAGACCTTATGTCTGTCGCTGTGCCCCAGTACCAGATGCCCAATCACCACTGCTTCTCCAAGAAAAGCATGCCCGCGCTACACCAGCATGTCGCACACAACATCATCACCACTTCCTTGAGAAAATCTGTGTGCGACAGGGTGCATTTCAACACAGATACTTGGACCAGTAAGCATAGACAGGGTAATTACATGTCACTGACTGGGCACTGGCAAACTATGGTGAGAGATGGAGAAGGGTCTGCTGTACAAGTCTTGCCGTCCCCACGAGTTGTTTCAATCCTTGTTCTGTATGTAGAAGTTAATACACTGCTTCTGCCTCTTCAACCTCGTGTGGGTCCTCTACCTTGGCGCAAACCCTGTGTGGTCAGGCCACCCTTCCTTGCAACTGCGCACAAGGACTACCACACACCTCCTTACTATGCTGGCAGCAGAGCTCAATGCCATCAGGCAGTCAAAGTTTTACTTTGAAATGTATGGGAAATGTGAGTCACACCGCTATTCCAGAGAATAGTAGTCAGGCAGGGTCAAAACATTAATTGAGGAACAGGAACAGAATGGGACGGCCAGGACTTAATCAGAAAACAAGCAGAGGTGAAATGCGTATCGGCCAACAAGGTACATAAACAGCAAGCAGGAAAAGTAGTCAGGTAACAAGCACACAAAATCATAAAACTGAACTGGGGGTAAAATTAACCAGAGGTTCATAGCTATGTCTGGCAGTGGTCTGCAGACAGGATGGGCATAAAAAAGGGTGTGGTGTCTTCCCATTGGTTGTAGCTGAATGATGGTATTTCATCTGTGAGATACCCACCAGCTACATTCAGCCAGAGATTCTGCATCTGTCAAGGTAATGCAGCCCAGTGGGTGAGCATAACCTGCGTCCACCTGCGCCGCTGGCATCGACTACTCTCCCATCATCAGCACTATTCATGAAAGGAACACGTTGTCACCTGGCAACCGGAGTACAAATTGACGGAGCGGACTACGTTGGTGACTTAACAGCCGTGTGCGGCAATGATGCAAACCTGGCTGTGGGCCATCGTCAGGGCAATGTGACACACGTGCCTTGTATGGCTCACGTGTTGAACCGAATTCTCCAGCAATTTTTAAAACACCATCACGGCCTACATGGACTTGTGCAGCGGGCACGCTCACTATGTGCTCACTTCCATCGTGCGCACACAGCAGCTCAACAACTTTCATCACTCCGGAAGTCTTAGGGTCTGGCAGTTAAACGCCGGAAATGCGATGTTCCGACACGCAGGAATTGGAATCTGCACATGTTGCAGCGTGTGTGGCAGCACCGCAGAGCCCTGCTGAAATACGGTAAGACATATAGCCTGGGATAACTTGATCCAGAGGTGGTGCAGATCACGCTGCTGGAGTGGTGTCAGATCAAGGACCTATGCACCCTGCTACACAGTTTTGAAATGTCGACGAAGATGTTTAGCACTGGCAATATCATTCTCAGGGTGACAATTCTGGTCATCTACATGATGGAGCACACTGTAATTATTATTCAGAGTCAGGTGTTGGGACAAGAGGAAGGGGAGGAAGTACAGGAGGAGTCATATGCGGAAGGGATAACAAGATCTACGAGGTGCAGATGGTCAGCGGCACCTATGCGGCAGTCATGGTGAGGGAGAGGGATTAACAAGGGCGCATAGTATCAGCAAAAAGTGTTGATGAAAGTGCAGGAGCCCATGAAGAAATGGAGGACGAACTGGCGATCGGCATGGAAGACTCAGCAGATGAGTGAGAGCTTGCTCACATTTCGGTTGTGCGAGGTTGTGGGTAGAGGACAGAGGAAGTATGCACGATTCTCACCTCTCTGCCACCAACACACCAAGGACTTGGTCCTCCTGGATGCACAAGACACATGAGCGGATTCTTGCTGCACTACCTACAACATGACCCTCGGATTGTACGAATTCAAAGTAATCCAGAATACTGGGTTGCCACACTGTTAGATCCCCGGTACAAGACAAAATTTGCCGAACTAATTCCTGCCATAGAAATAGACGCACGTATACAGGAGTATCTGCAGAATGTGGAACGCAATCTTAGATCTACTTTTCCACTAAACACCAGTGCTGCACAGAGTGAATCTCAACGCTTTGTCATGGATAGGAGGAAATGGTCTTTTACTTGTCCACATCGGAGGGACCGAGGGATGGCTGCTGTGCTGAGATGGCGTTGAGTACGGTGTCCCTGCACAGTTGCACTTTTGGTCATATCCCAAAATGAGTTGGAAAAGGACAGATGCTGTTGGAAAGGGGAACAGGTGTGTTGGAAAGGGGAAAAAAATTTTGGTCCGTGGATTTGGTGGTTAAGCAACTGTAACATTTGCTGAAGAAACAACATCTGTTACAGTGGGACTGGCAGATTTGGATAAAGTGGTATATAATCTGTGACCGCTATATAACGAAAATTAATAAGAAAAGAAAGAGAAAGGTATATATCCCCATCAGCAGTCAGTGTCCACCGTGCTCCCAGTTGGAAAAGGAGAGGTTGGCAACTGGAAGGTTTGGTGGAGGATACAGAGCTGTGTGGCTATGAAACTAATAGTAGCTTGAACCGAGTTAGACGCCATTCGGATCTGGAGACTGTGAGCCCTGTTAGCGTCACAGGGTCCACATGCCCACCCAGCCCAGGAACTCCCTGTTAACAACACAGGGGCCATTGAGTTCGCTGACCGTGTGCGTAGGGGCCACACCTGTGGACAGCAGGCGCATCAGCAGCAGCAGGCCTGTTAATGCCACTGGGCTGCACAAGCAGGACTGTTAGGACAGGAGCTGGTCTTAACCGTTCTGCGTTACCAACTGTGGTGGTGGCCTGCATCCACCACCCTATCCCTGCCTACCTCTGGCCTAAAGCCGCAATGGGTTCAACACATGGAGGTGTGCTCTTTCGGAGCATAATAGAAGACTGTGCACCTCCTTGTTGGCTCCAGTCCCTTTGATAACCTGGGTCCGCCCCAAACCATGGTGAACCACAATGCACCTCCTATAGACAAAAGTAGAGTGACACGTCATGAGTGGCATAACTAGCGTCCTATTTGGAAACGCAACTTCAATGATGACCTCATGGCTGCCATGACCCAAACACCTCACCAGTCATCGTCTGACCATCAATAATGCGATGACAAGTCATAGGTGTGGGCCTCTGCAAGCCATTTGGGAGGACACCTGATGCCCTGTGGTCTATATGGGACCCCCACATCAGGGCCAGGGCCAAAGAGTTCATTACCGGACCTAGTCTCTGATGCAGGAAGTGCCTGAGCATGCTCAGTAGCATGAAATACAGTCTCTGAAAAAAGACTATCAGCTTTAGCATGGTGTCTAGGCACAAAACAGGACTTAGACCCGGCACGGAATGCAAGCACCTGTGCAAAGAGGCTTTTCACACTTAGTGTGGGAGCATGCGCTGTATCCCGAAATGAAGACTTAGCGTCAGGAATGGCACAGTCAGGCTGAGCATACTCACTAGGCGAAACACTGTAATTATGCTGCAGCTGGGGTACATCGGCACACGCATGCGCACTTGCTGCCTCTCCACACTTAGACGTGGAGGGGAAATTTGTCTTGGAGATGCTGTCTATGAACAGAAGGAAAAGCTAAAGGAAGCCTGACTTTCTATCCCTCCGAATTATGAAATGCAGCAATGAATTCCATGAGTTTGCTATAACATTAGCGTAGCAAAATGTGCATGAGGGTGTGATGTAGAGGTGCTAGAAATAGCTTGTCACCAGTGGGGCACTAATGGAATACAACAGCCAGTTCTATGATGCCACAAAATGGCAGTATTTTGTGCTATCATTATAGCTTATTAAAAACAGAGCACGAGGTTGTCATGCAGAGGTGCTGCACATAGATTTGCAGTAGTGTGAATAGACAAAAGTACAATAGCCACGTTTAGGATACAACTAGGTACAGTGAGTGTTTGCTAGTATAATGGCTGAGTTTAAAAAAGTTAGAGTGTGCAATGCAGGCAGACGTGCTGCAAATAACGTTCCAATACTGTGAATTGACAAAAGTACAATAGCCACGTTTAGGATACAACTAGGTACAGTGAGTGTTTGCTAGTATAATGGCTGAGTTTGAAAAAGTTAGAGTGTGCAATGCAGGCAGACGTGCTGCAAATAACGTTCCAATACTGTGAATTGACAAAAGTACAATAGCCACGTTTAGGATACAACTTGGTACAGTGAGTGTTTGCTAGTATAATGGCTGAGTTTAAAAAAGTTAGAGTGTGCAATGCAGGCAGACGTGCTGCAAATAACGTTCCAATACTGTGAATAGACAAAAGTACAAAAGCCACGTTTAGGATACAACTAGGTACACTGTGTGTTTGCTAGTATAATGGCTGAGTTTAAAAAAGTTAGAGTGTGCAATGCAGGCAGACGTGCTGCAAATAACGTTCCAATACTGTGAATTGACAAAAGTCCAATAGCCACGTTTAGGATACAACAAGGTACAGTGAGTGTTTGCTAGTATAATGGCTGAGTTTAAAAAAGTTAGAGTGTGCAATGCAGGCAGACGTGCTGCAAATAACGTTCCAATACTGTGAATTGACAAAAGTACAATAGCCACGTTTAGGATACAACTAGGTACAGTGAGTGTTTGCTAGTATAATGGCTGAGTTTAAAAAAGTTAGAGTGTGCAATGCAGGCAGACGTGCTGCAAATAACGTTCCAATACTGTGAATAGACAAAAGTACAAAAGCCACGTTTAGGATACAACTAGGTACACTGTGTGTTTGCTAGTATAATGGCTGAGTTTAAAAAAGTTAGAGTGTGCAATGCAGGCAGACGTGCTGCAAATAACGTTCCAATACTGTGAATAGACAAAAGTACAAAAGCCACGTTTAGGATACAACTAGGTACACTGTGTGTTTGCTAGTATAATGGCTGAGTTTAAAAAAGTTAGAGTGTGCAATGCAGGCAGACGTGCTGCAAATAACGTTCCAATACTGTGAATTGACAAAAGTACAATAGCCACGTTTAGGATACAACTAGGTACAGTGAGTGTTTGCTAGTATAATGGCTGAGTTTAAAAAAGTTAGAGTGTGCAATGCAGGCAGACGTGCTGCAAATAACGTTCCAATACTGTGAATTGACAAAAGTCCAATAGCCACGTTTAGGATACAACTAGGTACAGTGAGTGTTTGCTAGTATAATGGCTGAGTTTAAAAAAGTTAGAGTGTGCAATGCAGGCAGACGTGCTGCAAATAACGTTCCAATACTGTGAATTGACAAAAGTACAATAGCCACGTTTAGGATACAACTAGGTACAGTGAGTGTTTGCTAGTATAATGGCTGAGTTTAAAAAAGTTAGAGTGTGCAATGCAGGCAGACGTGCTGCAAATAACGTTCCAATACTGTGAATTGACAAAAGTACAAAAGCCACGTTTACGATACAACTAGGTACACTGTGTGTTTGCTGGTATAATGGCTGAGTTTAAAAAAGTTAGAGTGTGCAATGCAGGCAGACGTGCTGCAAATAACGTTCCAATACTGTGAATTGACAAAAGTACAATAGCCACGTTTAGGATACAACTTGGTACAGTGAGTGTTTGCTAGTATAATGGCTGAGTTTAAAAAAGTTAGAGTGTGCAATGCAGGCAGACGTGCTGCAAATAACGTTCCAATACTGTGAATTGACAAAAGTACAATAGCCACGTTTAGGATACAACTTGGTACAGTGAGTGTTTGCTAGTATAATGGCTGAGTTTAAAAAAGTTAGAGTGTGCAATGCAGGCAGACGTGCTGCAAATAACGTTCCAATACTGTGAATTGACAAAAGTACAATAGCAACGTTTAGGATACAACTAGGTACAGTGAGTGTTTGCTAGTATAATGGCTGAGTTTAAAAAAGTTAGAGTGTGCAATGCAGGCAGACGTGCTGCAAATAACGTTCCAATACTGTGAATTGACAAAAGTACAATAGCCACGTTTAGGATACAACTAGGTACAGTGAGTGTTTGCTAGTATAATGGCTGAGTTTAAAAAAGTTAGAGTGTGCAATGCAGGCAGACGTGCTGCAAATAACGTTCCAATACTGTGAATTGACAAAAGTACAATAGCCACGTTTAGGATACAACTAGGTACAGTGAGTGTTTGCTAGTATAATGGCTGAGTTTAAAAAAGTTAGAGTGTGCAATGCAGGCAGACGTGCTGCAAATAACGTTCCAATACTGTGAATTGACAAAAGTACAATAGCCACGTATAGGATGCCACTAGGTACACTGAGTGTTTGCTAGTATAATGGCTTAGTAACAATGAGTTGTAGTGTGCAATGCAGGCAGACGTGCTCTGCAAATGTCTTTGCACTAGTGGGACTATAGCAAAGTCCAATAGCCACGTTTAGGATGCCACTAGGTACACTGAGTGTTTGCTAGTATAATGGCTTAGTAACAATGAGTTGTAGTTTGCAATGCAGGCAGACGTGCTCTGCAAATGTCTTTGCACTAGTGGGACTATAGCAAAGTCCAATAGCCACGTATAGGATGCCACTAGGTACACTGAGTGTTTGCTAGTAAAAATTGCTTAGTTTAAAAAAGTTGGAGTGTGCAATGCAGGCAGATGTGCTCTGCTAATGTCTTTGCACTAGTGGGACTATAGCAAAGTCCAATAGCCACTTTTAGGATGCCACTAGGTACACTGAGTGTTTGCTAGTAAAATTGCTTAGTTTAAAAAAGTTGGAGTGTGCAATGCAGGCAGATGTGCTCTGCAAATGTCTTTGCACTAGTGGGACTATAGCAAAGTCCAATAGCCACCTTTAGGATGCCACTAGGTACACTGAGTGTTTGCTAGTATAATGGCTTAGTAACAATGAGTTGTAGTGTGCAATGCAGGCAGACGTGCTCTGCAAATGTCTTTGCACTAGTGGGACTATAGCAAAGTCCAATAGCCACGTATAGGATGCCACTAGGTACACTGAGTGTTTGCTAGTAAAATTGCTTAGTTTAAAAAAGTTGGAGTGTGCAATGCAGGCAGATGTGCTCTGCTAATGTCTTTGCACTAGTGGGACTATAGCAAAGTCCAATAGCCACTTTTAGGATGCCACTAGGTACACTGAGTGTTTGCTAGTAAAATTGCTTAGTTTAAAAAAGTTGGAGTGTGCAATGCAGGCAGATGTGCTCTGCAAATGTCTTTGCACTAGTGGGACTATAGCAAAGTCCAATAGCCACGTATAGGATGCCACTAGGTACACTGAGTGTTTGCTAGTATAATGGCTTAGTAACAATGAGTTGTAGTGTGCAATGCAGGCAGACGTGCTCTGCAAATGTCTTTGCACTAGTGGGACTATAGCAAAGTCCAATAGCCACCTTTAGGATGCCACTAGGTACACTGAGTGTTTGCTAGTAAAATTGCTTAGTTTAAAAAAGTTGGAGTGTGCAATGCAGGCAGATGTGCTCTGCAAATGTCTTTGCACTAGTGGGACTATAGCAAAGTCCAATAGCCACGTATAGGATGCCACTAGGTACACTGAGTGTTTGCTAGTAAAATTGCTTAGTTTAAAAAAGTTGTAGTGTGCAATGCAGGCAGACGTGCTCTGCAAATGTCTTTGCACTAGTGGGACTATAGCAAAGTCCAATAGCCACAGATAGGATGCCACTAGGTACACTGAGTGTTTGCTAGTATAATGGCTTAGTTAGAATGAGTTTGAGTGTGCAGAGGACAAGAGGGTACAGTGGCAGGATTGTGGTGCTCTGGGTAGAGGAATGGAAGCCTGCCTTTCTATTCCCTCCTAATGGTGAAATGCAGGGAGGAAAT
Organism: Anomaloglossus baeobatrachus; assembly: GCF_048569485.1. NCBI lineage: Eukaryota > Metazoa > Chordata > Amphibia > Anura > Aromobatidae > Anomaloglossus > Anomaloglossus baeobatrachus. The sequence continues at coordinate 463,143,988 of NC_134356.1, forward strand.
CCCTGACCTGGGCTACACAGACGCTGTTGCTGTTTGCAGGACCTGTCACCTATGGCTCTCTGACCCTGCCGCTTTGAGCCCTTAAAAGGACTGCTATAAAGTGCTATCCCTATGCTGTCTAATGCTGTGTATGCAGCGCATACAGCAGTATCGGCTATAGGACTCAGGAGGACGGAGCTGCGACACTGATGTCTGACACCAAAGACGCAGAAGGCAGATAATGGCGTTCGTGAAGAAAATGTCCGGTTTTATAATGCAGGGACATGTGACATGCAGATCCTATCACACATGCCGTTGCTTCTCTGGCTCAAAGTCCACTTAGCTGTGTGTGTGTCTGTGATTGGCTGACATGCTGGCCCGCCCCACAAGACGCGCGCGCTTAGGGAAGGAAGACAAGAAAAAAAAAAAAAAAAATGGCGATCGCCATTATAGAAACAGCAGTGATCTGAAGGCGCTGTTCACGCACACTATACACTGAAATGTGATAATAGTTTGATTCACAGAGTGACTTACACTTTTACAGCAGAAACCAAGCTATGATTTAGCTGTTTTTTGGCTGCTAGAACCGTTCTCGAACGTTTCTAGAACTATCGAGCTTTTGCAAAAAGCTCGAGTTCTAGTTCGATCTAGAACATGCCCCAAAATCACTCGAGCCTAGAACTGGAGAACCACGAACCACGAACCGCGCTCAACTCTACTCATAATGCCCTTCGGACTCTGCAATGCCCCCGCCGTATTTCAAGACTTTGTGAATGATGTTTTCCGGGATTTGTATCTTTCCGTGGTTGCATACCTGGATGATATCCTTATCTTCTCCCCCGATCTTGCCACCCATCGGAGGGATGTCATCCGAGTACTTAAGAGGCTCCGCACTCATTCGTTATATGCTAAGCTAGAAAAGTGCGTTTTTGAACGTGAATCCTTGCCGTTCCTGGGGTATATCGTGTCCAGTCAGGGGTTAGCAATGGATCCGGGGAAGTTGGAGACAGTGATGAAATGGCCTGAGCCCCGCTCGCTGAAAGCGATCCAGCGATTCTTGGGGTTTATCAATTATTATCGCCAGTTCATTCCCAACTTCTCGACGGTGGCAGCACCCATCATTGCCCTTACCCGCAAGGGCGCTAATCCCAAAGCATGGACACGGGAAACGGTAGAGGCATTTCACACTCTCAAAACTTACTTCTCCAGAGCTCCCATCCTTCATCGTCCAGACATCTCCAAACCCTTTCTACTAGAGGTAGACGCCTCTTCGGTCGGTGCTGGTGCAGTCCTGTACCAGAAAGACGAACGAAGAAGGAAGCATCCTTGTTTCTTTTTCTCCAAGACCTTTTCTCCGGCCGAGAGGAACTACTCCATAGGGGATAGGGAGTTACTGGCGATGAAACAAGCATTCCAGGAATGGCGGCATCTCCTGGAGGGTGCGAAGCATCCATTTGAAGTATTTTCCGACCATAAAAATCTCACATACCTCCAGACAGCACAACGCCTGAACCCAAGGCAGGCCCGTTGGTCCTTGTTCTTCTCCCGGTTCCGCTTTATTATCCGCCACCTGGCCGGTGAGAAGAACGTACGGGCCAATGCCTTGTCACGTTGTATGGTTGTGTTGGAGGAGGACGAGGAGGAGCCTCGTCTTATACTACCCCCGGACAGCTTGAGGATGGTCACTCCCACTTCTTTGGACCAGGTGCCACCTGGCAAGACCCTCGTTCCCCCTGAACTACGGAATGAGGTGCTATCGTGGGCCCATGCCTCCAAGGTCGGGGGTCACTTTGGGGTCAAAAGGACCAGAGACCTTGTGACTAGGCACTATTGGTGGCCGAGACTACCCCAGGACATACAGGAGTATGTGGGAGCCTGTATGTCGTGTGCACGGAATAAGCCGTCCCGGCAGAGACCGGCAGGTCTTCTTCACCCACTGCCAGTGCCGGATCGTCCCTGGGAAGTGGTGGGAATGGACTTCCTGGGAGATCTGCCCAAGTCAGCAGGTCACAAGGTCGTATGGGTCATCACGGATCACTTCTCTAAAATGGTCCACTTGGTGCCTCTCCCACGACTCCCGACGTCACGTGCTCTCGCCACCTTATTCATTAGGCATGTATTTAGGCTGCATGGCATGCCTGACAAGGTGGTGAGCGACCGGGGTCCCCAGTTCGCGTCTCGCTTCTGGAGAGAGCTCTGTAAGCTCCTGCAGATAGAGCTGAACATCTCCTCCGCATACCATCCCGAAACCAATGGACTGGTAGAGAGGACCAATCAGACCTTGGTAACTTACCTCCGCCATTTTATCTCCGCGCACCACGACAACTGGGCTAACCTCCTTTCTTGGGCCGAATTTGCCATTAATAATTCGGTCCATGAATCCTCTGGTCAGACTCCGTTCCTGCTCAATAACGGACAACATCCCAGAATCCCGGTTCCGATGCCCATTACGTCACCCGATCCTAGAGTGGAGGATTGGGCGACCGAGGCCCGGGAGATCTGGGATAACACCCAAGAGGCCCTTAAGAGGGCTAAAGACCGGATGGTGACAACGGCTGATGAGCGCCGCCGCCCTGCACCATCCTTCGCCCCTGGTGACCTAGTGTGGCTGTCCTCTAAGAATGTTAACCTACGGGTACAGGCAGCCAAGTTCGCCCCTAGGTACCTGGGTCCGTTTAAAGTGCTAGAGCAGGTGAACCCGGTGGCATACCGACTCCAGCTCCCTCCACGCTGGGCTATAGCCAACACCTTTCACGTGTCCCTCCTGAAACCCGTACGACTTAATAAGTTCTCGGGGTCCCTGACGCCTCAAACTGACTCCCCGCCCGACGACTCTGAGGTGGCGAAGCTTGTGGAGACAAAAGTTATACGGGGCAGGAGGTACTACCTCGTGGAGTGGGTCGGCCGTGGTCCGGAGCATAGATCCTGGGAATTGGAGGATCATATCCACGCCCCGGGTTTGATAGCGGCCTTCGAGCACGGGCAGGGGGGGGCCTAGACGGGGGGGTAATGTTACACCTCGTGGCTCTCCTGTGGCAAGGAATGAGACAGTCTCCTTGCCTGCCACGAGCGCTCCTGCTCCGCAGCGCTGAAGGTCTGCCAGACTGAGCAGAGTGCAGGAGAAACCTCCTCAGAGAGGCAGCACAAGGGTGACACCTAGTGGTACTCCTGTTGCAAGAAATGAGGCGGTCTCCCATTCCTTGCCTGCCACAGCTCCTCCTGCTCAGCAGCCTCGAAGGTCTGTGAGGTTGCGCAATGTGCAGAGATTTGCTGCTCAGGGAAGCAGTGAGACTCCCGTTATCTCTACACATTGTGAGACCGAGGATCCCGCCTCTATTTCCCAGAGGCAGGAGGGTGAGCATGTGCTATGCTTGGTGGATCCTGATTCGCCCACTGACGTCACACGGCTTGATGACAAGGCTGGTGACGTGGTGAATCCTGACTGGCCAGGCTGGGATGTCGTGGATCCTGATTGGGTCAAGTCCGTCATCTCCGCCTCGCGCCCGCCCTTGGCTGGAGCTACACCTCCTTAAAAGCTCCTCCTGCCATCATGGCGGCGCGTGACCGTCCTTCTATGTTTGGATGTCTGGCAGCGTGCTGCCACGCCACTGCTCAGGCATTATCTTCTTCTGTGGGCTTGGCCCTTGCTGCTTAGGCAGCACCTGGTTTGCAGGCCGTGTCCCTGCCTTGCTGCTCCGGCAGTAGCTCCTTCTACAGGCCGTGTTCCTGTCCAAGGTGAGCTCCTCGAGTCTCCACTGGACTCACCTGGTTATTGAAAGCACACGTGCGTGGGCACCTCTGTGCTACCCTCGTGCCATATTCTCGTGACTTCCACTGGCACACGTGCGTGGGCACCTCTGTGCTTCCCCCGTGCAACAGGTACACCGAGCCGTGTGATCCCTGCCATACAACCCACACGGGTTAGGGCAGACCGGTGTACATAGATCGTCTGGAATCGTGACATTCCAGACGATCGCTAGCAGCAACCCGCTCACTCTTCACCCACCATAGCAGCGGTCCCTTACACCGCACAGTGGACCTTGACCGGCGGAAGCTGTCCATTCCCCATCTTGGCACGCTTCCCCGGGTCCCCCTCGTAACATATATATATATATATATATATATATATATATATGTATACATATATATATACAGTACAGACCAAAAGTTTGGACACACCTCCTTATTCAAAGAGTTTTTTTATTTTCAGGACTCTGAAAATTGTAGATTCACGTTGAAGGCATCAAAACTATGAATTAAAACATGTGGAATGAAATACTTAAAAAGGTGTGAAACAACTGAAAATATGTCTTATATCCTAGGTTCTTCAAAGTAGCCTCCTTTTGCTTTCATTACTACTTTGCACACTCTTGGCATTCTCTTGATGAGCCTCAAGAGGTAGTCACTGGACATGGTTTTCCAACAGTCTTGAAGGCATTCCCAGAGATGCTTAGCACTTGTTGGCCCTTTTTCCTTCACTCTGCGGTCCAGCTCACCCCAAACCATCTCGATTGGGTTCAGATCTGGTGACTGGATACCAGGTCATCTGGCGTAGCACCCCATCACTTTCCTTCTTGGTCAAATAGCCCTTACACAGCCTGGAGGTGTGTTTGGGCTCATTGTCCTTTTGAAAAATAAATGATAGTCCAACTAAACGCAAACGGGATGGAATAGCACACCGCTGCAAGATGCTGTGGTAGGCATGCTGGTTCTGTATGCCTTTAATTTTGAATAAATCCCCGACAGTGTCACCAGCAAAGCACCCCCACACAATCAGACCTCCTCCTCCATACTTCACGGTGGGAGCCAGCCATGTAGAGTCCATCCGTACACCTTTTCTACAAAAACATGGTGGTTGGATCCAAACATCTCAAATTTGGACTCATCAGACCAAAGCACAGATTTCCACTGGTCTAATGTCCATTCCTTGTGTTCTTTAGCCCAAACAAGTCTCTTCTGCTTGTTGCCTGCCCTTAGCAATGGTTTCCTAGCAGCTATTTTACCACGACGGCCTGCTGCACAAAGTTTCCTCTTAACAGTTGTTCTAGAGATGAGAAGGTGTGTCCATACTTTTAGTCTGTACTGTGTATGTATATATATATATATATATATATATATATATTGTTCCTTGCAAAAGTACTCAGCCCCCTTGAAGTTTTGAACCTTTTTCTACATTTCAGGCTTCAAACATAGAGATAAAAATTTTAACTTTTATGGTGAAGAATCAACAACAAGTGGGACACAATTGTGAAGCTGAACGATATTTATTGCTTGTTTTAAATTATTGTAAAAAAAAAATAACTGAAAAGTAGGGCATGCAATACTACTCGGCCCCTTTAAGTTAATACTTTGTAGCGCCCCCTTTTGCTGCGATTACAGCTGCAAGTCGCTTGGGGTATATATCTATCAGTTTTGCACATTGAGAGACTGAAATTCTTGCCCATTCTTCCTTTGCAAGTAGCTCGAGATGAGTGAGGTTGGATGGAGAGCATTTGTGAACAGCAGTTTTCAGCTCTTTCCACAGATTCTCATAGTTACATAGTTACATAGTTACTTAGGTTGAAAAAAGACCTAGGTCCATCTAGTTCAACCTTCCTCCACCAGTTCTACATTTAGTCACTAAGTCATTTATAACCAACAATGTTTTGTGTACTGAGGAAATCATCCAGCCCTTTTTTAAAAGATGTTATAGTATCTGCCATTACTACCTCTTGAGGTTGGGCATTCCACAGTCTGACTGCTTTAACTGTAAAGAACCCTTTCCTATTTAGCTGTTGGAATCGCTTTTCTTCCACTCGCAGTGAGTGCCCCCTGGTCCTTAGTACTGTCTTTGGAAGAAATAAGTCATGTGCCAGTCCTTTATATTGACCACACATGTCTTTATGCATATAAATGAGATCACCTCCTTCAATTCTCGATTGAATTCAGGCCTGGACTTTGACTTGGCCATTCTAACACCTGGATGCATTTATTTGTTAACCATTCCATTGTAGATTTTTCTTTATGTTTGGGATCATTGTCTTGTTGAAAGACAAATCTCTATCCCAGTCTCAAGTCTTTTGCAGACTCCAACAGATTTTCTTCAACAATGATCCTGTATTTGGCTCCATCCATCTTCCCATCAATTTTAACCATCTTCCCTGTCCCTGCTGAAGCAAAGCAGGCCCAAACCATGATGCTGCCACCACCATGTTTGACAGTGGAGATGGTGTGTTCAGGGTGAAGAGCTGTGCTGCTTTTACGCCAAACATATCGTTTGGCATTGTGCCCAAATGTTTGATTTTGGTTTCATCTGACCAGAGCACCTTCTTCCACATGTTTGATGTGTCTTCTTGGTGGCATGTGGCAACCTTTAAATGACAGTTTTTATGGATATCTTTGAGAAATGGCTTTCTCCTTACCACTCTTCCATAAAGGCCAGATTTGTGCAGTGTATGACTGATTGTTGTCCTATGGACAGACTCTCCCACCTCAGCTGTAGATCTCTGCAGTTCATCCAGAGTGATCATGGGCCTTTTGGCTGCATCTCTGATCAGTCTTCTCCTTCTTTAACATGAAATATTTGAGGGACGGCTGGGTCTTGGTAGATTTGCAGAGGTATGATACTCAATCCATTTCAATATGATCGAGTGCTTCTTGAGATGTTTAAAGTTTTGGAAATCTTTTTGCAACCAAATCCGACTTTAAACTTATCCACAACAGTATCACGGACCTGCCTGTTGTATTCCTTGGTCTTCATGATGCTATCTGCGCTTTCAACAGAACACTGAGACTATCACAGAGGAGGTGCATTTATACGGAGACTTCATTACACACAGGTGGCTTACATGTATCATCATCAGTCATTTAGGACAACATTGGATCATTCAGAGATATTCAATGAGTTTCAGGAGTGAGTTTGCTGCACAGTTTGCTGAAAGTAAAGGGGCTGAATAATATTGCACGTCCAATTTTCAGTTTTTTTATTTTTTAGAAAAATTTAAAATAAGGAATAAATATCATTCACCTTCACAATTGTGTTCCACTTGTTGTTTATGCTTCACCATAACATTCAATTTTTTATCTTTATGTTTGAAGCCTGAAATATGGGAAAAGGTTTAAAAATTCAAGGGGGCAGAATACTGGGTGGCACGGTGGCTCAGTGGTTAGCACTGCAGTCTTGCAGCGCTGAGGTCCTGGGTTCAATTCCCACCAAGGACACCATCTCCAAGGAGTTTGTATGTTCTCCCCGTGTTTGCGAGGGTTTCCTCTGGGTTCTCCGCTTTCCTCCCACACTCCAAAGACATACAGATAGGGAATTTAGATTGAGAGCCCCAATGGGGACAGTGTTCCCAATGTATGTAAAGTGCTGTGGAATTAATAGCGCTATATAAATGAATAAATTATTATTATAATACTTTCGCAAGGCACTGTATATATATATATATATATATATATATATTTGCATAGATATGAAAACGTGATAACTCATATCCCATTAAAAAGTAAAGACGCAGTGACAGGATAGTCTTCTGTAGGTATTAATCCTTATAAGGGGCAATGAGTGTTTTTATTTCTTGGACAATAATTCCTTTCATATAAAATATGATGAATGTATACATGTTAATATATGATTTGAATGTATATATATATATATATATATATATATGAAAAACATTAATACTATATAAGATAAAATCAAATAAATAAATAAAATAAAATTAAATAGCACTCATGATAAAAACAATCTAGGTGAACTTACATAATAGTCAGAGGATCCCAAAGCATGAATTATTAATTGAAAATGTCTGTAATTTCATTAAGCCCAATAGGTTTAAGTGTATTCAATTAATGTATCTAAAATTGTTCTTTTCTTTTGAGGGATTTCCACCTATTGGAAATAAATTAAGGAACATGATGAATTGGGGTGATCTTTAGCCCTTCAGGATTTTTATTGTGACATAACGCAAAATGTTTTGACAAACCATGCAATAGGAAGCCCTTAAAAATATTATGCCTATGGGAATTTAACCTAGAATTAAAGGGCTTGGGTGGTATGGCCCACATATTGTTTATTACAGGGTCATTCCATTAAATAATTGATGTAGTTGGATTGGCATGTCATTTTGATTTTAATGGAAACAACTGTGGAAATATCATTAGAAGAAAAAAAGAATTCTGTTTTATGATGGATGGACCTAAAACAGAGGCAATTAGGTACTGCACATTTAAAGGCCCCAGGAGGATTTTTATTTTGACCAATTCTTGGACTATGGTTCTTTATTTTACTGGGGGAAAAGAAGTAGGAGCTCGTCTGAAAGTGATGTTGAACTTCTTGGGAGGAATTGGTTCATAAGCAGATCATTTAGCAAACTATTCTAATTCTTTTGTAGAATATTCCTGATCTTCAAATTTTCAGAGCTAAAGGTGGTGATCGTATTCATTTCTAATGCCATACAGATCGGAGGCAGGCGGTTAGCAGTAGAGATGAGAGCTCTCTGTTCAAACTTCTGAGTGTTGGAAATGGCTCTTTTCAAGCATTTTTTGGGTAATTTCTTTCCGAGAATTTCTCCTAAAGAACATGGCTGTATTTTTAAAATTCTCCCTACAGGTGAAATTTTTCAGGATCACTTTGAATTGATTAAAAAGGTATGTTTTTAGCCATTTTAGGTTTTGTCCACAATTAAAATAAGCATACTTGCTTGCATCAACCTTTTTGAAGAAAGTCTTAGTGAGTATGAGATCTCTTTCTTTAAAAATTGCTAGATCTAAAAAATCTATATTGTTGTTAAACATAGGAGAAAATTTTAGATCCCAATGATTGGCTTGGATGCTTAACAGAAAATCTTAAAGATTGTTCGACTGTCCCATATGAAGAAGAGGTCATCTATATAACGCCTATAGATGATAATATTAGCATGAAAAAGGGTATCCATAATAAAAAGGAACTTGAAGATGGCCATAAAATGATTTGCATATGTAGGCGCCATCTTCGAGCCCATTGCAGTACCAAGTATCTGGTGGTAGGTCTTCTCAAAAAAATGTAAAAAAAATTTTTGCATAAAATAAAAGAGAGAACCTTTGATATAAAATCCTTCTGAGGATCTAGGATCCTGTTATCTTGGTTTAAAAACTATTCAAAACATACAAGTCCCAAATCTTAAGGTATACTGGAGTATAATGCTGGAACATCCATTGTGAACAACATATATGAGTTATTCCAAACAATACCCTCTAAAAGACTAATAAGATGAAATCAATCTCTTAGATAGCTGGGAAGATTACATACATGAGAGTACATGGATGCGACATCATTAATGTATGCTGCTAAATTAACTG